>NC_090288.1:34359338-34705172 GCF_037392515.1 Haliotis asinina
GTTGATGCATGTGATCAGTTATATTATTGTTAAGCTAGAATAGTTTGTTCTCCTCCTTACAAGGAAAAGGATATTTTGATGGGCCATCACATATTATATGGTAATGTTTTTAATGTGTATTCATTTTGTTGATTACCCCACTTCAGTATGTATTCAAGTTTGTAAAAATGCTAAATATATCTTTAGTTATTACATTTTGGTAGACACCTGAAGTTACATATCTAAAACACCCACAACTCATCTCCATTCTTTGACTTTTTTTCCGAAATAACTAGACCAGAAGAAAGAATCTAGTTCTTATAGCATTTCTGTATTTCAACATATATTCAGTTACCATAGTGGGCAGTGAGTGGGTTGCACATGAGAGAAGCCAAACAAACACATGTTGCACAAGGGTTGACTAACTCTGGCATGACTCCATGATGACATGGGTCAGGAAATATCAGAATTGTGAATTTATTGTAGACACTTCAACAGTAAACGTTTCCTATCTGAAATAAAACCTGCTTGTCCCAAATATTGATTTAGATTGATATTTCTTTCAGATTATCAGTTACCTTCAATTTTACCCCTGACAAGTTTTGTTTGGGCACTGTTGATGAATCAGTTTTTGTACCTCAGTGGCTTTTCAATCAGCAAGTGTGACGTGACTTGCCGGTTTGCAGTATGGTGCAGCATTAGCAACTTGTTACTCTGAACAATCACTCTGAAACATAGTGAAATAAGGACAAGAAAGTAATACCTTGCTGTCAAACTCAAACTCGGCACTTTTCAAAAACCATGTTCAGTATTTTCTATGAGTAATATATCAAAATATATGGGGACTTCTAAGTTTCAAGGTTGTCCCCTGAACAGCTGAAGCTGTTTTTTTTTTCTAGTCTAACAGTCTCACATTACAAGTGGCATTTGAATCTGCACATCTCATCTGCCCTTTTAGTTCCATTAGTACAGGAAATTGATGAGAATGGAACTTTGACGAACTGATGATAAAATCTGCATAAAAGCCATTATCAAATCATCAATAAGTAATCAGATATGGACATTACATTAAAACAAAGTATTTGAGCAGTCACTACATGGATCTAAATGCCAGTGATATTTTGCATTGTCTCTCACTCTGTTCACAATCATTGGTGTAAGTTAGTGCATGTGTTGACGAGTGATCTATCATTGCTCAGTTTTCTATGCAGAGATGTGGTAGAAAAAGCTGATCTTGCGTCCAAAGCACTTATTTGCTCCTATGATCATAATATATAGTCTTCAATTCAAACCCTTATGTGTAAATGGAAAATTAATAAAGACCTGAGTTTCTTTTGACAAAGTGTTAAGACTAATTAATAGTAATTATTTATGTTTATTACTACAGGCATAGACACCATTGGTCAAAATGAACTAACCAAGAGCTTATTTCTAAGTAGTGGCCATGTTTAATCTGTAGATGTTTAAAGAAAACATCGAGTCTTTCTGAAGTTTGACTACTCTCGTCTAAAAGATAAGTGGCAGCATGCCATATGTAGTCTCTATCTGAAATTCTGTTCAAAGCAATGAGTAGCCAAACTCACTTATTCACTCAGAAAGGCTACACTGAGTTATGACGATTATAGTTTTTGAGCTGAATTCATTTCTTTTTGCAGTGTCAGCAGAAGGTTATGATCCTGAAGCAGATGACGACAACTCAGAAGAAAAAGTAAGATTTGATGAGAAGTTGATAGTCCAGCTGAAAATAGGCCTGCTTCAGCCACACTCTACCACTACCTACCACTTTGATTATTGATCCTAGGAAAAGAGCTCCATCCTCGTCAGCACAATCCTTGCTCCAGTACTTTCTTCCTAGTTGCTGTAATCAGGAAATATTCCATCCTTCTGTCAGGACAGCAGTCATCAATTTCAACATGTCCTGTCATTCAGTACCAGACAGTTGGTACAAATTCCTGATGTACAAATTTGAGGGAAATCCATGAAATGGCATAATAATCAATGTTGATGGGATAGATAATTATTTTGTAAGTCGACAGCTTCAGTATTGATTACTTTAAGTGAAATATAATAATATGATTAAGACCTGAGATTTACAGTTGTCAGTATCTGAGAAATGACAGGAGGCGGATGGAATGCTATTCAAGACATGAGTGATATTTTGAACAGTTATCCAATTATTCAGGGTTTGACAGAACTTTGGATATCAAGCAGTCTGAAATACTAACTGACCTATAACATTGTAAGTCGTTGCCTTTACCGCCTATATCTAATTATGCTCACACACCCCACACACATGACCACCCCCACCTACACCCCTCATTCTCAAAAGGCTGTATCTAGGCCTGTGTAGAAATCTGGGTGATATGACATACAACTTCCTATGAATTAATTTACATAAAGTAATTCTCTTGTAAACAGTGTCCTTAAAAGTAACACTAACTCTGTACCAAACATTGTTTATTATATTTGCCTCAACATATTATTCAACATCCTTGTTCATACATTCAGTACATTTTTATCATATTATCATAAGCTTCCATGTTCGGAAATCTCAGGCTTCAGATTAGCTACATTATCATGTTAAAGTATCAGTGTATGATCAACTTGTTGGTATAAAAGCTTTAGGTAACAGGCCAGGGCCTCAGATTATTGACTTATGATTAGCTTGAATTGCTAAAAAGAATTTGCCTCAGCTCTTATTGTTCAAGTAGTTCAGAATAATACATGGGATTTTGTCAAATTCAGATTTGACAATTTTTCTATATCTGTAACAAATTAAAGAACTATCTTAAAGATATTTTGACAGTCAAATGTCAACAATCAATAATTGTTACCATATTTTGTTCAAATAATTCACATTTGAAATAATGAATGTATTGTTCAAGTTAAATGTTCATGAAGTGGCGAGTGTGGATTGGAATTGGATTCTGTTTCTTACCACTTGCTTACTGGCACCAACAGGGGCTTGTTGACCACTTCAGCCATCATTTCTGATGAATAATGTGATAGATATGTATATGAGGAAAGCAGCTTTATCGAGTAGTAATTGATTGAGATCTCTGGTTATCGATATGAATATTCAGGCCATTTCCACCACTGTTAATTGATAAAATTACCTCCCTAGTATTTTGATCATCTCGGCCCATTTGGTGCTCATATGTGTAGCTTTCACTCAGATAAACAAACCAGTGCACTTTCCTCTCTAAACATTCTAAAGATATCAATGAAATGAAAATCAAGTTTTCCTGATCTGACATATTTCATGTTCTGTTTCGGCAGAAGCTGAGACTGGGCTGGGTGCTGCTAATTTCCAGTACTCTTATCATGCTTAATTTTTGGGTGTTGATGTCATCAGCTGTTACATTGACAGAGGAGGCTAGCATTACATTTTACTTGGGGCCACTGTCAGGTGAAAATGATACAAATCGGAATAGAGTGTAAAGAACACAAATACTGACTAACGAATACAAAGAAAAGTCAGCAGTGGATATAATAGTATTATTCTCTATATTCACTGAAACATTTACAAAATGTAATTTTTTTGCTTGTTTTCACCTTGGTAACAGTAACAGCATTAATCTATTGTGACATTGACCAGTGATCACATTATTGTCTGATTAATTATACAACAATTTTTACAAATATTCTGGCTGGTATGGATATATTCTATTTAGCCTATCTTGTTTTGATAAATAACCAATATCATTAAGTAGAAATACTCGTCTATTTAAAAAATGGGACCGCAAATCATGATTAGAATTCAGGGGTATGATTTGATTCACTAAATACACAAATGAATTATAAAGGCCTTAAATTTGATCATTAATATTTAGAAATATGGTATTATCTCTGAAGGGAAATATTTTAGATTATTACTCGACTGTGGAGGAAACTGCCATTTAATACTTTTATGACAGTGGTACAGTAGTGTAGTACCACTAGATGTATGACATCATAATAGTTCACAGATATGATGTCACAATGCTAATGTCGCTGTTGCAATAATACTAAGCCTTGCTTGACTCACAGAAAGCTGAGATTCATCACACTGTAGACAATTTCGTGGCAGTTTGTATCAATTTATGTTGGAGAGTAATAAACATAATACTAAACTCGATTCTTTGAAATACCCTTTTTATTATACTTGTGAAAAATTTAGCATAAAACTTACCAAATCATTAACTCGTTTATTAAAAATGGTATTACATGGAAGGTTGATTTGTATCCTGTATAAATATATATTTATATTGTGAAATTGAAACATGAAGCACAAATCTTTTCAAAGAGAGAGTACCTTTAATAGCTTACTCGTTGCATTTTGTGCAATTTGCCTTTAGATTCAGATGACATCCTGTTTGGAAGAAGGTTGTGGGGAGCTTGTAATCAATATTACATTATTAGTTTGTTTCCTGTTTCCACCAAATAAATGGTGATGATTTATGTGAATTCTCCCTACTATAAATAGCAATTATGATCTCATAGGAATACTCATAGTACTATATGTTGTTGTAATGGCAGCTGCAGCGTAAGTAAAGTCAGTAACATTAGCAGATTATGGTCAATATGTCATCAACAATTTGGCATGTATATAAAGAAATCCTTCTCATAACCTCAATGTTTCGAAATAAAATATTTAGGTTGTAGCAGAGACCATATCGGCTTGTATTATATGGTCTCTAGTTATATCCAAATTATATGTGGAGTAGAAAATGTCTAGGCCCTCAAGTTTGGTCATTGTAAATCAGTGTATCAGACAAAGCTGTACTGATCACCAGATGACAAATGAAATATTTCCATCAGTATCCGAAGACTTAGTGCTATTTAGTTCTGAAGTGCTTATTAGTGCAAAGACTGATAACAGAGTGTGTATTGACAGGTGCCTAGTGACCAGTCGACTTTAATCATGTTAATTGTGTCACGCAGAGGTCAGGTAGATAGTCGTTGCTTGCAGAAAGTCCTATCTGCAGTGAATGTGACCAAACTAAGGTTACAGTGATTAGGCCGTCTATCAGTCAATTTATTTGTTCAGTATAGATTTCTGTTTATTGTGGTAACAAGCAATGTCCCACTGGAAGCTCCACAACCTGAACTGTTATGCTTCTTGAAGCAAAGCAGAATATCAAAAGACTCCATTTACTTGATAGCCATGAGTGAATTCTGTTGTATACAGAGTGCATGATTTGCCGTCTCAGGCTATGATTTTTTGCTGCCATAACATGCAGCTAGCCAGCAGTGCACATGATATGTTTTGTATGTGATTAGAATGTGATGATTATGGATGTGGATTAAGATAATCACATCAAAATCCCTTACAAAATAGTTACACTTAATTCCAGTTATTTCATATTACATTTAAAACTTGGTCACAAATTTGAAAAGAGTTGGTGAAAGCTGCTAATGGTCATAATCTATTTAATGAAGCTTTGTCTCCTGGACAAGCTTCACAAATTAGGTTCAGTACAGGTGGTTTCACAACTGACTAATTCTACACCAAGGGTCTGTTCCACTAGGCGATCAGAACGCTTAATTTCCATGCTTAACAAACATCATGATGGTGATCATGGTGGTAGTGCAATAACCATGATAACCATTTATGGAATGGGACCATGGAGAAAAGTAGAGACAAATATTTGATTCAGCATTATTACAGCAATGCACCTGGACAGTTACCTACAAGAAATGATATATGTTCACTGAAGCTGTTGCATTTCATCCCTGTTTATTAAAACAATTGAATTTAGTAAACAGTTAAAACAATTACAGATTTAGCAAACAATTAAAACAATAACATATTTAGCAAACAGTTAAAACAATAACAGATTAAGCAAACAAGTGAAGCAATAATTAAAAACAGATTTAGCAAACAGCCAATGGAATACATTGATGCTTTTTCATGTCATGATCATATCCAATACCAGAAATTCAGGGGCCAACATGCTGGGGTAGCCTAATATCTTGAACTTAATTTTAAGAGAAGTTGACCCATTGACCATGTACACTTACACGTCAGTCTAAGTAAACTTAGCCTCTAGAGCTGTGACAGTAAATCGTAGTATCGATAATCGTGATACTTTATCGAACGATAAATATGTAGATACTTTTTTTGTATCATGATACGTATCATTGACATCATAATTGTTAATTGTCACAAGCAATTGACGGTTATGTCAATATTTACATTGTTACTTGATATCAAAATATACTTTTCTATAGAAAATAACTGAAGATATCATATTATGATATGTATATTATGATATTGTATCGTTCCAAGATATCATTATAGAAATACAAGGGCCCATATCCTGAGGTAGTCTAAAATCTTGAACTTAAGTGTAAGGGCAATGACAAAAATGACCTACTGACCATGCCGACTTGCATGTTTATATCAGTCCCTGATATTTATTCATCATGTTCATTGCCATTCTCTTCCCACAGAGGTTACTTGTCATATCTTCCTACGAACCTCTGTTCTAATACAGCCACATTTTGTGGTTCTCATAAAATCCCCTAGCAGCTAAAAATGGCAGCATATTTATCTCCCTTTTTTCTGTCCAATCAGAACTCGTTACATCGACTTGACAAATGCAAGCAATGTGGAGAAACAAAAATGACATGACTGAATTCTGTCTATAAGAAACATTTGAGTATCGTGCTCGTGAAGAGGTTCTAGTTTTCAAGATGTATCCGGAAATTACTGAGATCTTTCGAACGATCACTTTTGAAACAAGGTCGCTGATTGCACTACTAAATCTGATTGCCTCCAGTCACGAGTCTTGAATGCTCGCACCATGAAAGGGTCGTATTAGAACAGAGGTTACGTAGGAAGATGTGGCAAGTAACCACTGTGGAAAGAGACTGGTTCATTGCTGATGTTGACTGAATTCGTGCTGACGAGACCTATTCTTCATGGACATCTGAATAGGGGTAAACAAGTCAAAATATGATGGTTCTTTCATTGATGTTTTTTCGTTTCTTATTTCAGATTGTTTATCCTAAATCAGATGAACAGAGACAGAGGTTGAGCAAGGCAGTAGAGCATATACTTTTATTCAGATCATTAGAACAAGTAAGTAAAACCAAGGAATATTATTCATACAACTTACGAAGTCTGAGGTGTATGTGTTGAAGTATGATTGAATGCTGTTCTAACAACTTAAACATTCTCTTTGTTAGGGGGCATTGCTTTTTTTTATATTATTGTTTATACTTTTCATGTTATATTGTTTCACTTTCAGAAGTTGTTTCAGGTTTTGCCTTATACATGTATGATCATGTCCTTGGCAATAATCTTTCACATAAATAATTTTGTTATTTCAAACCTGAGATGATCTGAATCTTAAAAGTATACAGTTATAAGTAACTGCAGAATGTTAACGGTCTTGAGAACCTAGTTTTTGTTAACTTAAAATATTGATAATTTTGTTGTCTAATCAGCTAGGCGTCATGGAACCTGAAGTATTTCTGGTTGATATTTATTACATTCATGTCTCAGGTGCTGTAATCTTACTTTGGGCACTGCACCTTGCTTTATTATTTCAGCTGGTAAATTATTGATGTATTGATAGATTACCCCCATCAGTTCTAAACTTCCTTTGTGGTGTTCCTACATTCTTGCACCTTACTTTCTCTGATGTTCTCCAATCTCACCATTTTAAACACGTTTCCCATTTACATGTAAGCGTTGAGCCAGCCGGGGCCTGGTGGGATTGGAAGTGCCATTGGTATTGAGAAGCTGTTATAACAGGAATTTCACCAGCAATAGCAACAAACTTGCCTGATGTGGCAGAACTCAGCAGTCATTCACAATGAACATAACCCCATTTACCACAACAGCTTTTAGTAATATTCTGAGTGAGCAGAGGTTCTTCGTTATGAAGGGACCTAAAATATAAAATTGTTTAATTCTCATTGTCTCTCTTTCTCGTCCTCCCTTACCGCATCATCACATCATGTAAGGGGCTCATGATAAGTTTTAATACCAGGAGTAGGTAGCTATAACATGTTTTCCCCAATATAAACTTTCAAACAGCATACAAAGTGCAGATGATCTTGAGTGTCTATAAATGTTCCACTTTTTGAGTGCATTTGAGATGTGACAGGCCTGATTTAATTCTATGCTACTTGCACCGACGCAGTCGAATATTTAACCTATTTATGAGCCTAACTTGCACAAGGTGCAAGTCAATTATTTAGAAGTAAGTCAAGAATGAATCTAACATTTTAAGCGTAAATATGTCAACTCATTTTTCTTCAAAACTTTCAATACCTATGTCACCGACACACAGCTGTTGATAGACACGTGTCCCCTATGACAGCTTAAGTAAACACGGATCAGCAGTGTCTCTGAGTTGATATGGTTTCATGGGCACTACATTGTGGAAATATTTTTATGTGCACCCAAACCTTTGTTAACACACTATGTTGAAATAGGAATTTGGCTTGTGCAACTGGGTCTTTATCTTAGATTGCACCTCGTGAAAGTAGGTTAACATCTCTGAAATCGAGCCCTGCATCACTACTGAACTTTGATCAATCACTGAGAAAGGGCATTGTAATACTGGGGAAAAAAAATCATTTTCTTCCAGAATAAAAACAGTGTGTATGTCATGCAAATTGTTCTGTTTAAAAGAAAGAAGCAAAACAAAGAAAAGTGATATTTTTTCATTGAGGTTTAGCCAAAGGGAGAAACATTTTACTGGTACCTTTTTCTGTGCTTCCTTGACAGTGTGAAGAAAAAATAATTGGAAAAATATCAAAAACATGGAAATGAACAAAAAAATTACCAATGCAGTATGCATGTATTATGCAACATTTGTTATTTGTGTGTTTTGTATTGCCTTGTTTTGTTGATTAGAACCATGAGAACAGCTGTTTCAGTGATGAAAACAAAAGGTTTGTTCAGCTTTATCTTTGTGACTGATATTCAGATTGATTGTTCACGTTACAGTTTATCAAAACATTGCCATGTAGTCTGCACAATGACTAGTTGTTTTATCATGACATCTGAATTCAAATTCTGTCAAGAAAGATACATGCCTAATTTTTTTGCAACCAAGCATTTCACATCTATCTCGAAAGCACTCCATCTTGGCTCTGTGGCATATTGCTTTTTCACTTTCAATATCAAGAACTTTGGAAGGTATTTGAAAAAAGGGCCATTGGTGAGAAAATCATTACCAGACAGCAGGCTCTAATACTGTTGTGCATGCACAGATCTGCTCTATCAATATTGCGACATTTGGTGGAGTATCAAATAGCCACCATATGATATTGAGTTCAGTTTGAGTTTATTTGACAGTGAAGCTTGCTCTTTTCAGCGTGATGGAAAGTGGTGTGAGGTTAGTCTAAAGTGTATCTTGAGTTCATGAATGCACACAGACCTCTTGGGTAATCGGGTAATCAATTGCCAGAGCTTTTCAGATGGATCTGTCATAACCACATATAGACACAAATTGAATTACCAGCTGGATGTAGGGCATCCCTTGAGAATCACTTCCCATACCATATGGAGCATCAGAATATTTGAGAGATGTTCCAACAAGTACAATTTGTCCAAAACGATAAACCTTATTTTAACAATGTTCTTGATAATAGTAACCTTTGCAAAACACTTTTAATTGATATTCAATTAATATAATTAATATATTTAAACAGTGTCTTGAGGGCAATCCTAATTCAGAACCATGAAATTTCATGACCTCTTACTATCCATGCTAACAGCTGTTGTGGATTTCTAAGTGGAAATTACCAGCAAGCTTCTTGAAACACCTCTAACATCCAGTGTTTAGCAAAATGTCCAGCATCTCATTTTGCACATTGTGTGCATGTTAAATTAGCTTGGCATTAAAGACATACATTTGTTTACCAATGATTGATTAATGGAGTTATACAGAGACAATGTTTTTTTTTCCATGCAGCTATTATCACATAACTGCAAAATCGAGAGGAAGGCAGGAAATTGGCATCACACATTTACAGATCCTTCATGACAATTCGCATGAGTGTGAGTGTGATATGAAATATGATTTCCTGCACTGGGAGGAAAAGCAATTCACTGTATGCTACAGACAGTGTAATTGCAGCATTTGCACACTGTATTTAGAAAGTATATAGAAACTACTGTATGATTTAACATTTTGAAACTTATAATGTTTTACTTCTACAATAAAACTGTCAAGATGGTTGTATTGGCCAATCTATTATCTAATAACATTTAAATATACATGTATACTGAATCAGAACAGTTCCTGTTGTTTTTACTTGTTTTTTATGAAAAAGGCTAGAAAGAAGATCAATGTCTTTTTTTTTAGATTATAAACTATTAACATTAAAATGTGTCCTTGTATCACAACAGTGTTTGAACTTAAGTTGGTCCGCTTGATAATTTTCAAGGATATTTGAAACTCTAACCTTAAACGTATTGTGATGAGGAGCCTAATTATATCATTCCACCTATCAATTGCTGCAAAATATGTGCAAATACATTTCCTTGTTTTTCATAGAAAGACTTATTTGGCAAGTTCATTGCTGTGTGACATTACTTTACAGAAATTTGTTGGAAATCAGGGTAGTTTTGTTATGATGATAAATTGGTATATTAATTGGTTGTTAGGTACATGCTAGTTGAATGGCTAAAACATTTACACTTGCTCTTGGCACAAAATGGATATGAGTGGAATGCAAACTGTCAAGTAGAAATGTTTGTGGCACAGTGTTACAGATTCAATGTGTCCTTTTCACAATTAACACATGAATAATACTTGAAGGGAACAATTTCAGTCTAAGTAAACTTATCCTCAGTACTTTTCGTTACACTTCACCACCGAGTCTAACGAAACCTTATGAGAGGTCGCGTCAGGTAACCTTTGAGATTGACCAATCAGAACACAGCTTACGAACGATTCCGAATGCTATTTAGTGTACGCTTGCTTCCGGTTGATGCACACGGCGCACGTTACAACCATGACAGCGGTGAGTAAATAGTCCCTGAAAATAGTGTTTTTGGCAATATTCAATAATGCCATCTTGCGGAAATATTAGCTAACAGTAACCATGTCAACAGAACCCCCAAAGCATTTATACTGCGGGTCAAATAACTGTGTTACATACAGATTTTTGTTTGTGGAGAGATCTGTGTCAGCAACCTGAATATTTTGAAAGTCCCTCCAATCCCTAAATAGTAGTCGTTGTTTGATTGGTTAAATCTATTTAACCGTCTCGTGTTTGATTGGACGGTTATAAGTTGCTCAAAGGTTACCTGACGCGACCTTCTACTCGGTTTTGTTAGAGTTAGTGGTGGAGTGTAATGAAATACACTGAGACTAAGTATACTTAGACTGGGAACAATTTGGCATTTGTACAGACAGATTTGTACAATCAAGTATTTGTGCTATAGGTAAAGAGCTATCTAATTTTTCAAGTGATTTCTCAATGATTGAGACTTCGACCCTGTGAATGCAACTTAGATTTTGGGGAAATCATACAGACAAATTGTCAGGTCCGAAAAAATATATGTAAGAACTCCTTTCACCTCTTTCAGAGTTCCTCTGCATGATTTGTGTTGCCAAGTTTAATTGGTTAGATAATTTAAAAAGCGAAATTCAGTTGTGATAGGTATGCTCAACTTCCAAGCGTAGACACCTCATTGGATAGAAAGCCAGCCAAGGGAGGTAATAAAATTATTGGGCTGAGCTGTAGTTGCGTCCAGGGTATAGTGAAGTTTTGTTGGAACATATACCCTGGAGATATCAAGGATTGTAAGAGGGGTATATTGAAAATAATAGAGGAGTGCTTAGCCAATCCTAAAATGACATTTACGTGTGAGGTAAGAAAAAGATATTATGTACTTTCATGAAGCTGATATTCAGGTGGTATCGACATATATGAATCAGTGAATAAAGGGAATGGGTTTCATGTTGACATTGTTAAACTGAAGGTATTAAGCAGTATTGATTCAACTATAGATCCAGCTTGTCAGCTGTCCAAACTGTTTTATTTTGGATGTTGTTTTGTTTAATAACAACAGCTTCAGAACATCTCAACAGCTGGTTCCATAAACCTATCAATAACCTACATTGGAGTGGATCAACGTTGTCAATGATGTTGAATATCTTTTCACATCTAATACCAGCCTGCACGTCTTCTTGGGTTGTTTGAAGTAGTTTTAGCATTATTATCATGATTACTGTATCTTTTATTTTTGGTCATGTTTAGTGAGTTTTCAGACAGACAATCTAATGGTAATCATAAATGTAGACCTTGTACTATTTATGGTTATATCTATTTAGCTGATTTTCAAGTTTCAGAACCACCATATACATGACCCAGCTGATTCTAAGTTGTGTTATACTGATGTGTTTATTTTGGTCTAGGGGTGGTGATCGTAGCCTAATGGTCAAAAAGTCCTCCCATCACATTTGAAGATCCAGTTTGATTCCCCACATGGGAATGCATGAAGCATATTTCTGATGCCCCTTTCTATGAAATTGCTGGAATATTGCTAAAAGGGTTGTGAAAACCATATTGAGTCAGTCAGTGCTATTGTCGTATAATGGCCTCTTCCAGAAGGTTTCTACTACAAAGCCAAATTGCATTAGAGGGTTTTGCTCATTTTTCTGGTAGTGCCCTATGATATAGGTCAGTTGCATATAATGTTATACAGAGAGTGGACATGTTGCATGGGATCCATTCATTTACCTTGACTTGAACTTGAATTATGCCTGGTATATGAAAAAATTGATATTCTTTGAAAACTTGTACTAGAAGATAGACATATGTAACAATATTTCATATTTTAGCATATTTAGCACATGTTCATATGTTTTAGTTTACTGTTTTGTTTTTGTTTGTTAAACAAAATGTCAGTCCATCAGAACTGATTGCTTGTCAGTTTTTGTTTTGTTTTTTAAATAATGTATTTGACATTAAAAACAAACCTTTGTTATAACTTTTCCTATACACAAATTGATATTTTTAATTCTTTATATGCCCATTCTTGGATCAGCCAAGGCGAGAGGTGACTAGATGTATAATCCGTATATCATGTGATGTGGTGTACAGAATTCACAATTGTGATCTGATGGCTGTACACTTGAAGACTGTCAGCGTGCAGTGTGCACCATTTGTCATTCTGCTTTCTATCATTGTTCTCTTCTACTGCACGTTCTTGATACTCTAAATCAACTGATTGGTGGTCATTTTCATGTGGATATAATGCACAGTGTGGTGGACTTGCTTATCTGTACCACAGCTAGGTCACTGTGTTACCATACCATGTGCAGGTGTTGTAAGCCTGCACCAGACTTGGTTCATTATAGAAACATGGTCATTTAAAAGAAATTTCTTCAACAGGAGTCTCTGAATACCTGCCTTTAAGTTTAAAGAAGGCATACCTGCCTTTATATAGCTCAAAAGTACAACTTTCCTGATTCACTTTTGTTGGGAACATGCTAAGACATGAAGTCAGTCATCATTCCAAAAAAGTAGCAGATATTCCATTTTTTGTGAGCATACCACTAGCCAATACTGATACATATGAGAAAAAGTAATGTAGATCCATACAGATGAAACATTTCCAGTCATTTATCAGTCATATATCCCTGACAGTTTTTGAATGTTATAAGATTGGAATAGCACATGCACAAATAATCAAAATATTGAGGCACATTAGGAAGTATATGCTCACATAAAGGATACATGTAACATTTGTTAGATTGCTGCAGGCCAAGTATTGCCTAGTTTCTCAGGATCTAGTTTCCAAGTACAAAGACACACAGACAGACCAATATATGCATGTCATACTGACTAAACCAGCAACTGTATTAATAA
Source organism: Haliotis asinina (assembly GCF_037392515.1). Lineage (NCBI taxonomy): Eukaryota > Metazoa > Mollusca > Gastropoda > Lepetellida > Haliotidae > Haliotis > Haliotis asinina. The sequence goes on from NC_090288.1 coordinate 34,373,145, forward strand.
CCTCCAAGAAGCATTTTAATTTTCCAGATGTCATACGGATGATGGATGTTACTAAATTAGTGTTAGACCTCTAGCTAGCAGCGGCAAGGGCAGTGTTACACTGAAGCTGTGACTCCCTTTATGTACTACTTTTCAATGTATGCAACTTTGTGGAAGATGTTACATTCTATTCGGAGTACCGTTCTTGGATACATATTGTAATTGAATATACTGGTGTGCCTTTATTCATGTTATCAATTTTCATTCCAAATCTATGGGAGCAAATTTCCGGTATGACAAGATGCCCCTTAATATCTAAATGGTAAATGCTAGTAACCGTGGTAACTTATGACCTGTGTTATTTTGAGAGTTATTAATGGACACAATAAATAATGCCTTTGCAAGTACTTCTGTTTTTCACAATGCAGAATGATATACACAAGCACATAATTTGCTAAAAAACAGAAAGCATCCAACTTTGCCTTTGATAACTAATCAAAACAAACAGGTAGGTACTTCTGGACAAAAACAGTTAGGGATATATGTAAATTTTGAAATTGTGAACAATGATGCATTTACTTATTGGCATATTGATAAATTATCAATCATAAAAATACCAATATCCTTAACTTATTTTGTCCAGCATATATGGGATTAGAAATGGTGGGTGTTTTGAAGTCATAAAGCAGCTACCATGTTATCCAGGACAGCTGTTGGTCCACACCATTGGCTGAGATCTACTCCACAAGTTCTCGTATTACTGAAAGTCTCATTTTAAACATGTCAAATGCCATTGATGTTTTGAATGTCATGACTTTCAGTACATGCAGTAAGTTTCAACAGTACATACAGTACAGCTAGATGTTGTCCCTGTTTCATGAAGCTTAATGTTTTACAAGGTGATGTTGTATCTATGTGGTTTAATAACTGGATAATTGTTGAACATGTGGAAAGATTGTGTCTGTGATATGTAGCCACATCAACTTGTATGTCTTTGTATGCTCCAGTGAATGTTTTTTTGGTGTTGGGATGATGAGACAAGGATGATGTCAGGGTTTTATAGGAAAGTTATGATGTAATCATTCTCAGTTCCATACTTTACGATATGAGAGACTAAGTTGTAGATCTGGATATATGTTTTCTAATTGGCATTCTAGAAGTTGAGGCGGTGTATGTTATTGCTTTTTACTGTGGCTGTATGTGAAATACAGAAATACATTTCCGTAACATGCTTTTTGAGTTTTAAAACCATTTTTCAGACATCACAAATTTCAGCCTTAAATCTTCTTAACCATTGTGAACAAAGATGAGAAGGCTTGTTATGATTGAAGCTATAATGAGCTTTAATTAATATCAGATACGAAACATGGTATGCTTTAGTCCTGACTTGAAGATACGTAACTGTACTACATCATGGGGCTTTCTTTGAGATTTACAATGTTATTCAGATGGAGGAGATTCTAATGCCATGTTGTTGATCCAATTTTAGCATGGTTTCACAAATACATCTCTACATTTTATCTGGATTAAAGTTTGCACAAAATCCTGGACAAATGGTTTGATTCCAATCTTCTCATGTGTGTGCTTTTATTTCTCTTATTTGCTGATTGCAGCAATAACTTTATCATCTGTTATTCGTTTTCAGGAGCAAATGCAAGAAGTATTAGATGCCATGTTCGAAAAAAAGGTGAGCAAATCGTGTCTGCTTCCCCCTGTGACTGAGGTGAAAATTGATTTAATTGCTAGTGTAACTGTGTTATCTGCTGAGGAAGTGACAGATAGGTTTTCTGAGATAATGGTCTGTAATTTGATGAACATCCAGGGCTGGGATTTTAACCTGCTTTTAATCCCCACGATAGCAAGTTCCCCAATGCATCATCAAACAAAGATTTCATGCAGCTTTACTCTTGCCTACAGTTTACTGGCAGCACAGTCCCAAGCTAGCCTAAAATGACAAAACGGTGGCTAAGTAATGAAAACATGATTTATTATAATTACATTATGTGATGTGTACTTTGAACAAGTTAAAGTACCACACTTTGTTTTCTTTATCAAATTGACTTTTGAGAAGCAATGCCAGATTTATGCATTGTGGAAATATGATCAGCTTGCAGTTGCAAGGATATACTGCAAGGCAAAACAACAGCATTACTTTGTCATGATTTGATTTGTTTTGATTTGAAGTATCATGATCATCATAATGGTTGCAGAAATAGAATAACCTTATCACCATTCCTGTACCAGGTCTACAGCATTGTTAGACATTAGTGTTGGGATTCAGAAAGAAATCCACTATCGATTATCGGAGGACATGTGATGAACAATTGTCAGTTATAATCATAATATATACATTTTTAATGTAATCACCAATTTTTAAAGTTCCCCCAACCCCAGCACTTTTTATTTCTAGAGAATGATTTTCTTTATAAATAATGCTGTCATACAATAAATTGCAAACATGCAAGAAAGGCCCAGGAATTGTTATTAAACAATAAAAGTGGTTAAAATTTTACAATGTGCATTGATTTATGCTGTTGAGCGCATGTTTATTTGTGAATATTCGTCAAATTTAATGGCTAGTTTACTTCATTCAAGTGTGTTATGCCAAAACAACAAAATTCTGATTAACAAAAATATGATTTTACAATCAATCATTCTTAGTCCTTCTTTCAATCAATTTCCGATTATTTTTTATCATAGGAACACCATAAGTAGACATTAACTTGAACTGTTTCCTCTCCTAAGTAGCAACATCTTTAGGGCATCACCTGAAACCCCTTTTCTAATGCTAAAACCTCGATATTGAACTACATGTCAGGAGATCTGTAACATTAGATAGACTTGAGCTAGTGCTGTGAACTGTTCCTGGTGATTTTGTCAGTTAAAGACAGTTCTTGCTTCTTGTTGCAGGTGGAACCAGAAGAACATGTAATAGATCAGCATGATGACGGTGACAATTTTTATGTAATAGACAGGTAATACCAACAATGTGGTTGGCAGTTGTATTGCCACTGAGCAGTAGAACTTACTCCGAAGGGTGCTGTAATGCTGTGTCTCACTATCAGTATGTCAAAGTTCACACTGCACAGATGGACAGTATTTTCTTCAATCTGCTTATACTCCACACAAGCCAAGCATGATTTGGAGACTTTGAATTTTTATGTAATAGACAGGTAATACCAACAATGTGGTCAGCAGTTGTATTGCCACTGAGCAGTAAAACTTACACCATAGGGTGCTGTAACTCTATGTCTATGAGCGTGATCAGTATGTCAAAGTTCACACTACCCAGATGGACAGTATACACATGTAAGTTTGCTTCAATCTGTTAATACTCCACACAAGCCAAGCATGATTTGGAGACTTTGGAACATTCATTATGTTGCAATCTGTTCTTCGGCAGACAATTAACTCGGAGACTAGAAGTTCTCATGTTGTCAGTGATTTTTGAGAACAGATAATTTCTGTGTGAGTCATAGCGTGATGTAGTTGTAGACAAACATCTGATGAAACCAATGCATTAGTTTTACTATAGCAAACTATCATGGCTATTACCTTTGTAAATAATTACGTCTGCACACTTGGCAAACTGTTTTTGCAATGAAATATGTTCTGATGCTAGGAAATGGAGTCTGTGTAAAAGGGATGAATGGCATTGTGCAGATTCCTGCAATGGCTGACAACATGTTGACTTCCTCACTGACATATGGATGGTTAAATTTGCAATACACATAAAGAAATTTTTATAATCATAATCATGGTAGTGTACTTTGACACACTGTTCTATAGAAAGGTAGTGGTTAAACTGACTGCAACAAATATACTTGTTAAGTCCCTATACCAAAGTGGCCTTTGCCTTTTGAGTACTGTTTTGAGAGAGGCTTTCATGCTCAGATGCAAACTATACCGTATCAGTAGTGATTCAGTAATATGAAGAGTAACTTTTGTGATTATGTCCACTTTGGATGGGACACTCTTCTATTAATTGTCAGATTTGAATGCAATATCTTAACGAACAATTTGGATGATGTCATGCCAAAATAGCCAGTGTTGTAAAACACAGGAAAAGACAGTATTGTAGACTCGTGAAGGTCCCAGGGTAGAATAGGCCTTCAGCAACCCATGCTTGCCATAAAAGGCGACTATGCTTGTTGTAAGAGGTGACTAACAGGATCGGGTGGTCAGACTCGCTGACTTGTTGACACATGTCATCAGTTTCCAATTGTGCAGATGGATGCTCATGTTGTTGGTCACTGGATTGTCTGGTCCAGACTTGATTATTTACAGATCACTGCCATAAAGCTGGAATATTGCTGAGTGCGGCGTAAAACTAAACTCACTCACTCCATATTGTAGTTATCAATCTATTTTCAATATGGTCACAAGACCTGAAGTGCCTGCTTGTCCTCAGATGTTAGTAGTGTGTTAGTTCTGATGATACTGTTACTGATGATTTTGTTCTGAATGGAATCTTACATGTCTTCTCAGCTATTCACCCTTGAATGTACCCAAATTTTGTAAAGATTTCAAGAAGGGATATCCCACTTAAACCTATCATCGTTGATAACTTCATGTTTTAAGGCTTTGCGCAAATGAATTGATTAGACATTTCTCCTTTAGATGCCCTTATAAGTAACATACATGACAGACCATGCAAAAGTCTCAATTTCTTAAAAAAAAAAAAATAATAATTCTTGACACCATAGATTGTTTCATCAAACCATGATTACATTCCTATATGCTAAGCAATAATGAACTAATTATGTTTTCTTTTCTCTTTTTGCAGTGGATTGTATGATATTTATGTAGAAATAGATGGTAAACCAAAAAAAGTAGGCTCTTACGATAATCAGGGAAGCTTTGGAGAGCTTGCACTCATGTACAACATGCCACGGGCAGCCACAATCATTGCCACAACACCAGGAACGCTGTGGGCGATGGTGAGATCTATTAGATACGATGTTTTGTAGGAAGAATGTTTTTTGCATTGAGTGTCATTCATAAACTATTTATGATTTCTTTGCTTGAGATAAGAACAGTCGGTATAATTCTCTGAAAAAATAATATATGAAAAAATTGTTTTATTATATAGATATGATATCAACTTCTGTAGTTAAAATGTGATTTCATTAAATGTCATCAGAATACTATTTATCGTTTGTGTGCCTTACACTGGAAAGTGGTATACAATACTACCAGTATAATATGTAAATGTTTGAACATGATGAAAGTAGGTGTATGTTCAGGTTTATTTTTTTATGGTGTTAGTGCATAGAATATTTACCAAAATTTCAGTATATTTATGAGAAATTTGCTTATGCATGCATTTTGTTACTAGTATCAAGGTAGCAATTTGGTCATGATGTATATTCCAATGTATTTTTCAGGATCGGGTGACGTTCCGAAGGATAGTATTGAAAAATGCTTACAACAAGAGGAAAATGTATGAGTCTCTTATAGAGAGTGTACCACTGCTCAAATCGCTAGAGGTAGGTGGGGGCTTTTGTACTTGTCACTAACACAGAGGCAGTCCAGATGCAATTTGGGGGATTCAAAGAAACTTAGAGTCACAAAGAGTCATCAAACTATGCAACACAAAGTCATTGTTTTAACAGGGCTCCAGTGGCATGGTGGTGCCATTTTTTCTTGAAGTCCTGATACAACTGATTTCTTTGAATCCAAAATTGATAATGAATCAATGATTTATGTGTTGGCGTAATAACTATGTGTAACCGTGATGTGAAATTCAGTTCAAAATAGCATTGTGTCCAGCTCACCTGCCTACTGGTAATTCCCACCTGAGGTTGTTTTTGAGTTGATGGATGTGTTGGTCTGTTGTTGCTTACATACCTTTTAAGACAATGTCTGTTAACAGGGGTGTGTATGCTCCATGAACTGACATTGAACAGTCAGTTTATTGAAGTCCCTTTGTGCTTCTACCATACTTTCCATGTTGTCTATTCTCAGTTTGGCGTTTATTGTCATATTGAATGTTTCATCAGGAGACTGTTATATGTAGTATTGAGCTACTGAGATAGACATGTCTTGACGAGTTGCTGTATGATTTCTTTTTGTATTTCCCTACCTGCACCAGGTGCAACTAGTGACTTCATCAAGTAGCACTGTCAGTATAATTGCTGCTTTATGTTTAAACAATTCCATCTCTGTCAAAAACATTAGTTGATTCATTGTCAATAGACGATGAGGGATATTCATGGCCAACTAACTCCACCACGGATTTGAAAAATTTGGAAAATTGAAATAACATAACAACATAACAAAATTCGTAAGTGCATCCACAGGGATGCAGAAAAAGTCCAAATACTCTTTGTAAAAATTTGAATCAAGTAACAGTAAGTTACTACTACTAGTTTGCTACTAGCCAGGTTATGGTGTCATTTGCAATTTAATTACTGTAACAGTGTGATGACAATACAGTAACTGTAACTGTATTGCAACAATATTACAACATGGCATTACTATTGATAATACTATTTAAGTGTCTGGGCCCCCCAGTTTGTGGTCAGGACCTCTGAAAATTACAGGTATGAGTCCCAGGAGCCCTCAAATGCTGGACACAAAATAAATCTCTGTTCACTATCCCAGACATGCTCCCAATACTACTTGTCTGGAGGGATGTTTTGAAACATCATTTCTTTCTAACAATTTCAGTCATGAATTTGATTTATCTCCAATTTGTAAAATCAGCAAAGTCAACTTGTCTCACAGTTCAAGTGATGCATCACACAGTGACCTTGACCTTCCAGATTGCCACAATATTATGTCCACAGTCTATGATCTTTTAGCTTATTTGTGGACATGAAAGTAGATTTATGTTTTTCGCTTCCAGTAATTAATTCTCCTGACTAGAAACTTAACACTGGCAATTTACACCAATAAAACTGCTGATATGCACTTGTGATGGAAAATGATACCTACAATGAGTGCAACCTGACAATAAGAGTTAGCAGCACGAGCACTGGTGAACGAAATCAACCCCTGCAAGTTTATATGCTATTTTAGTTTGACATAGACAGTTGTCACATTGTTAAAGCGCAGTTTGCTGTCTGACATTTTCTTGAAGACAGATTACTCCTTAATGCCATTTGCAGTCATCTTTATTTCAAGTATATTCTACTATTTACATCCAGTCAGTCTGCAGATGTATCAATGCACTCAGGGCTGTAAATGAAAGGGTATCAAGTGACAAGTCACAGAAGAATATTAACCTGTTTACAAATTCAGTTGTTTTTCGTTACAGTTCTGTAGCAAGACTTAAAAAATGCAGTCTTTAACAGACTTAACAGTGCTCTTGACAACTAGCAAACATAAGTATCCGAATCTTAACTAGTAGTAAATGTAAATGATATTAACATTCTGTGGTTGCGATCTGTAGACTACAGCGATTATTAATGTAGAAAGAAAGCTAGATGCCAGAGATGTCCTGGAACCTGACTGTCAGTTTCCACTTGGTTTCCTATTCCATTTGGAGCAATCATCAACAGTGCCCCAAAATAGCAATACACCGTAGGCCATCAATATATTCCACTGGTCTCTGAGAACATTTTCTTTTCTAGATTAGTATTAATGGAACAGTGGTAGTGTCATACTGTGGGTAGTGTAGGGCTGCAGCGAATACACTGTGTGGTGAATATGATGTGGATCACAAATTTTGGTTAATGAATTCAGATAATTATTCACAAATAAAATATTATAGTCAAGTGATTGATGCACAATATGGAATGCTCATGTTAACAGCGTTCAACTGTCCCAACAAGAACTATTTATCTCCTGGCATGCCACTCAAATTTGGTATGTACTAGTTATAGTCAACAGTGCCATGTGACTTGGCAAACTAACATGACTTGCGCTACTGCACGGCCATTTTTGGCTATCTCACTGTGGAAAAGGACATAGGGGTTGAAGTAAAACACACTCCCTCAAAAGAATCGTAAATGTTTGTTGATATTCTGTTCTGATGACCATGAATAACGAATTGAATTCATGAAGGGCTTTGGTTCAATTCACTGAATATGCGAGTGAATTGTAACCGCCTTAGGATAGTGCTCATTTTACGAAACTATTTTCTTTCATTGTAACTCTAACAGGGATTTTTGTTAATGAGTAAGTCAGAAAATGAATTTCAATTGCAGTCCTATGAGAGGATGAATGTTGCTGATGCTCTTCATTCCAAGACCTTCGAAGATGGAAGCCTGATCATCAAACAGGTAGGTGGTGTTGAGTTTTGACATTGGCAGCAGTTAGTTGTGTACAGCCTGGTAATGTTTTAACGTTGTGGAAATATACTGGAAGATATCATTATTTAGATCCAGACAAAGTAGGGCCTTGGGATAGTCTTCTGGTTAAAATGTTCATCATGGGTACAATTTCTGGTGTCCCTTGGTGGATAAATACAGAAATATTGCTGAAAGAGGCGTAAAATTAAATTCATTCACTTAGTTTCCACAGAGTACTTAGAAAAGAAAATGTGTTTCAGTTGTCTGTCAGTTGATGCTGGTACACAATATGTCATGTGGTGGTGTAATGTTTCATCGGATTGTAAAGTTAACTCGTTGAAGGTCAGGTTCTGCAATGCACCTACAGGAAAGCAGCATCAGCGTTCTTTGAGAAGTCTATGGAGCAGTTACAGACAACTAGTTGTCAAGGATACCAGATTAATTTGTAATTACAGGCTACCTGACTTACCCATTTAATGCTGTGGCATGTCCCCTGTGGCAGCACTGAACAGAGAATTAGTGGTACTTGAACAGACTGACCATTAATCATTCAAGAATTAATCCTCCCTATGTTCAAGTTCCTATGGTTACTTACATATGACCTGACAATACCAGTGGCGTGTGCAGGGTTTTACGGAGATGTTGGAAAACATGGGGGATGTGTCATGGCAACACCCAATATTTTTGTGTGTGGAGTCATTTTCAGTATTTGGAAGTCAATATTTCTTTGTGTAAATCCAAAAGCATGCTATTTCAAAGATTATATTGTTTTGTGTGGTATTGTCATTATTGTGATTAGCTAATTAATAGCAATATTTCCACTGTTCAATTCAATCATAACAAACCCCAGTACCCTGAACAAATATTGTGATTTATTCACTGTAACATACAGTTGTTACATGAGCTGAAGCAAATATCTAATGAAGACCTATAACGTGAAAAACTTCAGATTATTTTACTGACAACATATGTGAACTTTGTAACAAGTTATCTGCTGACTCCCAGCAAATAACTTCATTGGCATGATATTTGTGTTAATTACTCTCAGTATCTAACTGTGTATCTCACACCACCAAATACAGCATAGTTTAATTCCAACAACCAGGATTACTGCCTCCTCAGAGTTCTCTGGAACAGTCAGATAGCTCTGAAAAAGTCATATTGTCACCTAAATCTGTCGTTCTGAACCCTGAGTTCTGGGGGTCAGCCATAAGACTTGCCCCAAGTGTGACTCTGATTAAAATATTTTGAGAGTCTTTTACATAGTTGTTGCTTCAAATATGCAGGAATCATGCTTCATGGAAAACCATGCGGGTATTGTTTAGGTTTCATCATGGCACATGTATATCTGTGAGTGAGTGAAGCAATATTCTAGCAATATCACTGTTAGGGAGACACCAGAAATGGGCTTCACACATTGTACCCATGTAAGGAATCGAACCCAGGTTTTCAGCTAGACGTGTGGACCCTTTAACCATTTAGCTACCCCATTGCCCCAGTATACCTATGCATAAATTGACATTAAGATCATTACTCATACATGTAAATGTTTATTTCAGTAGTTCTCACAATCCTTTCAACAGTTACTGCCATAAAAATCAAAAGTCATTATTTTCAAACGGCAGTGAGTGACTTAAATTGTAAATTGCACAGTAATGAGTTTTCTTTCAGTTGTTCTGTTTTTATGCAGAGTTAATTTATATTCAAAGTGAATAAGAAAAAGATATAATTTGAATATCTAAAAATGCCCCTATTCTGTCAATGCCAGAGTATTTGTGAATGTGTTACATCCACAGGATTACATTGCATATTGATCAGGGTGACAACACAATGTGTTGTGTGGGGGCTCTTTATTGTTGATTAGAGTGTAAGGGGGCCAGTAAGAACATACAGATTGATTTCCCAACCTGCGTCATGCCACATGCAGCCATTGGATGTGAGACAGTGTCTCCACTGTCTAAACCCTGCTTTCAAATACTTGCCACTTCTTATGAGGCTCTGCTGTTATTCGATTGCAGATTTATTGATCAAAGCTGTTATAACGTGACATTTTGGTGGTGTGAATAGTGAAGACATTAACAGAGATCTGCATTCTCTGAGACTTTGTTTGCTGATAGTGTTAATATTACTTATGAATTTGTATGATATTGAGTTGGTTTTTTCAGTGTTGATAGATCTCTGATTCCAAAATAAAGTTAGACTGATAAGGCATTCAGGAGGTAATTTGATGGTTAATCCTTTTGGACAGGATTGAAATTATGTTTCCATTTGTGTGGAAAAAAATGCTTTCTCATATTTGGAAGTGAGCATTTCAATATTCAGTGTAAAGAAATGTATACTAATTTATTCATGGAGTCAAATTATGAAAATTCATCTGTGCCAAAATAGTACCAATATTAGTTCACTGTCACTGATTTTAGATCTGCAAAACACTCTCTTATATTCAGTATGAAAATTGTAATTATTCTTTGTTTGAAAATGGTAGTGAGATACAGTAATTTTGAAGGAGCTCAAACCTTTAGGTCATATCCCATTTGTCCTACTCCCATTAGTCATTCAGCAAATGAGGGATTAAAACAAGAACAGGCATATATGCTTTGTGCAAAATGAGCTAGCCCGCTATTTAGGGAGCCTGAAGTTAGTTTGATCTCTAGCACCAAGAATGACACAGTCTTTGGTAATGAGAACATATAAATGAATGTTATTGAAGTAAATTACATTGAGATTATGAACTGTTCAGCAAAAGAAACACAACGCTGCCTTTTTGTCAAGTTCTTCAATAAAAGAGAACCAGAATGGTGTCAAATCATTTTATTCTATAGAAGCACTATCAATTTAACAGCTAAAAGTTGTTGTTGACATTGACTTGCAATGAGTTCAAATTGATCGCAGTCAAATGGAGATACCCCAGAATGAAAAAGCGAGTCTCTTTAGTAGTGTGTATAGCCACCTTGAGCTTGCACACAGGCCTTGCAAAGTCACCTCACTGAGTTCACAAGAGCCTGAAAGAATGCTTGAGGCAAGTGGTCCACTCAAACACCAGTCTCAGTTCCAACTGTGCAAGTATGTGGGGCAGTCTACCTGCATCAATCCTACGTCCAGTGCAGTCCCAAAATGTTCAGTGGGAGCCATATTCGGGGAAAGAGACAGCCATGGAAGGAGTTGAATGTTGTTCTGAGCCAGATAATCTAACCTAACCTTTACCATCAATACTGTACCTCTTTCCTTGATATACATCTGATCCATCATTTTGAGCATCATAAAATATTAGCTGAAATAATTAGGTCAGTATGAAAAGAACAAATTAATGTACTGGTTACTAAAAATATTTTCAACAAATACTATACCAGATATGTGATAGTGAAGCAGGCAGGTAATTGTCTAACATCACTTAATTTGGCCAAAATGGCATTGGACAGGTTGACATACTTTTATTGAAGGGTCATGAATAATTAATGCAACTACACAGCAAAAGGAACACTTCACCTGACTGAAATAATTCCAGAATGATTTACACTCATATGAGTTAACAAGATACATATCAACATGTTAAGTTCAAGTCCATATTTTGCTCATCCAAAGGGCAGTGTGGTAGCCTGGTGGATAAAGTGTTCACTCGTCACACCAAAGACAGGGGTCCATTCCTCACATGGGAAAACCCAGTCTGTTTTCACTGCCAAGATATTTCTGTAATATTGCTAGAGGTGTGTAAAAGAGAGCTCACCTGCTCATTCATCCTAACAACATATTTTCTAGTGGGATGCTGAGTAGAGATGATTGTCCATTGCATTTTAGTCTGTTGATCTCGTGAACCAAGAATGTTCAGCTGTAGGGTATACCAAGGACCCCAGCTGCACCCTAACTGCATCCTGACTGCATCCTAACAGGACCTATCTAATAGGGCTGTAATGATGCATCAAGCTATTGAGGGGCTGCAATTGTTGAGTGTTAGCAATTGTGTTAGCAATTGTTGGTGGAAAAGAAAAACTATCGATGCATCAATAGTGTGTGTGACTATTGATAGTTTAGTACATGTAATTGACTTCTGTTGATATATGCACAGCGCAACAGGGTTTCAAGTTTCATGTCAGTGATTAAAAGATGTCAAAACTACTTCAACTATTCTTTCGTTTGGGAAATGACATCAATTCAGGCAATTAACGGAGAAAATGAATTGGTAGTAACAGACTATCAGTATGGCAATTGTTATTTCCCCGTCAGTAGTCACCCCAACTATCTAACCTGACTGATGGTTGTTTCAGGGAGACGATGCAGACTGCATGTACTTCATAGAGGAGGGAGAAGTACGAATAGCAGCACTGAACAAGGTGAACTTTCAGTCCATTTATCTTTTCTTTTCATTAGCTTTGTCTTATCCAGCAGATTCCTGAGCCATATTTCACTCCAAAATAGTTCATACCAGCTTCAGTTTATTATTTTATGGGATGTTTTAGAAAACAAATTTCAGTTTTTCTGCGCATTTGCACCTAATTCATTTTGGTTGGTTTTTTTTCTGATACTTAAAAAAATTAGTTATTATTGTGTGTTATAGTGATGTTGAAAAAGCTTACTAATCCTGTGATTTTTTTTGGTATTATTTTGCCTCCACTTTTCCATCCAGTACATCATGTGTACATTGTACCAACTAGATTACGTACAAGGGTTATCAAAAAGTTTCAGTTATCACCAAGAAGTTACTGAGCAATCAGGTTAAAATTTTGACTGTAACATCAGTGATCCTTGTCTAGTTAATGGACCAAGAACTATCTACTTCACTATATCCAGTCTGCTATTTGCTCCTACACACCAGTACCACCAAGTATGGAGAAGATGCAGGCATGCAGTGTAATTAAGTTTCTTGCATTTAAAAGGCTGCACGGCATAACAGATTCACACTGAGATGAAATCTGTTTATTGTAATGTTAACCCATCCTATGACACTGTTGAGAAATGGAAAAGGAATTTCCAAACCGGTCACATGTCCCTCGCAAATGAGCCAAGAAGTGGATGCCACTCTCTGACTGACGATATGGACATAGTGAACAAAGTCAAGGCACTGGTTCAAGAAGATCGCCGTGTAACAATACAAATGGTTATGCATGAAACCAACTGAGTTATTTAATATCATTCATAACTAACTGTACATGTTCAGAGTGTCAGCATGCTGGGTTTCCTCGCTTACTGGCTCCTCTTCAAAGACAGACTCCATGGAACATGTCATGGCAGGCTTCCAAATTGAAGCTTCTGGAGCAGGATGAAGAGGATTTCTTCAGAGTGTTGTAACCATGGACATATGTTGGGTCTGTTTGAAGGATCCAGAGATGAAGAACCCACCTCGTGGACATCATTTTGATGACAGGAATGGGGTCATTCAAGAGGTGGAGTGTTGGTTTCCTATGAAATCAGTGGACTTCTCTTCCATCGGTCTGTGTAAGGTCAAGAAACGATGAGAGAAACGTGTAACTCAGGATGGTTTCTATGTAGAGAAGCCGTAATGACACGAAAGCAAAATAAAGTTTCTACCCTGAAGTAGTCTTGGTGATAGTTAGAACTTTTTGATATCCCCTCATAGTACCTTCCATTGCTCCTCTAGACAAGTTGTAGGTCATTTTAGACAATCAGACTAGAATATCAGAGTCTTTGGTAAGAGATTTTCAAAAGTTTATAAACTGACAATGTTCCTAAAGACTGTTCAATTAGGAATTATGATGATAGTTTGAAATGACAGAAGACATGCATCTTGTGTGTGTGCTACTGATGATTGGTTGCATGGCCACTTACTGATGCTCATGTCATTTACTCACTGTTAAACATTGACAGACTGGAAGCTTCATAGATAATATGTGCCCATGATCATTGAAAGCATGTTAAAATGTAGAAAATGTTTTGAAATAGCTTGCAAGGTAACCTGACCAAAAACATGGGTTATGTTTGAACTGAAACTGTTATATATTCCAGGTTTCTTTTTGTTCAACAGCTCTAAAATGTTACTTCAAAATGACTGCCAGGAGGCCATCTTTGATTATTTCTAACACTGTACTCATGAAAAAGGCTAATTATTGAGCTTCTCAATCAACACTTTTGATTCGAAGATGAATAACTGCAGTTCAGTGATAATTTGTAATTTGGGAAAATAAAACTAGGACATCTTTGCAAAGATGAAACTACTTCATTTTAATAAAATGGCTTGATAAGATTTAATCAGCTATCCAGTCATAAATGCAAAGACGCAACAGTATCTTTTGAAAACTCAGTATGCTTTATGCAAAAGGATGCCAGTGTCTCTCTGCTTGCTCAATTGTAGTCCTTCTCTATTCTATTAGCTAACTAAATACTGAGGGTACGAGAGACATGAACAATTGTGTTAGTAATGTTTAATTTGTGTAGTTCCTTTCAATGGGAAGACAACTACAGTTAGTATAATTTGTAAGTGGCTCATTGTTTCCTATTCCAAGTTAAATGCTAATATTTGTACATATATGGTGAGACCAGCTGTTACCTAATCATCAGAATTTCATATGACTGCAATTTTGGTGTTTGATTGGATCAAAATATTAAAGTAGCAAGTAAAGTATTTATAGTTCTATGAGCAAGGTGTGATGCATATATAACACATGACAGTTTTCTATGTATATTTAGATAATATTAATTGTACCTTTGACATCTTACTATGAAAATACACAAGATAACACAAGATAGTGATCATTTATATTTAATAATACCAATGGTGTACTGATTCTCTCGATTAATGTGTTGTAATGATATTGCGTACCAATACCTCTCCCAGCTAACCATGTTTACCTTTAACTTGTAACTAGCTATTTTTGTAGAAAATGTTTCACTGTAGTGCTGTAAGTGTATTTTGATTGTTTAAAGTTGATATGTTCAATGAAACCAGTCAGAGCGGTTAGTCAGTAGTCTAGAGCCTGAGTCTTGTAAAATTCTGTTTGGTCTATTAAATCCAAGTAATCCATACAGTGACTCATGGCCTGTGTTCACCATGTATCAGATGAACATGGTAGCAGAAAGCTATGTTTTACTCTTGAAAGTACAGTGGAAGCTGTCTAAACCAGTATTCATCCGTACTGAAGAAATAGTAAGGTTTAGACAACATGCCGGATTGTAGAGCTGATGATAAATGAACATGCCACTGACGGGACTGAGATTTTATGTCAGTGTTGACTACTTGCCAGATTGGACAGATGCAGGTTTTGACAGCTTCCACTGTATCTAGGATTTTGGCCCAGTCTCAAACAGAAGCAGAAAAAATAGGACATTTTAGTTAAAATTTAGCCTGTGCTCAACAGCAGTCCTTGTATATCGATGGACGATTGTGATGTGCTTGGATAAACCTCCTAGTGCCTCACAGGCTGCTTTGCCTGTATACTCCCAAGGGAGTTAAGCATGAAATCAAATGCTCCCTGATCCAGTGACAGGAACTGTAATTAGATCTGCAGTGGTCTAAATTGTAAATTGTTTCAAATTCATAATTTAAAAAATTACTTTGAAATTGATGCATATTTGATTTGAGACATATCCAGCATAGTTGACTCCAAAGATTATTCTGTAATGCTAAAATAACATGCAGGCCATCTTAGACGATGCTCCATACCAAGTTCTTTCCCAACAGTTACATTACACACATGCATCTTGAATGTTGACTTACCTTGTTTAATATGTTGACTAAAAAACTAAACTGATTTTGTTCATGTAGGATGATAGCATTGAGAGCGACACACCCCTTGAGGTACAATTCACATTAACATTAGCTGGTCTCTGTGTTGTTATTAAACCCTGTTTGAACCTTACCACCATTGCTGTGCTCTTCAGCTGTGTCTTATAGCATCATTAAACCCAAGTCTTCCTTATTGCCTCAACATAGTTCAACAGGAAAATGCCAGGACCCTATCCACAAAACATTCGTACCACTATGCCATTCGTAAGCCTCAGAGAAAGTACAGAGTTACGATAGGTTGTAACGTGACGACCGCTTTGTGGATCGGAACCCGGATCTCTTTTCTGTGAATTAGTGATATAGATGCATAATTCATTAAGATTCAGTACTCCTTGTATATAAGATTAATCTGACTAGGATGTGCCTGTCTCTCCATGCTGTAAGCATGTTTCTGTAGCTGAAATATTTTCATTTCTTTCACACACGAACCAACCACTATTTCCATTACGCTTTCTGTTATTAGCTTTGGAATGAATAAAGTGTTAGTGTGGTGAAGAATGCACCTGACTGGTGTGATGTTTGTGTTTCTATGTTTTGCTTATGCACATACTGTATACTGTTTTCCACAATAGTTTCATTCTCTGTACATATTATGCTTCTGTGTAGTTTTTGATGACTTGCACCCTAATTTGTAGTGCCATTTGCAGTGGTTGGCTTCAACCTTCACAGTATCATTTAAAGAGATGTTTTCTGGTAGGGCTGGCTGTTGATATTGATCAGAGAAATTGATGGGTAACTGAATGTCAGTTGATTATAATGGTTATATATGAGAAGTACTTTCAACAAAAATACCCGAAAATCTGAAAGAAATCAACATATTTCACATCATTTGTAAGTGGTGACATGTTTATGATTCGATTACTAACAAAAGTTGTAAAACACCTTGAAATAATTTAGAAGCACCCCAAATAAAGACCTAACCTTGTGTATTATCTTAGTAAATTTAAGTGTTATTTCATACCAATAATAGGTGTGATGTTGTTTAATGACACTTTATGTTGATAATCTTTGGTAATGCTTCCTTCAACCATATTTCAGATTATCAATGTCTTGACTGACCTCAGTTTTGGATTTACAAACTTCAGAAGATTACCTTTGATTTGGCTGTGATGATTGGTTTTATTCAGTTTTTAATTTGAAAACATTTTAATGAATGACTGATACTCCAAATGGAAACATAAATTCATATCATATGTTTTGATTCCATGATGAGTGTTATGTGTTCAAAGGTATGATGTTCTCAGCAGGAATGTTCTTTGTCATGTCATCATTTTGTAAGTGTTTGTTTATAGAGTGACGAGAATGGAAAGGAAATTGAGCTGACCCGATGCCGAAAAGGAGACTACTTTGGAGGTGATTACTATAGCACTTATTACTCTTGTGCCAGCAGTTCTGGTCTGTATTTTGCATTTTTTGCCATCTTAAGTATAAGGCATGTTGGACTGAAACTTATCATTAATGGTCCAGGTTGTGGCTACAAATGTTCTCACATTTGATAATATTGTAAACTTTGGCACTATGGTGGCATTATTGAAAATGTCATTTTTGGCGTAGTAGAGCTGTTTTTCATACTGAAATTGTGTCATTGTTTTGTCAAGTATCAGAATATTATTACTTCCTAAGTCATTTGAGTTAAAGAGGCATGTGGTTGTATTTGTACTTGTTTTGTATCCAGCTTCTGATAAGTAACTTCTCTGATTGGCATTTTAGAAATTGAGTTTATTGAAGAATGATGACAATTTTTATGGATATGCAACTTTTTTTTCTGTGGAAGGCGACATTTCGACATAGATTCTAATGTTGTTATCAAGCAAGTGATTGACAAAGATTCTAATGTCATTATCAAGCAAGTGATTGCTTGATAGCAATATATGAATCAATTTTGGAAGGTCGCCTTCACAGAATAAAAGAAGTTGTACTTCCATAAAAAGTGTCATCATTCTCCTGATAAAGGCTTTTAGAGCATGTATGAAAGCCATGTACTATGCCATGGTGACACATGGCAATCATTAACTGGCCCCAGTATGCAATATGGCTGAACATAATATATTGTCACAAAATCTTTTCATGTGAATACAAACCTAGTACTTACAATGAAAAGGACTTGCATAATCAAATAAACATACTCTATTTTGAAATTTCCTACTGTTGAAAAATACCTCTTGGTTTAGTTTGGACTCAATGCTTCAGATTGTCTAATGATTTTTCTGCTTGAAAGTACGAGACCCAATATATATATGTTTGAATCAAAAAGTGGACACAGTATGTTTGAATGATAGTTTGTGGTGTTCTTAATAAGCATTTGTCATGTTACAGAGTCTAGTCAACTTAATGTTAAAACGATTTAAGGGCTATCATATGGATGAATGATCTCAAACACCAAGGTCACCCTTTTATTCTAGATTTAGTATTGAAAATTGTGAGAAACTGTGGACGTGAATGGAACTTTAATATTCCTTGTGCTAATGATATTATTTGTTATGTTTGCAAACAGACTAACAGACAGACCTATTCATGATGTTCCATAATTGTTTTGGATCTGCGTAATGATAGTGTACAATGTTTTTGTGAATGCATCCTCATCCTAACACTGCCTGTTTCAGAGCTTGCCCTGGTCACACACAAGCCACGAGCGGCTTCAGCGTATTCTGTGGGTAAAACCAAGTGTGCAGGTCAGTGTTTGGAACATTTGTCTTTATGTTGAGTAGATGAGCTAAAATTGAATTGTGATCAGTAAATTGTATTCCTTGCTCTGCTGGAAAAACATATTTTAGATTATTGAAGAGTACATGAGCTAAAATTAAATTGTGATCAGTACAAAGTATTCCTAGCACTGCTTGAAGAACATATTGAAAGGTACATGAGCTAAAATTGAATTGTGATCAGTAAATTGTATTCCTGGCACTGCTGGAAGAACATATTGTAGAGTATTGAAGAGTAGATGAGCTAAAATTGAATTGTGATCAGTAAATTGTATTTCTTGCACTGAATGAAGAACATGCTTTAATCTGTGCGATGCAAATACTACTGGTAGCCTTTCAAGTTTGTGAGAATGCATTGATGGTTTGAAGAATTGTAGTTGAAGGGAGGTAACTCAGTTTGCTGTATTTTGTGTCCCATTACAGAGTGAAAGCAATAAATTGCATCCAATTTACAGACACTTGTACTTTGAAGCCAGTTGTTCTACTTCATCTTATGCCTTTTCTTACAAAGAATTTATCTGAAAAGTGCAATTAACTTTATTTCATGCAGAATCGATGGAAACTTAACTGTGGTTTTGATGACAGTGAAATTTTTGAGTTTTTATCATGTTGAAGTTTTTATGTTGTAAGTAGGATTGTCAAGTGCAGTTATCTTAAATGTTTGTGTCAGTTATGTGCTCGATATCTGTTGGCTGCTTATTGATCAGTGTGATTGATCATTTATTTCAGTGCTTGATGTTGGAGCCTTTGAGCGTCTGTTGGGTCCTTGTATGGATGTGATGAAACGCAACATTGACAACTATGAAGAACAGCTGGTGTCCGTGTTTGGCTCAAAGACAAACATCTCAGATCTTCGTTGATATGTCTGCTTCTCTCGCTATAGCCGCCATGTGCTGAGAACCAAGATGTCAGCTTGATGGACTTCGCTCTATGCGTTGAGTGTAATGTTCAGTGATTTGAGTTGTTCCAAATTTTAAGAAAAGTGTTTATGACACTGTTGTGTATACTCTTATTTTTATATTTCTAACTGTTTTATTAGAGTATTCCGTGTTTTATAGATGTTGAGATAGTCAAATTTTTGTTAAATCTATTGCAATACCATAAGTGAAATACAATTTTGCACAAGTAAGCAATGATTCTCTTATTAGGGGTAAATAACTGTTTTCCTCAACTTATATTTCTGTTGACAGTGTGCAACATAACAACCTCTGCTGAACTTTCAAAAGAAGATATAGCATAGGTATAACAATTTTTCTTGGCAAGATTCTGTTTCTTTATTTGCAGTCCAGTATGTTTATAAACATTGGGCATTAAGTCTAGATCTGACCATATGAAGCAGCTGATGTTTGGAAGAGAGACATGTTCTGTACACTGACTGTTTAGCAGTTACATATTTCCTCATGTTCGTACTACCGTACCTGTTTGGCTCCCATTCTAGTGTAAATGTGTTCTTGGTCTGTGGTCTGTGCTTGCGACCATTGTTGGCCGGCGTGAAACAGTGTCCTCTTGATGATTCCTTGGAGTTGGTGTTGATCTGATTATTGTTTGTTTCATCGGTTACCCTGCCTTTGGCTACCCAAACGTCAAGTTTGCACACGTTCATTGTACATAGAACAAACGTGCAGACCCTTCATGGATAAACGATTTTGTATCATTACATCCAAATTCACCAGTTGTAACTAGCTAGACCTCTTTGTAATATCTGTCTACTCCTGAAGAAACTGACCATACCACAAGTTTGTATTTTAACATTGGTGTGAATTATGAAACTTGAAGTTTCAGTGTATATGTCAGTTTGAAGCATAACACATACTGAATTAGTATTGTAATGATGAGATTGCTAACTTTAACTTATATGCTTCGTAATATTTTATCAGCTTTTTACCCTTTTTTCGTATGAACTGAGTTTTTTTGTTTTCGTTGATGTAAACCTGCAGTTTTTGTGAGAAAGTTTGATTTGTAGAACACATCTATGTAACATATCACTAGCAGTGACAGACCTGTAGGTACAGTCACTTTAGACATGTAGTTAGAGCAATTATGGTGTACAGTTCACCCTTATTATGTCAGATTACTATGAAGGATTTCAAGTAATAAGTAGGTTCTGAGATGTAGGAAAATTAAATAGATTAACAGTAAATATTGAAGCAGAAAAGTCTCAAGTTGAGAGATATTAAAACTAATTTGGAAAATGCTGGTGAAAGGACTAAGATCAAAATATATTCTTGAAACATTCAAATGTTTCTGTACATATGATACCATCACGTTTAATGTCCTGGACATTTGGTCCACCATTACACATTAACTGATATAAAATAAACAGTTGCTATGTTAATTGCAATTCATTTTTCTGCCAAATGAGATGCTTTATGTATTGTACCAAAGCTTTACCCTGGAGATATTCAAGTTATGTCTCATATGTTACAGTTTGTTTTATATGTAGAGAAATCTGTCCATCACAGGCTCTTTATTTCCTGAATACCAGGTGTGTGATTGCATACAGAATTGACGATATCAGGAACATTTATTTGCTCAAGGAACTTGTTATCCCTTTTTGTTGGTGATATTCTACAGCTAAGACATTAATTGTGTTGAGCGCAAACAGCTTGCCAACTGAATCTCTCATCCAGGGCTGTTTATGCTGTAGGGCATTCCAAATTTTGTCAGACTTGCCCAGGAAATATTACCCTTGGTTTGGAGCAAGGGTAGGATTATATAAGGAAACGTTTGTACATAATGCTTCAGTGCTTTATTGAACTGACTTAACTACTGCTCTTATTTGCCATCTCTAGAAATCAGCCCTGATTATCTGTTACCATCTGCCAGGATGACAGTTTATCCAGATTTTGTTTTGACTGTCATGGATGATTTTGTATATATGTCTAGTCTATTTAACTGTTGAAACACCAGAATCTTCTTTGTTGATATAGAATTTAAGACCTTTCCAACTGACCGAAAAACCATTCTAACCACTTTTTAACCACTCAGGTTGTTTATTTTGAAACCTAAGAAATGCTATGCTGTTCTCTACTCATAATGTGTGGCATTCTGTGTTGAAACCAAACTAAAACTACAGAAATGTTGGAATTATTCCCTTGTTCTTATTGTAACCATTATGGTTTCTCATTAACATTGTGTTAAGTTTATAGATGTTGACATGCGGTGTAGCAGGGTGTTGATCAGCAGCTTGAGATGACCTGCCCCCCTGCTGTCTCTCCACCACATCCCAGCACATTCACAGCAGCACTTAGCTGCCACTTGGGAGGGAACCTCGTATGTTCAAATTTGGAGTCACTGGTAAACTTTCCACAGTTACCTATCCTTTGATATGGACAGGCCTGTTCAATACCTGTAACATCAAGTTTTAAAATCTTATTGAATGTCAATTTCCCCCCCAAAAAACAATATTTTGGCTGTTCTTTCTTACCCAATTCATTCAGTGGTATGACATATCTTGTGGATAAATGCTATGCTAGGTATTTGTGTGGTGGTTATACATAAAGCGATTAAAGCACTCATTCTAGCTGCTCTTCTCCATCCCAAGTGTCATCTATTGTGGCAGCTGCCATGAAGATTGTTCGTTGATCTGTTGTAACCCTGGAATCCTAGTCCCGATTGGCTTTCAGTGGAGAGCTTCATGTATGCTGGAGAGTGGTAGATCAGGAATATCATCATTATATTTGAGAAATAAAGACTTCCCAGTTTAGTCAAGGTTTGTCTTTTATGACACATCCATTATCACAGCTTACTGTGTCTTATGTTACCCTGAAGTTGCTTCAAGGAGTTACTATGGACACAAGGAGCATTTCATTAACATCAACTGTTGGGATGCTTGTAAATGCATGCTACCTTAAACACTGGACTTGAGACTAAGTTACAACCGAAAATTGACGTCTGCTCGCCATCACTCACAATACTGTGGCAAGTTAGCCTCAACATGGTCTCAAAAATGTGATTGCGATTAATCTTGATTAGTTGTGTTTCGTTTGATTGAAATAATCGAAGATTGTTTGCAATGACCATACGACCGGTCAATAAATCACATTTTCTCCTAATCGAACAAACGATTTTGGAACTACTTTTTTAGTGTTTGAAACACGTGACGATGGAACAGTTCCATGAAGGAAGTTGTCAAGGTCTGAAAATTCACCTCACTGACTGAAAAGTCATGCCTGAATATTTCTTGAAGTCTCCAGGAAATTTATGTTCATGATCTATTTATCATCAAATAGCAAGTTGCACCATGTTATACGTGTCTGCAATAATGACCTGACTAGGAAAATCTGAAAAATGACGGTAACCAATGTTTTTTCGATTATTGTTCGTTGGTAATGAAGCAACCGTCGATTGGGATATTTCAACAAATTCCAAACAATAATCTTGATCAGTCGCAAATCCCTTTGCGAATGGTTTTGACTCCGAAAATATTCAAAAAATGTGCGACTGATGACAGTCGCAATGAGATTACAATTACCTCAATGCACTCGCAATTCAGTCTCATTGATCGTAACAGCATCCTCATTCGGTTATACTATCAATGATCGCAAAGTTTTAGGAGTTCTTAATTATCCTGATGGAATGCAACTCGATCGCATACACTCACACCCATGGTCACAACAATCACCAGAGCTTGGGCTTGAACAGCACTCAATGCGGTAGAAAGTCAGAATCCAATGGTTGCAAGGTGGTTTTAGCACATTCGCTATTAAAACACTCATTTAGATCTATGAGAGCGGCGAGAGTGGTCGAAATCAATAACACCTGTGAATTTTTGTTGTCAGTCTCAATATTCAGGCGCAAATGATGTTGTACCCGCAGATAGCGATCAAAGGAACGACTCCTCGCGACACTGCCGGTTCACAGTGTAACCGTACCTAAAGGAGTTCCAAACATCTCACTCTGAATCAATCCAATGGATTGGTTGATGGCACGTAAAACAAATCAGTAATTCGTCACTTATGTGTGTAAGCTTTTGAAACAATTATTTTAGTTTTCGCCCACATAAAGATTCCTATGGTTGGCTGCTTTTAAACTGTACTCCAATGTCAGGATCAGTTACGTGTATCGCTTAGAAACAGTGTTAGAACGACGCTTACATCATAAACTCTGTCCACAAGGTTCACTCTCACTTAGCCCGGGTCTAACCATGAAGGTCTTGTTAAAACGAGGTTGCACTATGGCTAGGTGAGAGATGTGAGCCAGGTAATTAGCATTGGCCACTGAAGCGTGAGACTGTTTTAGGGCTATAGTCTCTATCTGCAATGACACGATGTATGCAAGCGTGGGTGTTTGTAATATGAAAGAAAAAAACATTTCAGATAAAATATTTACTGTTATTATTATATACATTTATTATTATAATACATTTGTTTGTTAACATACCATTTTCATAATTTTCTTGATGCACCAAGCATGTATTTATTTACATTTTGTGAACAGCTGTAGCATTGTGTGACGTTATATGAAAAGGATTCCCAGGTGTAGACAGTGGGATGCAGCATCTGTATAGTGCTCTAAGGTTGACTGGCTGGTCACAAAGTTCTCTTTCACATGTTGTAGTTTCTTCTCTAGATCTCGGTACTTCACTCGCCCTGATTTATCTTTATTTCGACCTCAGCTTGCAGTCTTTGTAATGTTGCTAACAGTTGTAGAAGTCTTTGAAGGGCATTTAGAAGTGAAATACACAAGAATGAAGATTTTTATGGATATCAACTTCTTTATTATGAGAACACAACGTTTCGGAGTTAATGCTTACTCCTTCATCAGGTGAATGAGAATGGGGTACAGAGCTATATTTATATGTACAGGTAAACAATAACAAAGTAACAAGTGGAATGAATTAACAAAAGCTGGAAGCCAGTATAAACAAGCACTGATAGGAAGCCAACAGTTATGATAACAATGATGGAAGCCAATGGTAATTACATTACACACGATAGGATTATGTTTACATAACACAGATTGGGGATAAGGAGTAGGATGGAAGCCAGTAGTGATGTACACAGATAGATAAGATTAATTTATCAACAAGTCCCAGGCACTTGGTAGGTACACTCCTTGGTCACGGTTGATTGCTGGTTTTTGTCTCGGGATCTCAATGGCCTCCTATAGTTTCCTTTGGCGCCAGTTGTTGTTCTTGTTGGTAGATAGTATCCTAGTGTCCTCCCATTGAATTGAATGTCCAGGGTTCTTGAGAATGTATTCAGAGATGGCCGATTTCTGGTCGAGTTTGCTGACGGCGGTCTGGTGTTCCTTCATTCCGGTGTTGATTGGTCTCGGCGTTTCTCCAATGTATAGGTCGCCACAGTTGCAAGGGATCTGGTAGATGCATCCTCGCGGGTTAGGGTGTTCACAGCTGGGTCCTTTACCGTTGGCTTTGAGGTAGATCATCAAGAACAGTCGGCTTCCTATAAGTGCTTGTTTATACTGGCTTCCAAATAGTTAATATCCATAAAAATCTTCATTCTAACAGTTTGTACAGGTTTGGATGTGGAGTCTTCAGTATCCCGTTCAACTTGTGGTGCCATCCTGTAACGTGGTTTGTAGTCCTTGGACCGAGAGTGCCGAAATGGTTCCAGGATGACCGATTGCCTCGGTGACATAGTCTGCAAATCTGTCAACATTTGGTACATCTGTGGGCCTGTCTTCAAGAACCAAAAGTCTTCAGCTCAGTTGATGGGTAGAAGGGGAAGCACTGCAGAACATCTAACATAACAAATGAACAGAAGGGGTGTCCTTGTGAGGAATGACCAATCCACATGTCTCTTGGGCATGCCTCCATACACACTGAGTATAGTGGAAAAACTTTACTTCCGATGTTGAAGATAACAGATGTCGCTGCATCGAAGCCCACGAAAGCGACAAAGGAACAGGAGAACGGGTACTCAGCGTGGAGAACAGGTGTTCATACGTTGTCTGCTTCTTGTCGGGTAGAAGGATGTATGCCAGAGGGAACATCTCTCCATCAACCTGGGGATGTACTGAGTAGATCTGCTTGAAGAGCTTGGGGCAGGACTTGAACGTTCCAGAAGAGCCAGGTGCTGGCGTTGCTGATGTGTCGAATGTTGGCATCTGTGGAAAACAGGAGCATGTTGTCCTCGCTGATAATGGAATTCTCCCCGATCGTCGTCTCTCTCCATGGACCTTGGAGGTTGATTTCTTCCCGGGTCTCAGGCAGGGCTGGTATCATCTTGGATCGAAGTCGGTACCTAACGGCATCACAGACGCAGCGGGGAAGTCGTATCACCAATTCAGTGGTGACGTCGGTCATGTCATGGTTTCTGAGGCCTGACTCTTCTTCCTCGTAGATAGTGGGGATCGGGTTAACCTCTTCTCAGCTTTTCTTCTTCAGATTGTTCACAAACTCTGTCACTTCAACCGACCTTCTATCACTTTGATGGTTATGTGGCTGGTCAGGTTTTGTCAGGACGTTGTTCCTTGTGTTAAGAGAGGCAGGGTATCCTAAACGGCGCCGGTAAATAGTTTCATTCCTCCATCTAGCTTTCTCACTGAACTGGTTGTTGTTGTGAACAAGATACTGACCACCTCTGTTGTTGTCTATGAGCCTGATCTCTACACATGCTTTCGCCAATGTGAAGATATTACTTGACTTGCTATATATACTGGTAGTACCTCCTCGGCGGTAGCTCAGGTCGTTTACTTACCTCACCAACTGAGCATCTCAAATCCTCCCAAGAAATTCAAATATTACCAATGGTATCAATGTATCTCACTTTAATAGATAGAGTTTCCTTAATCTGATCAGTTGAGCACTTACTCACATCAATTCCATTAATTCCTTAATCTCACTAATCTCACTTCCTCAAGCTCCCCACCCCCTTATAATTTCAAGGGAATAGTTGACACCAAAATTGGCACACATACACCTCGATTATCAAGTCTGGCTGGACAGTCATGATGCATCTCTTTAATTGCATGGAAGAGGGGAAAGTTAGTCGCGGTATAAGTCTTCACTCTTCTTCTGGTAAAGACAACACTTGATCCAGTCAGTATGGAATTTAGACGGCCCTGTAGCTGTATTTGTCATCTTGGTGAAGAGTTATTCAGATAACATAATATAATAGCCATCTGTACTTAGTGAATCAAGACCGAGGGTTATCATTTTACCTCCGTAATCACAATCACGCACAAATACAGAGTGAGATACGACTTGGTTCGGGGATGAAAATACATGACCTACACCTAGCCCGATCGTTCACCCAGTATCATATCTTTGTACTCTACACCTTCCGCTGAGATATCGGGTTAAGTCTCTCAACGTCCAAGTGTCCCAACACAACACCAGCAGTCACTTCTAGAGATCTGGGTTAGAATTTGATCTTCAGCAACCCATGTTTGTCGCGAGAGGGGACTAACTGGGACGGGTGGTGAGTGACGCTCGATGACTTGGTTGCCTGCTTGACAAGTCATCGTATCCCATTTGAGTAGATCGATAGTTATAGTAGGGCTATTGCTGGGTGTGGCGTTAAACAACAACGTAACCCAATCATTCATTTTAGTGGTGAAGTAATAAAACTAATAATTTTCACGGAATGTTCCAAGCGGTCGTAAAATACTTCCTAACTAATGATATAAGCGGATATATATGACACCTATAAGATAGATTACTACTGAATTAACGGATCACGAAAACACGAACCAGGAAGCGGGCCCAGACTGTCACGTGGCCGTTTTGTTCAACGAACATCCATTGTGTTGTGCCTGTATCTTCTTACATTCATGATATCTATCATACTGGACTGGAGTCTTGATACGCCTGACAACCACTGATATCATTGTTGACTAGCATATTGTTGATGGAGGTTGCACACGTAGCAATATTCCAACTGTATTATGGCCGCCTGTAAATCAGCTGGTCTGGACCACATAATCCAGTGATTGGCGTCATTAGCATCGATAACCGCATTTGGGGTGCGACATATACATTCAAACAAGTCGGCCAGTCTGAACTAACCCGATCCCATTAGTTTCCAGGCAAACACATATGCTCGGAGAATGTGAAAAACCAATGTATGATACTCGGGAGACTGTAATCTTATTTCGATTTGTGTCTCTCAACTTATATATGTCTCTTGGGAAATCACAGATTCAAATTCCGTACACTCTTCCATGTTTCACATGATGCACGCCAGTTGCTTCATTTGCTTTAATGAATAAAGAGTGAGTATGGTTTTACGCCGCGGGTGCCACCAGAATGGGCTTCACACAATGTAGGAGAATCGATCCCGTATCCCGGATCTTCGACATGACGAGCGAACGTTAGGGTATCCCACAACTCCTGTGGGTGAGTGCGTCATGGGATGAATGAGTTGCGTTTTAATGCGACTTTGATCAGTTATAGAGGATATTATATGAGTGTCCATGTCATACTGTGTTTACGACACGAGAGCCTAAATGTTGGAAGGTCAAGGCCATTCCACACTGCGGTCGGTAGGCCCGTATACCAGCAACACAAGTCGTCTTGGCGCTGTGAATCGGCTCACACGGTGACCCAATTGACGAGGCTGCTGATGACGAAGCCATCAACATCCGGTTGCTTAGGTGAATAACTAGCAGATAGCGATCTTCATGGGGTGTTGTGAATCTGGCAGGTCCACTCTTGGGTCGGCCTGTCATACTGAAACGGTTAAGCAGCCGAATAACGGTTTGTGTTGTGCAAACCAAATGTGTTATAGCATGGCTGTTGGAAGCAGCCATTTGTGACGTGTAGAACGGGACGTCATAGAAGAAACGTGATGTCATAGCATCAAATATATGCTTTTTATTCCATTCATATTTAGATATTTTGTCTTTAATGGTTCAGTCAATTTGGGTTATATTTCTTAGGTGGGCGGGTCCACAATACAAGGCATTATCACGTACATGCTTGTTTGTGTGTGTGACAGATCCAGTCGTTTGCGTCTTTTGGGGTTTCCAAGAGTCCGTACTAACATGAACGGATGCACTGAGTGACACAACTAACGTATGACAGGCAGGTGATTGGGTTGTCAATATCGGTAGTGTATATTTCACCTGCCTCAATGAGTGATTGGTGATTCAGCATGCCGCAAGTAAAAGGTCACTTGCTGGTCTGTTCAGTCACGTAAATCATTGCACGTGACAGATCGAACTCTGGTGTAGGTTGTTGGAATGTTGATTAGCTTCTGAAGCTCATGTCGCTAATCAGATGGGATTAAGACCAAACGTTTGATGTTTTCATGTCCGTGAAAACATCGATACCGTATTATTCATATCATACGTCATATGTTCGTTGCACATTTATTATACAGTCGTCGATGTTGAAAAAATTCAGTATGTCAGTTTTAGTTTTACGCCGCTTTTAGCAATATCCCAGCAATATCACGACCGGGGACACCAGAAATGGGCTTTTCGCAAATGGAGACACCGTTTACCATGCTTCTGCGAGGGCGGTTGCTTAGCTCAGTCGTTAAAGCGTTTGCTCGTCGTACCGAAGAACCGGGTTCGAATCCCCACACGGGTACAGTGTATGAAGTCCATTTCTGGTGTATTTGCTGGCATATTGCTAAAAGCGATTTGAAAGTAAAGTCACAGCTCACTCAGTGGAACGACTTTTCATTAATCGTTCTTGACTCTCGACTTTCACCGACCTCACAATGACTGTGTGTGGTTTTACGCCGCTTTTAGCAAAATTCTAGCAGTATCACAGCGGGGTGCGCCACAAATGGGCTTCAAACATTGTACCCATGAATCGAACCGTGGTCTTCAGCTTGGCGAGCGGACGCTCTTACTCCGGCCTCGCAGTATTATGAGACTTCTGAAGAACAACGAATTCACTAGAACCACTGACCGAGCCAGTCAGTGTAAAGAAAATATATATTGAACAGCAAAAAAACAAAACAAAACAAAACAAAAGATCCACCCCACCCCCCCACCCCCCCATCCCCCCTAAAAAAAATAATAATCCTCGAAAAAAATATGAAATCTAATAAAAGTGAGTGTCCATGCTTGTGTCTCTTATTTAATAAAAATAACTTGACAAAGAAATCCAGAGTTGCGTTTCTTTTGTGATGTTTGGTTAGAACTACTGACAATATTTTCACCCAATGGGGCAGTGTATATTATGTTATTACCACGCGGAAGGTTGTGTAAGGCGCCATGTTTCTGCCTTCCTTCTGTCCTATAGTTCTATCAATGCGTCGCACATGCACAGATATCTTTCGTTCCTGTGTGACAGTAATGCATCAAGGACACCGTCATGCAACTCATCATCCGCCAGTAACGATCCTGGCGATGACTTCACCTATCAGAACCTGGATCTACCTTGAACTTGCGACGGAAGCCTGACTCGAGAAGATCCTTGTTAGAATTGTTGTTCAACAAACCGTGTTTGTAATTAGAGCTGTGGCGATATATCGTGGTATCGATAACCGTGATACTTTATAGAAAATAAATATATCGATATTTTTTCGTATCTTTTTACGTATCACTGAATTTAAAACTGTTAATTTTCAATAGAAATTGACGGTTATGACACTGTTTACTGTTTACACTGTTACTGGATATAAAAATATACGTTTCTAAAGAAAATAACTAAAGATAGCATATCGTGATGTGCATTGAATCGTATCGTTTCGTTCCAAGATATCGCGATATGTATCGTATCGTGAATGTTCTGTTTCGTCACACCTCTTTGTAATATACTCTTAAAAAAGCTTTGTCTTTAATTTACGATTGAAACAACTGGAAGATATATCGGAGTCGGTCAATGTCGATATAATAATAATAAACACAAGACAGATCTTACGGATAACAACTTCTTGATTATTTTTCACAACGTTTCTAGGCTTGTTCACTTGACAAGTCCGTGTCTAGTAAAAATCCAGTCGGGCCAGTAAATTTCCACTGAAATTCTTTAAAGGCATTTAGAAGATGGTGAGGTAATACAAGACACTGTTATGGATGACAACTTCTTTAATTCTTTTAACACGTTTCAAGGCTAATTCTTGCCCCTTCGTCAGGTGGATAATGAGCATAGGTATACATGAAGCCAGAGAGGTAAGATGTATATACAATTTCCACTGGCCCGACTAGCTAGAAAGCAGTGTGTAAATACATGCATTTCATCCTCTCCGACTTGTTAAGTTATAATGAACTTTTGAATCATGCCTGATTATGGCTTGATAAAAAATGTTCATCATGTTAACACCTTGATAATGAAACTGATTGTCATACCGAATATATTTTATTCTCACGTATTTTTGAAATGTTTATCTTAATTTCGAAATTTAAATTTCGGATTGGTGAATTATTTTGGGGGCTTGTAACTTTCAGCCATAGCTAGCACGACTGGCTAGCACAATTTGGAAACTATTTCGCACACTGCAGATTACAAGAACTGTTAGAATCAAACATCGGGAATTTTCAATTACGAGTTGTGTGGAGTGGTACGATGATGACCTACTTGATTCAGCTGTTGAGATGTCGATATTATACAAAGATGCCGATATTACCCAAAACGATACATGGCTACCATGTATGAAGCCCATTGCCCGCGTCTCCTAACGAAAGGGTTCTGTAGTATTGGTAGAGCGGCGTAAAACTAATCCAAGTGGTCCTTTGGTCACGGAATTATCCCGCTTCTCTGTCGTGATAGCATTATGATAGAAAATATTATCTTTTCAATTTTTTTTGTCCTTCAATCACAAGCTAAATTTCCGCAGAAATGAAAGCAAAATGGCTTTACCACCTAAGCATATATTTCCCCAATGAAACATATTGATCCGTTCCGAAAGTATTTCCGCATAACCTTCTGATAACATATATGTTATAAGTAGATAACTTGAATCTACTGACACAACGTCAGTATTTTTTCTGTGTTGTAGCAAATATGGGTCCTTTTTGATAACTGAAAAATATTGCATGTGAAACGTATTCAACGAAGCATTTTGCACAACACCAGTAACTCACTTCAGCTGAAGGAATCCAGTCTCGCGAGTGGCGAATAAACAATGTCACGTGACACGACGTTCCGGTTGACCGTGTCATATCTACTTCCTTGTGCATCGACAAACCTTCACGCGAGCACCTGGACACAAAATGTCGAGTAAATTGTGATTATCACGACATCATGACAGAAAATATCGAGGAGTGTTTGAAACATTTTATTGTTCATGTTGATGATTTGGCAAGAGAAGACGAGCCTGGCGGAGATGGGTTCTGGAGAGAGTTTAAGGTCAGTGTCTCCGGCAACAGTTCACAACACGAAGTTTGTGATGTTTGTATTTCCGTGAGTGTTCAGGGTTAAGTGTAGTGACAAAACCGTCCTCCATCTTAGTTTCGTCACCGTTATTTCGTTTGAAAGGCGTCAGCATATTTATGTTTGGCTCTTGGTTTTGTCACACTCCGAAAACTTTTTAAAAATGTCTACCCCGTATCGCGTCAAGAATGTCAACATTCTTTATAGTGATTTTATGACACTTCGGAGACAATGGGAATCCAATAAAGTTGAATGTCACATCAAGGTATATTAGAACTCCTTATGTGTGAATATGTGCCAAACATTTTGCTGTGTTTTGTTTTTTCTAATGTGAATATAGGACCAGTTATATTGATTAGCAACCAAAATAATGTATTGTAACATTTTCGAAGTGGCACATTTCATGCTGCAATTGCTGAATTCCATACCTGGACTCAAGACAGTACTTGCCTAGTCAATTGGTGTTCATGCTCAGCACCCCATTCTTGTCATAAGAGGATCGGGTAGTCATAGCTGGTTGACTTGGTCGACACATGTCATCGTACCCCTACTGATTATATTTATGCTGATGATATCAATCACAGGACTGTCTACACTAAATGGAGCAATGGGGTAGCCCAGTGGTTAAAGCATTTGCTTGTTGCATCAAAGGCCTGGGTTTGATTCCCCACATTGGTAAATTATTAGGAGCCCATTTCTGGTGTGCTCCACCATGATAATGCTTGAATATTGTGTGTAAAATTGGCATAGAACCCAATTCACTCACTCACTCACCATTTTCAACAGGCTTTCTTCATAAGGATGGAATATTGCTGCAAAATGATGTCTATATACCACACGTCTTATTTATCAGTCTCTTCATGTTTAACATGTTTAAAGTGGGCTAAAACGTGAAATCATATTAATTATTTTGAAATCAGTGAAAAGTGTGAAAATATACTTACGTTATGATGGGTTTATCAAATCAATAGTCGTTCAGTTCCTGTATTTCTCAAGGAGAAGTGGGGTAGCCTAGCGTTTGAAGTGTCCGTTCCCCTGCTGTGATATTGCTGGAATATTGCTGAAGGTGGCATAAAACTAAACTCACTATATTTCTCAATGGAAACCTGTCTGAGCAGGTATTTATGCAGTGTGTTTGGATATTGAATGTGTTGTTAAGGGTACAGTGAACTTCCCTGTAGTAGTGTTGACAATCTGACAACCTTTAACCATTAAGATTGTTTATAGTGTCATTGAGAATAGTTATCTTTAGCATGTTCCTGTAGCTTGTTCAGTCAATACTTGTAGCTAGTCTAATGCTGGTGGACTCCAGTGGTCCAGTGGTGTGAGATGCTGAAGTTTGGCAGTTTTCTGTGCATGGTTGTGTCCCCTAGGCATGCCATGAGCCTATGATTCTGAGTTCAGATCCAGGAATCAAGGTTCACTCTTATTGTAAATCTACCTCTGCCAGCACCATATCCATTTTCATGGCACAACATACTGTGGCTTTCCTTGCTGTAAAATCTAGCTGAATATCCATGGCGTGAGTGAAATACTGTTCAAGGCAGGGTTAACTCCAACAGGTGAGGGGTAAGGTTAGGGATTTCATCTCTGCCACCCTGTAAAATAGTATGAAAAACTTCAGTTGCTCGCTGACTCACTCACTCACCCACTCGCTCTTGGAACTTGTTCACTGTCGTGTAATGTAGCGGCCACAAAATTTCCAAGTCCCGTGCTGGGATCCGAACGATGGATCTTCTGATCCGAAGTCAGTCGCCTTGTCCACA
This sequence comes from Haliotis asinina, assembly GCF_037392515.1. Taxonomy (NCBI): domain Eukaryota; kingdom Metazoa; phylum Mollusca; class Gastropoda; order Lepetellida; family Haliotidae; genus Haliotis; species Haliotis asinina. The sequence goes on from NC_090288.1 coordinate 34,406,801, forward strand.
TGACCAAAGAGGTTAACCCCATCAGCAAGGTGACAAGGTAAGGATTTCATCTGGAGGATGACTCCATGCCCTGCTACAGTAATAAACATGATAAAAACAGTCACTCATCATGCTAAAGAAATATGAAACTTTTTTCGGGTGTCGCTTGTCCCATGTTGTCATATTGCATGAATATTTATGAGCGACCTATTTAGATGTGTCGGCTCCATATTTGGTGCTCTCATTGTACTTTCATAGTGTTAAAGTGGTTTTAACCTCACTGACACACTCATGCACACACTCATGCACACACTCATGCACACACACATGCACACTTCTCACTCACTCACTCATGCTAATTTATGAAAGTCATATAGTTTCTGAACAGTTTGATAAAATGTGATATGCTTCCCCATGGTTGTTGTTATAGTGGTGGGGAAACTATAAGTGGAATAACAATGTTCTCACACACGCCTAGTAACTGCCATTAATTTCCTGGACTTCACGAGATTTATGTAGTTCTATTTTTGTTACATTTCCTTAAATTCATTATATAATTGTGAGCATTAGTGTGATTGGCCTGACTAAAAATGGCCCTTCTACCAGGTTCTGGTTAACTGTGATATAGAACTGCCCCAAGGTTGCCATTGGCAACTGTCGGTAAAAATTCCCAAACTGGAATGAATTATTTGTAAATGAGTATTACATTAATTACTAATTTCATGGTTTTGTGGTGCTAATCTTTAGTTCTCTGAAAACAGGATTAAGAAAGAGGAAGTGGTTTCATGTTCAGTTTTATATTGCTTCACTGAATTCAGACTTAAATTTGCGATGTTGAAATACTTCAAAATTTGATGAAATAAGAACTTGAATACTAATTTATGAATAGAAACCACCAAACCCACATTCCTCATGATTTGGCTGCAAGAAGAACATGTTAGAGAACCTTTGCTGATGTGATTACTGGTTATGTGTTTGTCTTGATACTTTTGTTCTTGTATGTTTTGTTTGTTTGTGTACACATTTGTAGTTTAACGATGCACTATTAAATCATGAGGATCAATCTACTCAAACGAGGAACGATAACATGTCATCCACGTCTGCATGTCTGACCACTTGGGTGCCGTTGTGAAAAGCAGCCCAGCTCTATGTCACTTGTAAGTCTTTATTAAAGTATGGGAGTTAGGATCACCTGAGCTCTACGCCAGTCGTAAGTCTATATGAAGGTATGGGAGTTAGGATCACCTGACCTCTACGCCAGTCGTAAGTCTATATGAAGGTATGGGTGTTATGATTACCTGAACTCTACGCCAGTTGTAAGTCTGTACTAAAGTATGGGTGTTACGATCACATGAGCTTAAAGCCAGTTTTAAGTCTATGTTAAAGTATGGGAGTAATGATCATCTGAGTTCTATGGTAGTCGTAAGTCTATGTTAAAGTATGGAAGTTGCGATCACCCTGATACTGTTGTTTGGTGATTGACCATGAATGGTAGACCTGTTTGCAAGTTGAGGAAAGAGAGCACTCTTTATGTACAGAATTTCTTTATTGATTAGATATAGAGCAGAGTTTACCTCAACTCACAACACATGTGGGTCCCATGAACTAGCAATTATTAGCATCAAATGCCGTTGATGACAATATGAATCTTTATAATGATCTTGTGAAGTGGAAGTGGAGAGAAGTATATGTTTTCATAATTTCTTTAAAGCCTGACATGTAATGTATCATTGATCATGCAGACCCATGAAGGTCTGGGGTTGAATAGGTCTTCAGCAACCCATGCTTGCTATAAAAGGCGACTATGCTTGTTGTAAGAGGCGACTAACAGGGTCGGGTGGTCAGGCTCAGCTGACTTGATTGACACGTCATTGGTTCCCAATTGTGCAGATCGATGCTCATGTTGTTGATCACTGGATTGTCTGGTCCAGACTTGATTATTTACAGACCGCCGCCATATAGTTGGAATATTGCTGAGTGAGGTGTAATAGCTAAACTCACTCACTCACCATGCTTGCTATAGAAGGCGACTATGCTTGTCGTGAGAGGTGACTAACGGGATTGGGTGTTGACACATGTCATTGGTTCACAACTGCGCAGATCGATGCTCATGTTGTTGATTAATGAATTGTGTGGTCCAGAATGCGTTATTTACATACAGCCACCATATAGCTGGAATGTTGCTCAGTGCGGTGTAAACTCACACACTCATGGATGAGATGACACGCGTAAGTGCTGTGGAAGAACCAGCCATACCTCTAGCAAAGTCATAGATTTGTTGTGGGAACAAAGAATAATATTGTGTGCCCTACTGGAAGAGTGTATTGCCTTTATGCATCCATTCTCTCCACTTGTGCATATTGGACATACCTTTACATGTCGCTTAAGATCCTTATTTAGAGTCATGGTGAGTCCATTTATGACAAACAGCATTATAATGAAATGATAGATATAACAAACTGCTTTTCTGATCCTTGTAATAATGACCGTAATTTGCTGAGAAATGCCTATGTCAGAATGGACAGCAGTATGTCCCATGGTCAAGGCAAAGATGAATATTGTACAAAGGCCTTCCTGAGCTGGTATACAGTTCAATTCATTTGGCTAGTGCGCTTTAAATCAAATGAATGTATAGTGAAAGATTTAGTTTATGAGATTTGCTCTTAGGTTTTATGGACGGTGGGATGGCCTAGTGGTTAAAGCGTTCACCTGTCACGCCAAAGTCACGGGTTCAGTTCCCCACATGGGTACAATGTGTCATTAAACCATATTTGAAAGCTTTCATTGGTGGAATCTGTATCAAATAATCCTAAATATATTTCTTTCAAAAGGCCACTATAAAATGAACATTCGAACTCAAAGTGAATTTCTTTTTTTTTCTATATTTCATAATTGACAGATTTGTTTCGATTTTCAATGGAAAGTTTTCCGCCTTCACAAACATAGTTTAAAAAAAAGCAAATATTTGTTAAAATTGATTGGTACACAACAGCAGTGTGTTAAATACTGCAGCAGACACCTCTATAATGAGTCTATTTCATGGTTTTCCCAAGAGCATTATTCACCATAATGTTCCTTGTTGTATTAGGCAGGAGGTGGCCTTAGGCCACAATTATTTTCTCCTTTTCCTTCTAGAGTGACATCCAACATAATTAATACAGGTTACAGGCAGTTCTTCTGATGCATGCTGGCCAACCTGCCCCAGAAATACTAGAATCTGCACTCATAATGAGAAAGTGTCAGCGCTAAAATAACATGTTAGATATTTTACCCTCTGTTTAGGGGACCCATTATGATCAATAAACGCAGATCTTCATGTGAGAAAGAAATCAGTTATAACGATGTCCATCCAACATCAACCCGTGAGGGATCTGGTGGACAAGCTCACTGACTTTGTTGACACACATCATCTAGGTTGGTGCTCGTGCTGTTGATCAGTGGATTGTCTTGTCCAAAAGTTTGTTTACTGACCGCGGCCATATACAGGGAATATTGCTGAGTGCTTAATATTGCTGATTAAACAATAATCTCAACTCTGTTCAGGAAGATGAAGGCTCAGTTTTGTAATTAATCTGATCAAGAGTTTTAGGACCCTCATTACTGAGGGTTTAGACCATGTGTTTCCTGGTTATTACACATTGATGTTTCACAGCTGGATCTCTCACTAGGGCAACACAGGGACTAGGTTAAACTATGTGGTCACTGAATAACATCTTTTCACTTATTTTCAGGACAGGGAAAAGCTTTGGTCCAGTTCATTGTGGGAAGGCTTTATACATTTGGATTTATTTCTTCCTTGCGACATTATCCACTTAAGGTCATTGTCTTAAACTTTTAATCTCCGCAAGTGCTATTAAAATTAGATCTATCTCATAGGGAGCGCTATTGAAGGGCCTCTGTAAAAGTGGTCAGAGACCCATGCTTGTCTTCAGAAGATACACCTCGTTGGGTCAGGTTGTCAGTATTTTTGTATCCTTGTGGAACCATCTTGTTATTGGTTTCCAGAAACTCATGCTTGTTGTAGAGGCGATTAATGGATTCTAGTGGATAGTGACTTGGTTCATGCATGTCGTTGTATCCAACCTGCATACATGGATGCTTGTGATGTCAGTCACAGGATTGTCTAGTTTGGTTTGATTATTTAGAGACCTGTTATGTATTTGGAATATTGCAAGCCTTAACCATGTATCAACAAAGAACTGTTTTGAAGAAATAGTGTTATTGTTTTTTCCTCAGTACCATTTTTGTATAAAGATAATATATGAATGAAGTTAATATATTGTGGAAAGATGACTGGCTTTGATTGGCTCTGAAATACATGGTCCTCACTTGACCCAGCTCACCCTGGCCTTGACTGTCCCAGAGATACATGGTCCAGCTCACCCTGGCCTCGACTGTCTCAGAGATACACGGTCCAACTCAGCCTTGCTTTGACTGTCCCAGAGATACACGGTCCAGCTCACAATGGCCTTGACTGTCTCAGAGATACACAGTCCAGCTCACCCTGGCCTTGACTGTCCCAGAGATACACGGTCCAGCTCACCCTGGCCTTGACTGTCCCAGAGATACAAGGTTAACATTTGGCCTAGCTCACCCTGGTCTTGACTGTCTCAGAGATACACAGTCCAGCTCACCCTGGCCTTGACTGTCTCAGAGATAGCAGGACCACATCTGACCCAGCTCACCCTGGCCTTGACTGTCCCAGAGATACACAGTGCAGCTCACCCTGGCTTTGAATGTCTCAGAGATACATGGTCAACATTTGGCCTAGCTCACCCTGGCCTTGACTAGCCCTGCCTAGCCCTACTTGCTTTAGAGACTGTTATGGTTAAAACACTTATTTTCCTAAAACTTTAGTTTTCAAAATCATTTTTCGGTAAATTTCGAATTTTTTATTTAACCATATGTAATTGTACTCCTATTTCGTTTAATACCACTACCACTTTTGTAACAACCCTTATGAAGAGAGGTAACTGCCTCAGGGCATGCAACTTTAGGCCATGTGCTTGAACAATGAACAGCCTCAGGAATGTCCAAAGTAGTGGTGAGCATAACTATTGTGTTTTTTATAGTTCATGAATTGATATTTGTGAAGGTAACTTCTATCTGTCTTTTCATGTAAGTTAGGGTAAATTCATTTGTGTTTTGTTCTTTATTTGGTATTTTTGTGGCAAGTTGTAACTTGGTCAAAATTATGTCAACACATGTTTTCATGGCATAAGGTTAACATTTTCTCAGTGCTTTTGTAGAAGTTTTCATGTTTTTAATGTTGTATTGTATTTCAAATGTGCTTTGGAGCATATAACAATATTTTGTGCTTTAGACTTTTGAATGAGTTTGGGAAGTGGCAGTGCAGACATTTACTAATTTAGCAAGTTTAATTCTGTTTATAAATTGCAATTTCTTAAAGCTTAGTTCTACAATTTTCAGTTAATCTACTGTAAAAGACAACGGAAATATGAATATGAGAATTAGAATTGGAATTGATGGAATGGATGGACATGTCAAGCAGGTGGACATTGAATGAGTCATACATGTATACATACGATAACAAGAATAATGTTGTTCGCAACAGAGACATTGTCAACATTTGCCCCAGGTCAGCCTGTTGGTTCCAGGAGATTACTTGCCAGGGTGCACTATGTAGAGTCAGCATTTCATGTCTGCAGGAAGGAAGGGAGGTCTGGTGGATCAGCTGTTCTCTTGTAATACCAATAGCCAGTTAAGAGTCCAAAGTGGTGGTAGGGTAGCCTGAAGGTTAAGGTATCCACTTGTCATGCCGAAGACCCAGGTTTGATTACCTACATGGGTACAAAGTGTTAAGCCTAATTTCTGGTGTCCCCTGCAGTGATAATGCTGAAATATTGCTAAAAGCAGCTTAAAAGCATACTCACTCACTATATTATCCAGTGCTGTGTAAGTGCTGGAATATTGCTAAAAGCCGCTTAAAAGCATACTCACTCACTATATTAACCAGTGCTGTGTTAGTCCTGGAATGGTGTCAAATCTGACTCACTTTGATATCAAGACATAGGTGTAATAGGCAGTATAATGCTATGAAATGCATCGTCAGTGCTTCTGTATGTTTCTTTATGTTTGTCTCCCCTTTGTTATGTGTATGGTGTCTGCTATCTGCTACATCAACAGATATATGTGGGTCTAGCAACAGCTTAGATGGCAAGTTCTCAGTTAGAAAATATTTTCTACTTGACATGGTATGCCATATATGTCAAAGCTGTGTGATATCTACTGTAGATAAGTTGACGTTGTAATCAGTGTCAGGTGACATGAACCAGTGTTGGGGAATGTATTGTATGGAGTGTTAGTTGAAAGTATATGGACAGAATCGTTGCCTAATTTTGTGGATAATCTTCATTTCTGGAATGCGGTAATAATGAATTCTATGACATCAGCTCAGTGTTACGAGTGTACGTATACGCTATGTCGAGTGTCAGTGCTAGTGAATTTTACATTGAGATGCCATCATAAAGTGGTGTCACCGTTTAATCTGTCATCACTCCCAGACGATATAGCTGTAACATTTAGGAGAGACAAACAGCATGAGCATAAATCTGTCCAATTTAGATGCAATGTGTCAGCGAACTTGATCACAAGATCCCATTAGTTATCTCTTTTGACAAGCATGGGTTACTCAGAAGATCGGTTATAACATGAATCTTCATGGGTAAATTTGTGGTGCTCAAAACACATCTGTCCATGTATTTACAGAGAGAGTGAGTGGGTATTATTATTATTATTATTATTATAAGTGTTCTTGTATAGTGCACAAATCAAACTGCAAGGCAATTTCTCTAGGCGCTAGGTATTGTCCCTCGATCACCAGATGTCAATCTCAACAGCACATCGTATGTCAATCTCAACTCCCTGGGGAGTATACAACTCTTGCTGCCACTAGGCACTTATTGTGGCTCTCTCATCCTAACGAGGTACCCATTTGACAGCTGGGTGGACTGGGACACATAGTCACAGCACTTTGTCCAAGTTTACTGCACGTTGCTGTACCCGCAACTAGGTGTATGCACGTGTTCATGTGGCCACCATCTGGTCATATACCAACGGATTCATGGGTTCTTTTAAGTGCACAGGATTGTGTACTGTACACTACAGTGTAATTACAGTGTTGCCTACAATTCCTCATGGATACAACAAGGAAACTCCTGTAAGGTCTTTAAACTTTGGGGAAACCAGTTTAATTCTTCTTTTATGGTTCTGCCAGTCGTATTTTTAAAATATTTCAAATTTTTTTTCCCTGAAATTGTAACTATGCAAGAACATTTTTTTAGATTGTATTTTGCACATATGCACTTCATAAATTGCCAAAAGTAAAATATGTTTCATGTTTATGAGGAATATTACTTTTATGTGACTTTTATTCATATTTTTTTACCTCCTGCCTTTATGGACAATAATCCACAAAGCATGAAATAAAATTGGTCTGGCCTTAATATCGATTTGCATTATTATCCCCCAGCATGTAATGTGGGGGGATATAGTTGACGCCTCATCTGTCCGTCCGCCCATCCATCCGTAATCATTTTGTTTCCGGAGCAAAACTCAAAAACCGTGCAATATTTTTCTGCAAAACTTGGTAGATATGTGTGGCAGGCCCCAAAGTGGTGCCTTTCACTATTTACATGTTTTTCTGATTTATTATTTTGTCCATAAAAAAACAATGAGTAATTCTCAGATTATTTGTCCTTTCAAACATGTTGGGGCTGGGGGGATATGTCATCTTCTGATGACTCTTGTTTATTAAGTTCATAATACATCAGGTTCGGAACTTGGTCTGAATATCCCAAACTGATAATTTCAAGAGTCACTACCCCCAATTGCACACTGGATTGTCTGCTCCAGACTTAATTATTTACAGACCGCTACCATACAGCTCAGATACTGCCAAGTGTGGGATAAAACTAGACTCACTCACTCATCGAAAGGGTCATTCCAGGAACTATAGCAAGTGTCCTGCAAAGTAATACAGTAATAATGTACTGTATTATGAGATGTGTAACAACTGTAATATTGTATACTTTCTTATCCCATGTAATGCGGGGGAGTATAGTCGACGCCTCATCCGTCCCTCTGTCCATCCGTCCGTCCATCCGTCCGTCCATCCGTAATCATTTTGTTTCCGGAGCATAACTCACAAACCGTTCAATATTTTTTGACCAACCTAGACAGATATAATAATCTCGACCTATAGTTGTGCCTTTTGCTATTTTTAGGCATTTTTATTTTTTTGTTTTTTTCATGGAACGTTTTGTTGTTATTAAAATTGTGGGGTGGGCTTCGTTTCCGGAGCATAACTAAAAAATCATTCGTTATTTTTCTGCAAAACTTGGTAGATATGTGTGGCAGACCCCAAAGTGGTGCCTTTTGCTATGGAAACAATTAAGACTTTGTCTCAAAAGTGAGAGGTGTTTCCTTTCTGGAGCACATCTCAAAAAGTTCCTGATATCTGTCAGCAAAACTTGGTAGATATATATGGCAAACCCTAAAGTGGTGCCTTTTTGCTACTTACAGGTTTTTGTGATTTATAATTTTCTCAGTTTCCATGGAAATGTTTCGGACTTAGTCTCAAAATGAAGGGATGAGCTTCGTTTCCGGAGCAGACCTCAAAATCCGTTTTTTGTTTTTCTGCAAAACTTTGTAGATATATCAGTCAGAAGCTGCAATGGTGCCTTTTGCTATGGAAACAATTCCAGGAGCACAACTCCAAACCTTCTAAATATCTTTCTGCAAAATTTGGCAAATATGTAGGGGAGATCCTAAAGTGGTGACTTTATTTACAGACTTTTGTGATTTATCATTTTCCCAGTTTCCATAGAAACGATTCTGACTTAGTCTCAAAATGGAGAGATGTGCTTCGTTTCTGGAGCAGAACTCGAAAACTATTCAAGATCTTAGAGCAAAACGTGGCAGATATTTGAGACAGACCACAGTGTGGTGCCTTTTGCTATTTACAATGTTTTGGCATTTTTATTTTTCCTGGTTTCCATTGAAACAATTCTGACAACAGGACAACTTGAAGCTTTATCTAGGGAAGGCACAGGACCCTGTAAATTTTGGTGACCTTCTCTATTTACCACTAAGTGATGTTGATCTCAGCTGTTTACTACAAAGTGATGTTGGTCTCAGCTGTTTACCACTGTGGTGAAATCCTCAAGGAGACAAACCCAAAACTCAGTGTAAACCAGAATCCAGACTCCAATCCTATATGTCTGGCATGCTGAAGGGACGAAGGTTTTCACCATAGAATAAAGAGAAGAATTGGAAAGAATAAACACAGCACTCCTCAGGTTTGAAACCTGTTGTACAGTACAGTGTGACATACTACATCTCTATGAACCATTTGATTCACTCTAATAACCTTCAGGTATATAACCCATTGTCGTTTATCTTGTCTTGTGCAGCTAGTGGTGCAGACCGAGGCTGACAGTATGTGTTGATAAAAGAGACACTGCTTGGTTTGATAAGTGTCAACATTTCCAGCTCTTTACATGCTGTATGGTGACAATATTGTTTACCTACCTGTCTGGATTATTTTCAACACAGACTGTTAGATTCTCAAATTCACCTGCCTGACTATTGAGTTTAAATCATTTTAAATCAATTTCAATCATCAATATTTTACAAGCTTTAATGTAATTATACTTAGTAAATTAGTATTTTTTGTAGGCAGGTAGGTTTTGGTCAAGGCTAGCAAGTTTTACATCTGTGGTCTGGCTGAAAGTTTGGGGAGTTTCATACCCTGGGAACATGGGGGATGCTCCATTATGTGATATCATCCTGTGCTTTAAAGAAGGAATGCTTTGAGTTTTAGTCTCATGAAGATAACAATTCACTAAGGATTTGAAATTTGACATCAGTAATTTTTGGGTCACCTTTGTTGAAACACAGAAAACTGTGCGCATTTTGTGTAAGTTTGGAAAAGTGAGATGTGTTAGGTCTGGTGTCCATGGTGTAAGTTAGTGTAACTTATGGAGCTGTAAAGACTGGCATTGCAACTTTATAAGTCCGGTAGCCAAGGTGAAGGTCATGTGACCTTCCATCTCTGAGGAATGGTGGACCTATTGATATGATCTTCTTATGCTTGAACCATCATCCTCACGGGAAATGAATTGTCTGTCCTGTGAGTGGACAAATCCATGTGAAAACACGATCGTTATTTGCTGAGATGGCATGCTCCAGTGGCTCTATTGTGTGTTACTGGCTTGGAATACTTGCTTCTACTCAAGCTGGGACATAAAGACTTCTTCTTTGTTGTTACACAACATACAGACCAGCAAAGTGTATTTCATAACTGTTGTGTTTATGCATGTAGGAGATATGTTTCTCTACATCAGTGGTTGAACATGCCGAGGTTGATTAGATAAGTATTAAATGAGTTGTCTTGTCACGTAGCAGGTTTAACTTATTCAGTTAGCTGATAGTGGGTTTTATTTGGATTGTTTCCAAATTTGGGGATTGCTTTCTGTTATATAGGACAGCTACAGCAGACAGTTTTATTGTAATGTTTCCATTTTATCAAGAATAATCACAGATTACATTTCTTGAACATGAGAAATTGCAAATTTTGTTGAATCAACAACCATATCCATTCAATGGATACAACCACATCAATTCAAGGTGCCTTGTGTCTGTCAGTGGAATGTGGTGTGCATGACAGAACCAAGAAGGTGCCCTGTGTCTGTCAGTGGAATGTATGACCACCAGAACCAATAGGGTACCTTGTATCTCTCAGTGGAATGTATGACCACCAGAACCAATAGGGTACCATGTATCTCTCAGTGGAATGTATGACCACCAGAACCAATAGGGTACCATGTATCTCTCAGTGGAATGTATGACCACCAGAACCAATAGGGTACCATGTATCTCTCAGTGGAATGTATGACCACCAGAACCAATAGGGTACCTTGTATCTCTCAGTGGAATGTATGACCACCAGAACCAATAGGGTACCATGTATCTCTCAGTGGAATGTATGACCACCAGAACCAATAGGGTACCATGTATCTCTCAGTGGAATGTATGACCACCAGAACCAATAGGGTACCTTGTATCTCTCATTGGAATATTGTTCGTTTAATCTGTGTCATACCAAGGTGTTAACAGATAATTCTTGCAATCACCCCATTTGTGGGAATGACCATTGAAGATTTGGGAAGATCTGACAGGATCAGGACCAGTGGGTAGCCAAGTGGTTAAAGTGTTCGTTCACCCACCTGGGTACAATATGTCAAGCTCATTTCTGGTGTCCCCTTTCTTGGAATGTTGCTTGATTATTGCTATAAGTGGTGTGAAGTTACGGTCATTCATTCTAACCAGATCAGGTGGTCAGGCTCACTGAAAAGGCAACACTGGGTGGGGTGGGGTGAACTCTGTAGGTGAACAATAGAAAAACAGTGATTAGGTTGTAGCCTCTGAGGTCAATATACTCTGTTGATTAATGCAGTACCATTTCAGACGTCAGTATTTGACATGTACGTCACTGAAACTGAAACTGAAAGTGCATGATATATTTATGACATATATGTTCGAATGTTTGAGATGAATAAACATAGTACTTATACACAGCACACAATTTCTTATTTAGCAAGTCACTTTATGTGTGTCGTTGACTTGATCCAGAATATCTGACAGTAAATAATGTCTTAAATGAGCTATGGTTGTGGCAAGAAGGAGTGTTGGCTGAAAATGTTTTAGCTTCATGGGCATTTGAGATGGTTTTTTTGGTTTATTTACGGTCTGAAAGTTATGTATGAGGTCTTAGTATCAGGAACACAATAGCTAAGTGTGCATTTGGTTTGATCTTTAGTATACTCCATATGCACTTGGCTGAAACTTTGATCAGTATGTTTCCCTTAAGTCTTCTTAACTCTTCTTGATCATATGTATCTATCAGGCAATGAATGATTAAATTCATTCACAGAATACCAACAGTCCATTTACACAGATACAAGGGACTTCCATGGCCTTGTCATCTATTGCTTCAAGCCCCTGTACAGAGTTGATTCCCTTAGACATGCCAGGATCATGTTGCATTCCAGATTTAACGGTTTTATGATGTTTGTGTGTTTCTCAGTGTTTTTATATATGACATATGGAAGAATCAAATGGATAAAATTTACATTTGGACATGTTAGTAGAGACTCTGACTCTGAGTGACCATATAACAACTGACAATATTATGTTATTTTCTTTTTCAAATGGGACATATGTTATAAATTTATGATAAACTTTAGATAAACATTCCACATTAAGGTTCTATTTGTTTGTAAACCATTGGCATACAGCCATACACAATGGGAACAGGGAGTTTAAAAGAATAGGATAACAGCAACTAAGAAGAGGATGTCTCACCCAGAGAGTGATAATGAATATGTGATGGATGTTCATTTCTTCAGAAACCTTCCAGTCATCCTATAGCAATCTGTATTGAGTATCTCTTAAATCATTCCAATATACTGTAATGTGAGAATGAGGACAATATCCAGTATCCTAATATTCAGATACTATGCATTAATCCAGGTTTCCTCCTAAAGCTGACTTACTTTGGAAAAACGTTGAAGCTGGAACACTGTTCAAATGAGTTAAACCCACCTTGCTTCACCGCATTTAAGAAATGCATTTTTGTATGTCATAAAATTAACTTGCTACAACAGATGTCTTTATGCAAATTACTGTTTTCACTTTAGGTAAATGTGAAACATTTCCGTCTGTGCATGCAAGTTACAGATATGTTTGGGCAGACGTCAATCTGGCTATCACAGTTATAGCATGTTCAACTTCCCTATTGAAAGGATGTCCTTATGCTAGGGTTTGCTTGTTGGTGATATATTGCCCTTCACTAGGCGTGCTGTAGAATCAAGTATGAGGGGCGATGGGTATGGTACATACCACGAATAATGGTATTGGGTGTGAGTGATGGGTAATGAATACAAGTAATGGTAATGGGTGTGAGTGATGGGTAATGAGTACAAGTAATGGTGACAGGTATGAGTGATGGGTAATGAGTACAAGTAATGGTGACGGAGGTGAGTGATGGGTAATGAGTACAAGTAATGGTGACAGGTATGAGTGATGGGATACAGATATGTTTGGGCAGACGTGTATCTGGCTATCACAGTTATAGCATGTTCAACTTCCCTATTGAGAGGATGTCCTTATCCAAGGTTTTGCTTGTTGGTGATATATTGCCCTTCACTAGGCGTGCTGTAGAATCAAGTATGAGGGGCGGTGGGTATGGTACATACCACGTATAATGGTATTGGGTGTGAGTGATGGGTAATGAATACAAGTAATGGTAAGGGGTGCGAGTGACGGGTAATGAGTACAAGTAATGGTGACAGGTATGAGTGATGGGTAATGAGTACAAGTAATGGTGACGGAGGTGAGTGATGGGTAATAAGTACAAGTAATGGTGACAGGTATGAGTGATGGGATACAGATATGTTTGGGCAGACGTGTATCTGGCTATCACAGTTATAGCATGTTCAACTTCCCTATTGAGAGGATGTCCTTATCCAAGGGTTTGCTTGTTGGTGATATATTGCCCTTCACTAGGCGTGCTGTAGAATCAAGTATGAGGGGCGATGGGTATGGTACATACTACGAAAAATGGGTATTGGGTGTGAGTGATGGGTAATGAATACAAGTAATGGTAAGGGGTGCGAGTGACGGGTAATGAGTACAAGTAATGGTAATGGGTGTGAGTGATGGGTAATGAGTATAAGTAAAGTATGATTGCATTGTGGGTAATGGGTATTATAACTGAAATATTCTGACAAACTTCCTGAATTTAACATTAATTCATTCACTTTTTGGCTATAAGACATATGGAATAGCATATGTATTTCAATGAGACACTTCAAACAATAGTTTAATGAAAACAGAACCTACTTATAAAGACTAGTCAGGCATGTGTTATGTCAATTATACTATTTTTTAAAAAAATTATTTATTGTTGCTTAGCTCCAAACCAAACCTTGCTTCACAATATTCCAGCTGACCAGACAATTCAGTGATTAACATCTTCCACATCTGTCCATGTATTTAGGGTACACACATTTAATGACACACTAAGCTTTACTTAGGTGCTATATCTGGAGGCTTAACTCCTACACCTTACAATAGACTGCCTTAGTGTTTTATACCAGGTTGTTTCATACAAACAGACACATGTCATGGCCCGGGCTCACATGCATAAAGCGATCTTAGCACTACGACTATCTTACGCCTATGTTGGACAATGGGAGTTACAATTACTCTAGTGCTAAGTTCGGCCCTGGACTCCTTTGGTAACATATCATCACATCTGAATAGGCTTTTCAGTCACTGGATTGTCTATTCTCAACTCAGTTGGACCATTCTCAATTCAATTAGACTGATCTCCATCAGACAGCTACATTTGAATGACTTGTTATTATATTTGGTAGAAATTATTCATATTTGTTACCTGTCACTCATATTTGTAATCCATTACTCGTATTTGTTATGTGATATCTGTTTTTGTTGTGTTACTCATATTTGTTACCAATTACTCGTATTTGTTAGCCATTACTAGTTTAGTTTCCCATCACTTATACTTTTTACCCATTGTTTGTGTTTGTTACTCATACTTGTTACCCATTGCCCCTATTTGTTACCCATTGCTCCTACTTGTTACCATTACCCCTATTTGTTACCCATTGCTCCTACTTGTTACCCATTACTTATACTTGTCACCTATTACTTCTACTTGTTACCCATTACTTGTACTTGTTACCTATTACTCCTACTTGTTACCCATTACTTGTACTTGTTACCTATTACTCCAACTTGTTACCCATTACTTGTACTTGTTACCTATTACTCCTACTTGTTACCCATTACTTGTACTTGTTACCTATTACTCCTACTTGTTACCCATTACTTGTACTTGTTACCTATTACTCTTACTTGTTACCCATTACTTGTACTTGGTGCCCATTACTTGTTCTTGTTACCTGTTACTCACACTCATTACTCATATTACTTCTATTTTGTAACCCATTACTCATACGGAGATTTGTGGGTCTGGAATGAAACTGCACAATCTTATGAGATCAATCTAAGGCATCAGAGGGTTGGGACCAATAATGAATTGTCATACTTGTATCCATGTGAATTGTTTTTTGAGTTTTCATTTCAGGGTTTAGCTACATAATAAGCACATATCATGCCCTATAAATTTGTGTCATGGATTTTGTAGAACCAAATAATCTGAAAAGTGACAAAATTTTAAATATTCCTTGCATTATAGGTAGAAAAACTCTATAGCTTGTCATGTTGTTTTGTAGGAGTTGAGGGAAATCCAGATCGCCAACAAGAATGAGAATAAATATCCGTCAGAGGAGGGCAAGAAGGAGTGTAACATCAAGAAAAACAGATACAAGGACATCCTGCCGTGTGAGTTGAAGCACCATCACAGCACAGGGGCATAGGGGAAATGGGGTCACGAGTTACAGCACTGAGAGAGCAGCACAGTTCAGAATGACTAATAGTGTTTCTTAGCAGGTCCAGGATCTGCTGTTTGTAATGTGGAATCCAATATTCAAATTGTATATATAATGTTTGGTCTGTCATTTCATTGTTGAAAATGTTTACTACAGTGGCCATGTGACTTGTATAACATTGAGTTCCTTCCATTCTACACAGGCCATGATGTTACTGAAATACTGGGTGAAGCAGAGGTAGTCTGCCACTTGTGTCAGTCAGTCAGTCAGTCAGTCAGTCAGTCAGTCAGTCATCCCACCCTTGACAAATGATTTATGTTTTCAGATGACTACCGCCGTGTTGTTCTGTCCAAACAAGATGGAGTAGAAGGATCTGACTACATCAATGCCAGCTTCATACAGGTAGGGTCATTGTGACATCATTATCCATATGACAGATATGTGATATGAAGGACATTGTGACATTACCATTGACCATATTTGCATGAAGGGCATTGTGACATCACCATTGACCATGTGACATGTAGGACATAGTGACATCACTGTTGACTGTGACAGGTAGGGCATTGTGGCATCACCATTGATTATGTGATAGGTAGGGCATTGTGACATCACCATTGACCATGTGACATGACCATTGATTATGTGATTGGTAGGGCATTTTGACATCACCTACTACACCTATACAACAGACATAAAGATATACTACAGACCAGGGCCCACTTGCACAAAACGATCTTAGAGCTACAATTATTGTAAATCCTTAAGATCGCGATCTTAGGCTTCGGCTACAATCGCCATCCACTTGCACAAAGCGATTGTAGGCTAAGATCATTGTAAGTTACAATCAAAACTTACAATTGGTCGGAACCAATTGTAAGGAGCTAAGATCATTGTAGTCAGTCGCAAAATGGCGTTCAAGTTGGTGTCAGTTTCACGCAGATAATTAGCTTTACGTTTGGGGATTGCTTATATATTGCATAAAACTGTATGGTTCGCCTCGACACTTCAACAACACGGAGAATGCAACATCGATTTAACGTCTGAAATACCGTATTCGAGGTAGTGAACAGCATCATTATCGAGTCGATATCATAGAGTACAATTCTCACCCGATTCAGTGCTGGAAAAAGTATGTACACCATACCTTTTTGATAAACAAGGAAAGGATGGTAACGAAAGCTGTCTGCATGCGATTTGCAGTGGCCATGACCTTTTCAATAACTCAAGGGCAGCTAATCTTGGTTTTTACGCAAGATGGGAGTGGTTTCCCTTTGCGTATTATACCGTTGCTGTAAAATCTGCCATGCCCAAATACAATGTATGTTATATTGTGACAGCGCAGATCTCCACATATATTTCTTTTCGATCATAGACGTGCCAATAATCTACAGTTGGTTAACGTACTAATTTATGTTTCTTTCTGACGTGAGAATTGAGTTTTAATCTATGCATTTTAAATATAATACAAGTATTCTTCAAACAGGAAAATACACTTGCTGAGGCATGTGAAATTTGCGTAAAAGGGTTTTTTAACAAAAAGAAAAAATAATTGTCAACAAAATAGCGTAAAGCAATTAACATACTGTAGATAAGTATTTAACAACACATACAAAACACAGGGAACAATAACGTTTTCATATTTCCCTGTCATGCATTTTCCACAACACTCCCACTTTCATGTCACACTTTCATATCTTTACACATCTAATGCTTGTGGGATATATTTGGGATTTTACTCCAAATAACACCAACCTGATACCAAACACAGATTCATTGACAGCCATTGACAAATCATGGTACATTTAGGTGCTCTATCATGAGGACATTTTGTTTATAATTTATGTTATCTTTTAATTTTCATGAGTACTAGGTCAGTATAACTCAAAACCCAAATTTGTTAATGTACTTGTTTGTATTTCAATATTTTATCATAAAACGTGATATTTCTGTGGTTGCAGTATGACATTCTTAGTTCATAAATAATATTAGAATGTAGAAAAATCAGAGAATAGCCCACGAGGTACGAGTTACCACATATGTTATCTTCCACGTTATCATTACGTTAACGTTATTCATTTGTGGGGTTTTCTTGATTGTTTTCTCTTCTTTTTTTTGCCCTGTTTTGTTTTGTTTTCATGAAAAATCTGCAAGGTGCGATTAAGGAAGAAATGTCAGTTGCGTGTAGTAACCAGTTCCACGTTTTATTTGCGCTGCATGCTATGCGCACTTGAAGACAACTGTAGACAGGAGTCGAGTTTAAGAAATTTCTACCTCCAACGTTGAAGAGTTCGATCTTAGTTAAGATTGCGATCTTAAATCCATGCTGTCTTAAGATCGTGTTTGTGCAAGTGGATTAGAGCTATTGTACGGTGATTGTAAAGTTAATTGTAGGGGCCTAAGATTGATTGTAACTAAGATTGCTCTGTGCAAGCGGGCCCTGAAGATATATGACAGACATGACCATACACTACAGAGATGAACATATACAACAGACATGAACATATACAACAGACATGAACATATACTACAGACATGAACATATACTACAGGCATGAATGCAGGTCCACTGGTATCATGACAGTATATCTGACCCCTTTGTATGTTCTTGTACAGGATGTATATGGGAAGAATGGCTATATTGCCTCACAGGGCCCCCTACCTCACACTGTCAGCGACTTCTGGCGCATGTTGTGGGAGTACAAGGTGGAGATTGTCTTCATGGTGTGTCGTGAAGAGGAATCAGGAAGGGTAGGCTACAGTTTCACTTATCTCTTGCTAAGGGCGCTTCCAAATACAGCTATCCCTCGCAATAATCCGCTTCGCGATAGTGCGGATTCGGTTAAACCGCAAGGTAATCTGTGGCTCCCATAAAAAAAAGTCAAACTGCGATCACACCCATTCAGGAATTCGAAAATAGCTCAACAAATCAGCTGTTGCGCTCTGATAAATTACTTAAATTAGTGAAATTCAGTGCGGATGGCAACTGACAGTGTTTATCGTACATATCCATTGTGTTTCAGATGCTTAAAACATGCAGGGTTTTCTCAATAATAATCATACCAACATCGTAGCAGTAACTTATGAAAGACAAGACATGCTATCAGTCGAGTTACGATGAGTACTTACAATGTTTGCAGTGATGCAACACACATCGCTATAGCCCGGTAATCTGAGTCATCCAAGAACATATGGTGTCAGAAACCACATTTTATTTGATTAAATTCAATCCCAGTTTTATTCATTAACACTGTTGACAGAAAAAACAGACACCTTGTGAGAATGGCATTACCTCATTCCATAAGCGAACAACTTCCACTTACTACTTTTGTGAGGGTCCGTTTTTTGCGCCTACCGCAATAGGACCAATTTCACGTTTAACAATCACAAACAGATTAGTCTCGTAATCCATGGACTCTGAGACCTGAGTTATTGACTCATTGAAGTAATTTTTAACAATTAAATGGCCAACATTTTGTTTTTTACTATCAAAGTTGCAAGTACCGCAGGAAGTCAGCGGTGACTTGTCAAACTGTCTCCTACGTAAAATGTATCCAGACAGGTAAGGGCCTGTGTTTATTTTTCTGTTAAATATCTTTGCAGAAAGCATGCATTATATACTAAACCGATAGCAATGTATAATAATCTGTTACAATAACTGGGTAATATATAAAATATTCTTTGATGTTATGTTATGGGATCGTTTTTACCTGAATCACCGGTACATTGGACCAAAACATCTGTGCACAGCTGATCGCTATTTCTGGCTTATTTGAATAACAGGTAGCATAACCGGAACAACAATTAACTTATCATGTCTAGTGAGTTTTAATTCCAGGTTTCCAGTACATATCTATATTTTCATTTTCACCTTCAACAATATGATAGTTTAGTTGACTGGACACACTACACAAAATAACAGTTTTGTTACGTCATTGGAAAATATAATTTTACTTGGCCTTTGTTCCACATTATGTAATAGGTACTGTACAATAACGCGGATGGTTATCCATGGACCCCAAACCCCGCATTATGGTGAGGGATGACTGAATCATATATATTATTAAAAATAGCTCTCTGATTCTGACAGCAGCATTGTTGATGAAGACGTATGTTTGTGTAAAGTGAAGCCGGGTTTAACTGGATCATTGTTCCCAGTGTCCCAAACTTATCGTCTCTTTCTGTATTAATGTCTGCAGTAGTTATCTCCCCTTTGTACACATGATCCCTGTATGTATGTATATAGATAACCACAGTAGTTACTTCCCCTTTATATGTTCATATGCGAACCCAATGATGACCCATGTAGTTGTCTCTACTTTATAAATGCACGATCCTTGTATTTGTCTCTCCTTTGCGTGTAATGTGAGTGAGTGAGTGTAGCTTTGAGCTGCTTTTGCAGTATTCCAGCTCTATCGTGGCAGTCTGAGTCTGGACCAGTCTAGTACAGTCAGGCCACGTTAGTCCGGACCTCGACAATCCGATTCCCGCAATATCCGAACAGTAGCTGGCTGTAACCAATCTTGTTTACTATATATACTCTTTACCTGATGATTCATTAATCCGATGCTTCAGTCTACGTATCCGGACATTAATTAGCGGTAACAGATTGGCTAGTTACGCATGGTTTTGCTTCATTAATCCGGCGGTACATCAAAAAGGTTCAGATAATAGCCTTACCTCGTGAGCACCTGTGATTAGCACTGGTCTTCATCGGCTGACTTCGATTGTTAACTGAGGTGACACTTCTGAGTTGAGCATATCAGTAGTTTGTGATTTTAATCAGTTAATAGGTTTCACTTTTGTTTAGTAATACCTTTCATGTTTCCTTGCTGTATAAAATACTGATCGAGTCAAGATGAGATCAGTTGCACTTGACACCTGTCAGTCACAATGGCAACTCCCGCCCCTAAGCGTAAACGATGTGAAATTACTGCTGCACAAAAAAGAGAATTTTTAGATACAAAGAGAGAAATCCTAAAGCCAGTTTTGATCTGTTTATTAAGCATTTTGGTCAAGAATTCGGACACTTAATCGGCAAGAGCACAATTTCGGACATTTGGCGTAATAAGGAGAAGTGGCTAAACATTGCAGAAGATTCGGCTTCTTTGACTCGGGCGAGAAATGCTAAACATCAAAAGTTAGAGGAGGTTCTTTTTGTTTGGACAAATGAAATGACCAGTAAGAATACCTTGGTCAGTGATGATATCCTGTTAGAAAAGGCTAACAAAAGGGAACAAAGTGGACAATCATGATTTCAGCTATTCACGCGGGTGGCTTTACCGCTTCAAATCACGTTACTCAATTTCGAAACAAGTTTATCAAGGGGAAGCAGCTAGTGCTGATAAAACCACCGTAATTCGTTGGCGAAAGCACCTGAAAGTCTTTCTGAAAGAATATGACGAAGAGAACATCTTCAATATTGATGAGACAGGATTTTTCTACAACCTCAGACCAAACCACACCCTGGCAAGTCAGAAAATGCCCGGCACAAAGAAAGGATCACCATTGCCTTGTGTGCGAATGCAACCGGCACAGACAAAATCAAGCCATTTGTGATCGCAAAGTCGAGACGTCTCAAATGTTTCGGATGATGTCACTTTAACCCAGAAATGTTTGTGCGCTATCGTTTTAACAAGAAAGCGTGGATGACATCAGACATGTTTTGCGATTGGCAGCGGTCATTTGACAGACATGCGATCGCGTGGTCGACACGTGATCTTACTTTGTGACAACGCTGCAAGTCATAACTGTGCCAATGTCAAATTGACCAATGTGAAAGTTCACTTCCTGCCTCCCAAAACCACATCACACATTCAGCCAATGGATGCTGGCATCATAAGAACTTTCAAGGCCCACTACAAGAAATATCTCGTGAAACATTTCATCCAATGTGCTGAAGACGACCTGCCACAAACGCTCAATCTCAGAGAAGCGCTTCGCTTCGTCAAAACTGCCTGGTGGGAAGTAAAGGGCTCCACCATTGAGAAATGTCACCGTCATGTTGACATTATCCCCACTCCATCTGAAGCTGTCACTGATGAAGATGACATGGCTTTGTCAGAACTTCGTCAGTTTCTCAAACGTTTCCCCAATGAAAACGGAGATACTGAAAATGCTGATGACTACATTGACATCAACAATGATGCAGAAATTAGCCCCTCGCAGTCATCGGATGAAATTGTATCCATGGTCACAAGTGCCGACAATGACCCAGAAGATTCTGACGATGAACCCTAACTGACACCAGCTCCTACTGTCACCCAAATGACAGTCTATATGGACTCTATGATAAATTATTTCGAGTGTGTTGGAGATGACAAAAACTTGGAGACAATGGTCAGCATGCGTGCATCTTTCAAGCCACTCTCCAGACTGTTATTGGAGATTTCTTTCAACACAAGTGAGTGATTGGTATGTGTAATACTGTAAATAATCTATCCAGACATTGCATTGATTGATTGTTATGTTAATATTCAAGTTGTTATATCTACAAACTGTAATAAAGTCATTTGATACATGTATACGTTCGTATGTTCTTGTCTCAGTATGTCAAAGGGAAGTAACTCTTCTGAAGTGGTGTACGTTTCACTATCCAAACGTTTTTGATGAAAAACAGAAGTGTTCGGATTAATGCGGCCTGATTGTAATCAACAGATTGAGCATCAGTCTTATGACATGTGTCAACCAAGTCAACAAACCTGACCACCTTATCCTATTATTCACGTTTTACGACCAATATGGGTTATTAAAGATCAATTCTAAAATGGAACGTCATCGGTTATATGGGTTAGATGGCCCCCAACAGACATAAAGCATCACAGGCAGTCCAGTTATCTGAGGTGCCTGAATTTATTGTGCAGATTTATGTTTCTTTGAAGCTGATGATATAGAATAGACTCTGATTATGATGCTTTGTTTCTATGCTAACTGAGAAAGGTGTATTTGTTTTTTCTGTTAACTGCAGCTAAATATGGATAACAAATATGTTATTAAGGGCAGTTTGAGCATCCATCCACTGCCATGTTCTTGTAATGTACAGTTACATCGATGTAAGGGTAAACATGAAGCCAGATTGATAGAGGACCATGTGATATTTGACTTTCATATATGTGTGACTGCATGAAGGTTTGTACTTTAGTGGGAGTGGGGGCAGCCTAGTGGTTAAAGTGACTGCTCCTCATGCTGAAGACCTGAGTTTGATTCCCCACATGGATACCGTGTGTGTAGTCTGGTGTCCCCTGCCGTGATAATGCTGAGAGCAGAATAAAACCAAACTCACTCACTCACTCACTCGTACTTGAATTAACACACACAAAGTGGAAGCTAGTGCATGCTTCGCAAAAACAAAAAATATTGTATATTATACAAATACCCTTCTCCTAAAGTTATGACCCAGAGTCTGCCTATGTTGTGTAAACAGTGGATTTGGGATGACTTGTGAATCAGTATTAATATTCTTAGTATGACTGAAAGTAATGATGAACAAGGACATTGTCCCTATTTATATTGATATTCATACTATGACTGACAGTGTTACGGTTAAGAATTTACCATGACAACAATGGAAGAAATCCCCTTGTGAACCAGCAAAACAGAACAAAGACAAGTCGTACACGTTCAAATAGTGTATTATTATGCAACGAGAGCAACGTATACAAAGTCACAAGTCAATATAACAATGCAGATTTCAGGTACAATTCAAGAGAGACCAAATCTAAGTCAGTGGGTCACAAAATACAATATAGCAAACTCACCAAAGTCTTGGTGTGAGAGAAAATCAACTGTGGCAGAATGTCAGCGATCCGTGGGACAGCAGATAATGTAGGTCAGGCGTTGACGGGTTTCGATGATCAAGCGTGGCAATGATGTAAATGAGTGTGAGCGAGTGTCGCCCTCAACACAGCAACCAGCCTTTATATATATTTACTAAGTCATTCCCGAAAGTTCGGGCACAAAAGAACATCATCAACACTGTAGAATGCCCTAGAGTAAGTCTCCCGGAAGTAGACACATAGAAAACTAGGAGCAGATAAATTCCGGAAAACCAGAATGCTAAAAGTGTTGACCAGCTATTAAAACAAATGTGACCCATAATATTTACTATTCAAAACACTAAATGTTGTGACCCAATAATAATTATCACTTAATTAATAACAAAAATATACAGAAAATACACACTCGTAACAACAGGTTAATGAGGACATTATTCCTTTTGTCAAAAATCTATTTGCATTAATATTCATACCATGATTGAAGGTTGAATCAGGACATTTTTCATTTTTAAAACTTATATTTGTATTTGTACAAGAGTTGACAGGAGGTATCTTTAATCCACCTCGTCTGTAGTACAAGGAGGTTTCTGTCAAAAGTAAGTACTACTAGCAATTATTGGTTCAAATATATATTGTTAGACTGTTGTTGACAAGTGATAGATTGTGGTCATTGTTCAGGAAGCATCTAAAGGACTTGGCACACAGTCACAAAAGATTTCAAGTGTTATAAATAAAACAATGAGTGTTTGTACTGCTTTGCCTAGATGTTCAGTAACAAAACACCAATTAACTAGGGAGGGCTATTAAAACAGTCAAATGCCATTGTGGCAAGGATGAAGGAATTTTTCTCCTCTCTCTCTCTATGTATACAGATGACCCTGGTAGCCGTCTCCACACTGTATGAAAATTGATGACGCTTGTAGTTATCTCCCCTCTGTATACATATTGATGACCCCAGTAGTTATCTAGACTTTGTAAATAGATCTCCCCAGTAGTTATCTCCCCTTTCTATGTATATAGATGATCCCGATAGTTATCTCCGCTTTGTATGTACAAAGATGATCCGTGTATTTATTTTCCCTTTGTACATAGATGTCCCTTGTAGTCATGTTTGTATGTACATGGATGCACCTAGTTGTTATCTCCCCCTTCTATGTACATAGCTGCCCGTTGTAGTTATCCCCACCTTTGAAGATCCAGGTTAGAATTGATCTCCAATAATCTATGCTTGTCGTAAGAGGTGATTATAGGATCGGGTGGTCAGACTTGGTTGACACATGTCATCATATCCCATTTACGTCGATTGATGCTCGTACTGTTGATCACTGGATTTTTTGCGAGTTCTCGTCCGTCCGTCCGTAATCATTTGGTTTTTGGAGCATAACTCAGAAACCGTTGAATATTTTTAGGCCAAACTTGATAGATATAGTAATCTCAGCCTATGGTTGTGCCTTCTGCTGTTTACAGATTTTTGGCATTTATATTTTTTTTGTTTTTTCCATGGAACATTTTGGTGTTAGTCTTATGGTGGATGTGGGCTTTGTTTCCAGAGCAGAACTCAAAAAACGTTCAATATTTTTCTGCAAAGCTTGGTACATACATCAATCAGAACCTAAAGTGGTGCCTTTTGCTATGTACAGGTTTTTGTGATTTATTATTTTCTCGGTTCCATGAACATAATGCTGACTTCGTTTCCAGAGCACAGCTCGAAAACCATTTCATATCTTTCAAAGGATCTTGGCAGATATACGAGACAGATCTTGAAATGGTGACTTTTTCTAATTACAGATATGACATTTATATGTTTCATGAATTCCATGGAAACAATTCAGACTTGGTCTAAAAACACAATAAGTAACTGTCCGGTGATTTGTCCTTTCAAATATGTTGGGGCGGGGGGATATGTCATCTTCTGATGACTCTTGTTATTTTCTTGGTTTCCATGGAAATGTTTCAGACATAGTATGAAAAGTGAGAGGTGTGTATGGTTTCCAGAGCAGAACTCAAAAATCGTTTAATATTTTTCTGCAAAACTTGGTAGATATATCAGTCAGAAGCTGAAGTGGTGCCTTTTGGTATTTACAGGATCTTGTGATGTATTATTTTCTCGGTTTCCATGGAAACGTTTTGGACCTAGTCCGAAAAGTGAGAGGTGTGTTTCGTTTCTCGTGCAGAACTCAAAAACTTCTTAATATCTGTTAGTAAAACTTTCTAGATATGTGTGGCAGACCCCAAAGTGGTGCCTTTTGGTTTTTAAAGGTTTTTGTGATGCATTATTTTCTTGGTTTCCATGGAAACATTTCGGACTTAGTCTCAAAATGGAGGGGTGGACTTTGTTCCCAGAGCACAACTCAAAAACCATTTCATATCTTTCAACAGATCTTGGCAGATATATGAGACACATCTTGAAATTGTGACTTTGCTGGTTACAGATATATGGCACTTCAAACTTAGTCTAAAAAAGCAATGAATAACGCTCAGATTATTTGTCCTTTCAAACATGTGGGGGCCAGGGGGATATGTCATCTTCTGATGATTCTTGTTTTAGTAGTGTAGCTGGTCCATGGACATGAAGAACTGGAATCATGAACCAGTTACTCACTTCCAATAGCATGTGACACCGCTTGAAAAATATGTGACATCCTGTATATAGACAGACCCCCCTCTTCACTCACATTCATTTATTTAATCTGTCACTTTGACTGTAAATGCTTATTACATTTCCAATGACCATATATTATCAACAGATTTAGAATTATAAACTATTTTTGGCAATGTTTTTAAAATGAAGGCAATTTTCGGACACATCCTTTGGCTTCGGCAGCGGGTCAACATCAGAGTTGTCAATGAGGAAAGTATTGAAACAATGTTTTGAGGAAATAATTAAACAAATTGAATAAACTAACAAATAATATCAACAACTGTACTCATAAAAGTTCTCAAAATGTACATGAGGAAAAAAGGTTAGAAAGCATGCATGCATGCCTGAGTGTTAAGGTTAAATGTGTGTCAGGATCCAGATCGTACCCAGGGGAGAGAAACTCTTACTTATGCCATTTCAGGGAATATTTCCTAAATGGGGTAAAAATTGCCAACCAATATGCCATTGTATATACCATTTTTTTTTCCCAAGAATTGTTCACTCAGTGGGGAAAAGACAGCAATTTCCAATATCTTTTTTTCTATTTTCCAGAGATTTTGGGTTGGCAGGTCCAAAATGCAAGTTGTTAGAAAAAGGGTGGCCTCAGCAAAATTTCAGGAATATCATGGCAAGGGACACCAGAAATGGGCTTCACACATTTTTCCCCATGTGGAGGATCAGATCAGAGCTAGGTTTTTGGCATGATGAATGAATGCTTTAACCAGTAAGCTGCCCCTAGTGAGAATTGACATTATGTTCTCTTTCCAATCTGCTGACAGCTCTCAAGCAGCTTGTATTTCTCTGTCACAGTTTTCAGCAAGCGACCAGTTATGTACCTTCGTATAACATATGTTGAAGGTGTAATCCCCAAAACAACATATGTTACATTTAACCGCTTTGTAAATGGCATTTGGACTGCCACTTAATCTCTCTGAATATATGTATTTTTGATAGTATCAGTAACAAGCAAACACATTTAAACTGAAAAGGACCACAAGGGAGACCAGATATTCAGAACCTGAGGATATCTAGACTTGTCTCATTTAGGGCTTTAGCATGCAGCTTCTACCTTGGCAGAAGGGAAAATAATGTGGTTCAGGGACTGTGAGACAGACTAAATGGCATTGTGTGTACAGGCATGGCCAACAATTTGGACTTGATTGTATCTTAAGAGAACATACAGAAAAGACAGGATGCATCACGCATAGTTGCACTTGCTCCAGAAGACATATTTTCCTGACAACCGTGAGATAATTGTCAGCAGTTAATAGGATGTAACATGTTCTCGCAGAGATTACACTTTCTAAAGAAAGTACAGATTCTAGTACATTTGCAGGGGTTCACTTTCATCTGGCAAATGAACGAACAGCCTCTTTTGAGGCACCAAATCGTTCACTGTCATCTAATCCACTTTTAGCTGCCAGAAAAGTGAGTGAGTATGGTTTTTAACGTCAATTTAGCAATATTTCAACAATATCACATTGGGGGATACCAGAAATGGGCTTCACACATTGTACCCATTTGGGAAATTGAACCTGGGTCTTCAGTGTGACAAACAAATGCTTTAAATTGAATTTAGGCTACCCCACCACCCCTACAAAATGGGAGGTGTGGCAGCTGGTGGTCAAGATACATACTTTTGTACCTTTCAGACAAGTAAATGTCACTCTGACGTGTGATGGAGATTTTGTGCCTCTCTGTTGATGGCAATATGTTACGACACACAGGATATATGAACTTTTGTCCTGTGTGCAACAGGTAGACCTATCCTGACACGTGGCTATCACTTGCATTCAGACAACTAGAGTTACCTCCCTTATATTCTAAGTTACCACACCACTGATGCAGTACATATTTGACCCATGTGAGGAATTGAACCTGGGCCTTCAGCATGACAAGCAAATGTTTTTAACCACTAGGCTACCCCATTGCCCTTTACATAACGATGATATACATTCAACATATTTACACAGACAACTAAACTTGTATTGTGAGCAGAGATTACTTTCACCAACTGCTTCAGATATATATAATGTCATCAGCACCTTCAAGTGCTCCTAACAGGCAAGGAGCGGATGGATAGCCAAATGATTATAGCGTTTGCTCGTCACAACGAAGGCCCGGGTTTTATTCCCCGCATGAGTACAATGTGTGAAGCCTATTTCTGGTGTTCCCTGCCGTGATATTTGTTGGAAAATTGCTGAAAGCAGCATAAGACCATACTCACTCGCACCTAACAGGCAAATTGACAAAGATGTCAATTAGTTCATGGCATGCTTATCAAAGTTATCAATTTCAGATATAACATTGTGTTAGTGGTCTATACCACCTCTTTCTTGGCATGTCATCAGTGAAATACAAGTGTTTGATTTAGTTCTGTCTATATTGACATTGCTTTAGGAATGTTGACTGGCATTTGATGGAGACCATTGAGCAGGACTAGATTTTGTAATATTCAAGTCCTCACTGTAGCAGGGCTGTGTCAGTTATGCACAGACAACAGAAACTGCTTGTGTTGTTCCTCAGTGGCCAACGGTTTATTTGAGATGAATACAGGTGAAAACAATAACCCTGAAACAATCAGGTGTACAATAAAAGATGCAGCAATATACACTTGCTATGACAGATATGCACATATTATTCATGTATATGCTGTAACGTTATAAACTAGTTGCTTCAGTAACCAATTACTTTGTACAAAATGTCTTCCATTTGAGTTATATCATGCCGGTATATAGACAATACATAAACCTACCAGGTGTGTGGGCCTAGGTTTATTTCACACCTGGGGACGCTGTTGTCTCTATCAAATGATTGTCTGTAAAGGAAATAATAATACTAATATGTACAGACATGCTAATACGAATATATACAAAGAATACTCAGCAATGATACAGAATTCAAACATACAAATTTGGCTGTAGCTGAGCAAGATATAAAACAATACAAGAATAAGATCTCATTCATTCATTCATTCATTCATTCATTCATGGTTACAAAGCTATACTTGTGTTCATCTGTTTATAACACACCTTGCCTTATATCAATGATGTTAACGTTATCAATATTACATTATAATGGATTATGAGTATTTATTGGGTCATTTACACCAATAAGAACATCAAATACACAATACTATGCGTTTGAGAATAGCAAACACTTATACAACTACTAGATATGTCCAAATATGATATCGCATGAACAACAAGTAAATAAAATAGCCAAATTACCTCAGAATGCGATCCAAAGACTGTGTCCAAATGTATGTCCCATCAAATCAACATGTCATATCAACAGCTGACGGTTGAATGTGGAGTGACCACAAACCTTGTAATGTGTAAAAGGTGTAAAGCTTAACTGATTGCCCAAGCTGGCTATGAAGACAAAAGGACCTAAGTGGGAAAGGGCTTATGTTATTGTGTTGTGTGGTGAACATGCGGTAAGCATGCTCAGTGAACTGGCTGTGAGTGATAGATAAGGCAGGGCTGAGTAAAAGGATAAATAATATAACTAAAACTATGTAATGAATTTTGAAGAATTTATTTACATGAATTCTAATCAATATACAACATGTTAAAATATACAAAATCTGTCACTTCCACACAAGCAATGTTGAGGCATTGTGTGCATCATACTATCAACCACTGGGTTGTCATGACGATATTGTAGGAAACAACATTCCACCGTCATTAGTATTCAGATTTTGTTTTTGAAATTCTACTTCATGCTTCTTATCCAGGGATTATTGTTGGGAGGAATCTGAAAACAGATGCTTGACTGAAAAATGGATTTCAAGATTTCAGGCCATGTTTGTTTAGGGCTGCTACACTTTACTTGCAGTGGTCCAGTTGGCTTTGATGCATTTTGATTTTTATTCTCAAGTGTATTGAATGATATTGATCATACATATCTGTTGCAGCCAAAATGTGAGCGCTACTGGGCTTTGGAAGGCGAGGCCAAGATGTTTGGGCACCTAGAAGTCACTCTGGTTGGTATCTTCATCAGATATGCTACATTTGATGATGATGATGATGATGATGATGATGTAGAACATTTGAAGTGTCTGCTTATGTGGCCATTCGACTTAAGTTTGATCCCAAATACGCAAAGGAAATTATAGAAACTTTGGTTTGGTTAGTTGTTGACTTGCGTATCCTGATTTACTGGTAAAAAGATGTATCTATCTGTCATATGTTAAAAGTGGATTGGGTTGATTGTGGATTGATTTCACGATGTAACTGTACACTTTATAAACTACAGTAAGAATTTATTGTGCAAACACAGCTAGTTAAGTTTCCATGCTTATTTTTCAATAAACAATCTGATGAAATTAGACTATGCTGCACTTATTGTCAGTCAGCAAAGGTAAGTTTGTCCCTAACAAGTGTGTGGACTAGTGATGGTACACCAAGTATTCAGATGTCTAACCTGAAAGACAAAACATGTATTTAACTGCACACAACAACCTTTTTTAACGTCTGAAGTAAAAATTTGCTATCATCATCATTTTTAACATTTGTTTAATTATTGACATAGAAAATACCCACATTTTAAAAAAGGAAGATTAGTAGTATCCACTTTTAACTGACACCATGGGTAAAATACATTTGTATCGAGAATCCAAAAGGCTTATCTTGAGATCTGAGGTATGGAGTACATGGGTTAATGGACAAAACATGGCACACAGGAGTATGTTTGTTCAGTCATGAACCAGAGTTTTCAATCATACATACCTTTCTCACCTCTTCTATCATATTGCCAGGCATCAAACTCTACTAGTTTTACTTACCGTCCATAATAGTATGTTCAAGATGTGGTTACTATGGAGATTATAAAGTTGCCATTTGAAACGTCCTGGATCTTAGGAATCTGAAAAGGAGCTGTTTCCTGACTTTGTGGAGCGTATCCTGCGGGTGTGTCATGGCGGAGAGAAACACGTCGTGAAACAGTTCCACTACACGGGGTGGCCGGATCATGGAGTTCCACACCACAGCCAGGAGATCTACAAGATGGTGGGCAAGATGAGGGAGGAGAGGCGCTTGTTGGAGATACCCATTGTTATACACTGCAGGTACATAGCACTTGTCATGACCCATGAAGATTCTGGGTAGAATAGGTCTTCAGCAACCCATGCTTGCCA
Organism: Haliotis asinina; assembly: GCF_037392515.1. Taxonomy (NCBI): domain Eukaryota; kingdom Metazoa; phylum Mollusca; class Gastropoda; order Lepetellida; family Haliotidae; genus Haliotis; species Haliotis asinina. The sequence continues at coordinate 34,437,836 of NC_090288.1, forward strand.
CAAAAGGTGATTATGCTTGTCGTATGAGACGACTCATGGCATCAGGTGATGATGCTCCCTGACTTGGTTGACACGTCATCGGTTCCTATTTGCGCAGATTGATGCTTATGCTGTTGATCACTGAATTATCTGGTCCAGACTCGATTATTTACAGATGGCTGCCATATAGCTGGAATATTGCTGAGTGCAGCATAAAACTCAACTGTCTCACTTGGTTAAAGCGTTTGCCTATGGTGCTGTAGGGTTTCAATTCCCCGCATGGATAAAATGTGTGAAGCCCATTTCTGGTGTTCCCTGCTGTGATATTGCTGAAATATTGCTGAGCTTACTCACTCACTTAAGTACTCACTAAAAGTCAAGCTTATTGTCGTATCATCTGCAGTTAGATATTGTATCTTTGATCTGCTGTGCTTCAGTGATGACTGTAGCTGGACAGAGATTATAGGTGGACACTGACAGTTGATCATATTATATCCACAATTACTAGCATATCTTTGATCTGCTGTGTTTCAGTGATGATTGTAACTGGACAGGGACTATATGTGGACACTCACAGTTGATTGTATTTGTATAATATCCACAATTACTAGCATATCTTTGATCTGCTGTGTTTCAGTGCTGGCTGTGGCCGGACAGGGACTATATGTGGACACTGACAGTTGATTGTATTTGTATAATATCCACAATTACTAGCACATCTTTGATCTGCTGTGTTTCAGTGCTGGCTGTGGCCGGACAGGGACTATATGTGCAGTGGACTATGCCTGGACCTTGCTGGATCAAAATGTGAGCAGAAAAAAATAAAACTATGGCATGGAATTAATCATTTATACTTCTGCTTGGCAGCCATGTCTCTACTGTAAACATCAGATCAATTCAAATTGTTTACTGTAGGTCAGTGCTGAGTCCAACAAATAATAAAAATAATAACATTTTCATTTGTATATTTCTCTATATCCAATCATCAAGTGGTTGCTCATGGCACCGACATATACATATTTAAAACAGGAGTTAGTTTAGAGGTCATAGTACTTCTTGAACAGGTAAGTTCTTAAGTTGGCAGTGAAGTGACATCAAGCTGGCTATTGAGGGGGATTCTTTGAGAGACACATGTAGATTGTTCCAGAGGATAGCTGACAAATAGGAAAAAATGGTGTCCATATGTCTTGAGATGTGCATTTGGGATGATGAGCAGTGATGGACTAGCAGAGTCCTTGTTGGAACAAATCACCATATGAGCTGACACGATGAATGGCTAACAGGGCTCTAGATAAGGACCATGTTGGCGTGTGTATGGATGAAAAATATGCACCATTCAGTAGGGAATTATTTAGAAAATGTAGCAGATACGGAACACAGCAATGAGGTACAGCCTTGCATCATTTACAGTTGTACTTGTATAAACATACCTGATTTCAGGCACATTTGAATTTATGTGATAGTGACACATTGTGGTTTCCCTTGTGTTTTGGGAATCTTGAAGCAGCAAATTATCTCGGTTAAATTTGATTGGTCAAAATTGCATGTGTGTATGTAAAGATAGCAGCACAGAAACAAATTTATTTAAGAAACAAGACTGCCTCGATGACTTGTAAACAGTCAAGTAATCAAATTGCAATATGAATATTGAACTAACTGTTTAATAATATTACTCATTTGTCTTGTCGCAGTCACACTTCATCAAAGGTCTCATGCAACCAACCAAAAAATCAGACATAATTAAAACACAGTTTTCACTTATTCATGACATATAAAATACATTGCTGCTTGTAAAAAAAACAAGTAAACGATATTATAAGCGTACAATCGCGACTCAGAAGTGCTATATTTTGTACTTGACCGAACCTAGTCATAGCGGGTTTTGTGCACTCAGATGTAATGACAGATGAAATTTCGGGAATCATTTGAACGGGCTTTTTTTTTTATCGCATTTTTGTTTTTAACTTTATAAGTTGAATTGGCATTTTTCATGATTCTTTTCAGTAAGTGCATACCGAAAGGTATCAGAATCTGTTAACTTGTGTTTTACGCTGCATGTGACCTTTAAGTCCTTTAATCTACTAGTACTTCTAAGTTTTCAAACATTGTTATAGGATATTTATGTATGATAATGATTGATATGATATGATGATATAGGATATTTATATAGAGCACATATCCATGCAACTGGTACATGCTTAAGGCACAAAGCTCCTGTATTGAAAAGCTAAAGTCCGTAGAAAACTTATCTGGAGCCTTGGTTAACAAGGTTGATGACATGTCATTCTGCCCTGGTACAGTTGGTCAATGCTCATGCTGTCTGTCACTGGTTTGGTGCAATCACTAACTGTCTAATGCCACCTTACAGTGAAACAATCATGAGTAGAACTATCATCATGGTTTCTACTTCCCATCCTGCATTTCCTCCCCTGTTTTAGAGCACTGACATGAAAGTATAAATGACTGTGAAGACATCGAACATTATCTTCATGTTTCAGAAAGTATCCCATGGTTTTAGCCTGTATGAAGTTATCAGAAACATTCGACAGCAGCGCCAGTCAATGGTTCAGACTCCGGTAAGTATTGCAGCAGACTCTTGGGTACCGCATATTTCTGTAGATAAGCCAGATATTGAGGACAAAGAGAAGCAGACTTATCTATGAGATACAGTTTCACAAAAGTATTTTTCAGGCTGTCATTGCCCTGTGTTACAGTTTAGCAGTTGACCTGCCTGTTTACAACGATTACATCTACATTGTTACAAGTGATCAATAAAATATATATTAAAGTATATAGTTTTAATTTTTTCAAAATGTTTTGCTCTTAGTCATTAGGTTTCATACCTACCTATTTACACACAATAAATCCACAAAAAAGAAGTTACTCTGACTGGTGTCATTCAAACAATGTGATGTCATGTACACAGTGTGATGTCATTATGAGTGATATCATTCAGTATATCATTCAGGTAATGTTCATGATGATGTCGACCCGTGAAGGTCCCGGGGTAGAATAGGCCTTCAGCAACCCATGCTTGCCATAAAAGGTGACTAGGTTTATCGTAAGAGGCGACTAACGGGATCGGGTGGTCAGACTAGCTGACTTGGTTGACACATGTCATCGGTTCCCCATTGCGCAGATCGATGCTCATGTTGTTGATCACTGGATTGTCTGGTTCAGACTCGATTATTTACAGACCGTCGCCATATAGCTGGAATATTGCTAAGTGCGACGTAAAACTAAACTCACTCACACTCATGATGATGTCATCCAAACACTATGATGTCACTATGTGATATCCAAAATTAATTTATACTCTGTTACATAGGTTGTAACATAGGTTCCCCAGTACTTCCCCTAGTATTTCCCAAGTATTTTCATTTCCCCTATAATTGCCTGGTATTTCCGCAATATTTCCCCCCAAATATCCCCAATATTTCCCTGCATTTCCCCTAATTTCCAGTATTTTCCCTGCATTACTCCAGTAATTCACCAGTATTTCCTCAATATTTCCCCTGGATTTCCCCTTTATTTCCCCAGTATTTCCTCATTCTGCCTTTATCCCTGTTACAGGACCAGTATGAGTTTGCTCACCTGGTTGTACAGAGTCTGTGTGAGGACTGGATCAACCTCTTTCAGGTAGGTTCACACTGGCTTGCTTTCTTGTACCTTGAACACATGAGGTGTGATGGGGTAGCCTAAGGGTTAAAGCATCCACTAGTCACTCCAGATACCCCAGTTTGATTCCCCACATGGGTACAATGTATGAGGCCCATTTCTGGTATGACCTGCAATGATATTCCTGGAATAATGCTAAAAGTGGTGCAAAACTAAACTCTCTCACTCACTGAAGATGTGACTTAAACTGTCAGTCACTCGCTTGTCTGGTCTGTATTGTGGACTTGCCACTGTCATACAGATGTGATGTTGCTGGGTGTGATGTCCATACTGGCTATTCTGTATATATGACCACTTAAACAGACTGTGTCTTGGTTAGGGCAGTGGGGTAGCCTAGTGGTTAAAACTTTCACTCGTGACGCCAAGGACTCACAATCGAAACTATATACAATAGGTACAATGTTTCAAACCCATTTCTGGTATCTTGTTATGTTGCTGGAATATTGCTGAAAGAAGCGTAAACTAAATTCTGATTTTGTGATCTGTTTGTCGTGACTCTGATTCACTCCCATTTCAGGAACATGATTACTACAATACAGAGATAATAGCATCTGCACAAGATGATGAACAGGTAAGCTAAAGTTCAAAGGTTCAAGAAACAAACTGTCAACTGCATCCATTGTATCAAAATACTTGGCCCATAGGTAGCCTTGTAGAAACCAGAGGGTAATGTGAACTAATGGTGGTCTGACTAATTCGATCGAAGATTGGTCTCGATCATTAAACACCTCAGCAATTGATCCTGTCTTGTCACAATCATACACAAACAATTTTGGCAGACTTGATTTAATTTATCTCAGGTCATGATTTAATTTATCTCAAAGACATCAGGAAATTTGTGTTCCTAACATATTAGTAATCCTTAAAAGAATTAAAATTTACTTTTGTTATTTTGTACAACTGCCATAAAACAACCTGTATGTGAAATTTTGTTCAAAGATGAAAAGCTGTTGAACCATGGTCACACTGAAATATGCATCGTTTATAACTCAAAAGGACTACTGATTATATTGTTTAACCTGTAGTTTATTATATGCATGAAATATACAGCATGTATATTGGACCCCAATTAAATCCTTATATCTGTTGCATCAAGGCAAACATGTTCGATGTGAACATACTTTACTTTGTTTTATTACTTTAAAAAACTTGATTTTTCAGAAAACATCAAAACGGCTACCTAGTATGCTGAACTTATGATATATCTTGAAATATAATACAGTGTCTGCTTTTAACTCATCATTAAATAGTGTTCATTCAAGGACTTCAAACTTGGTAGATACTGTTAAACCCTTCTTGGTGACCTTGACCTTGCTTTGTGTTTGTTAATGGCAGCACATAACTGTACTCACGTACTCACTGTTCGGTGTGTTGAGTGTTATCAAGGCTATTAACTCTTTAACGGCCAGGATCAACACGAAGGAACTGTGTTACAGACAGTAGTGGATTTCATATTTGTTGCAGTTGAGTGTTATATAGGGCTGGGATGGGTCCACATTTTCTACCTGGGTACCCCACCCCCTAATACCCAATCCTAACTGGATACCCATTATGTTAATTCCTGACATCAAATCTGTAAGAAATGGCAACATATTCTTCAGCTAAGAGGCTACAATTTGAGTGCAAAATGTTAACCATGTATTTAATTCAAAAGAATTATGTCTAAATCTTCAAAGACAATACAATTGTTCAAAAATGAAAAAATAACGTATTACATTGTGTAATCTACTAGTCATGTGATAACGGGTCAGGGTATTGAAAGGGGTACCAACTCACTAAACACTGAATCCCCTGGAAAATATGGAACATCCTTAGAGATGTAGCATAGTTTGGGGACCTAGCTTATTTTAGAAACCTGATTTTAACTGCTACAGATTTGTCTGTGTCCGAATGAACACTATTTAAACATCTGTATACCTGTGTTATATATACAGTTCTGAAACATGTGTTTGTGAATATTTTTTGCTGATTTTTCGTTAATACATTTGAATACGTTCTGAGAGTAAAGGGTGCAGTGGGTTAGCCCAGTAGTTAAAGCATTTACTTGGCACACCAAAGACCTGGGTTCGATTCCCACATGTGTACAAAGCATGAAACCCATTTCTGTTGTCCCCCTGCCATGATGTTGCTGGAATATTGCTAAAAGCAGCGTAAAGCTTAACTCAATCACACAATCACTCTTAGAGTACAGGTGCAGGGTGTCTCTCGTGTCTTGTACAACATGAGTTATTGTCTGTGATACAGAGAAGCATCTATACACTTGCTGAGACTTCTGTTGATGCTGATGCTCATCAGGCATCAGAAATAATGAGCTGAGAATATGTTGGATTTGGGATTGATGATCCACAAGCCGTTAATAACGTTATGACCTTATGTAATTATATACCTCTTTGGCAGATCCATGGGGAAGTTCAGGTCAAACCCTACCCTTTTGAAAATGAATGACTATGCTGAAGTTAATGTTTTGCATTGGCCGAAGTCGGGGGGTTAAGGGAGTTTTAGAGCCTGGTTCACATGTTTTCCCCAATGCCTCTATGTGACTGGTGAAAATTATCTCAGAACTATTTCAATTTTGTTTTGCGATGTACTATATTCACTAAGATGCCACCTCAACATGATCTCTCCTCTTCAGACTTGTTCCCTGGTGGAGTGAAAGAACAAGTCATTGTCTTCTTGTTAACACCTGTCAGGACTGGTTCAATGTTGATCACTATGCAAAGCCCATTTCTGGTGTCCCCTGCCATGATATTGCTGAAATATTGCTAAAACTTAACTCACTCACTCACTCCTTATTCACACAGCTGGGTTATTGCTGAGTGTGACTGTCCACAGTCAAGTCTGAAGTAGAGAGATCATCACTGATAAGTGTACAGTATCTAATTGAAGATTCACAGTGCTAACTAACCACTGTATTTCTGTATCAGATTTACTATAACACTGCAGCAGAACTGGCAAGTAAGTATCTCACATAATTGTCTTTCTCATCACAAAACATGGACTCATCATTGTAGACTGCTCACATCATGATACTGTTGTATTTTATACTTCTAACAATGAAAAAAACACCAAATTTGGTGACATTTACTGAGCAGCAAAAGAAACAACTCTGGTTTTTTGTCAAGTTTTTAAATAGAAGACCTATACTAAAACTGAACATTTACTTTTATGAGATTTTCATTTTATTGAAACTTGCATTTCTTTTGCTGTTTGGTATATTAACTTATACTAGTTATTGGGGCGATGGGGTAGCCTAGTGGTTAAACTGTCAATTTGTCATGCCAAAGACCCAGCTGGGAATCCCATTTCTGCTGTTCCCCTCTGACATTGCTGGAATACTGCTAATAGAGGCATAAAACCACACTGATCTGAATATGGTTATTAGTAATCCCATTATTTAAAAAATGTGGAAATCCCAAGGGTTTAAATGTCATAGACAGCCAATAAGGAGAGAAATTTCTCGGCCTTATTGACTGACAAACAAACATAAAGCATGTCTTCTTTATTGACAGCGTTCTTTTAGAGACTGGCTTTCATACCTTTTGTGTTGCGTTGATCATGGTATTGCATGAGATGAGCTTCAGGCACATATACCATTGCAATATTGCTTAGCTTTGCACTTTTGACTGAGCTGAATATTACGTTGGGGTGCAGAAAGTCTTTTTGTGTGTAGCCTCTGGGAGTTAAACCCTGACTTCTCCCTCAAAACCCAGGTTCGATTCCCCACATTGCTACAATGTGTGAAGCCCATTTCTGGTGTCCCCAGTTCCAATATTACTGGAATATTGCTAAATGCAGTGTTAAACAGTACCCATTCACTTATGATATGCTGAAAATTTAGAAAAGAAATGAAATTGATGATAGGACCTGTAGGGTAGTATACTGCTCAAAAGAATTTAAGGATCACTTGTTCATGTCCAACTTGTTGTTGGTATTTGTCTAAGGAGAACTGTGGGAACTGACAAAGCTGCTGGATTTCTGCTGCAAGGCATCTCCCATCATCACTGTTGTATTAGATCTGGACCACAGTTGGAGCCACATGACTATGGATCTCTTTGTAAAGAACTCTTATCACAGCAGCCAGTGAAAGAGACGGCTACAGCATTTGATGTGAGGGAACTTGTCTGACAATTCAGGATTGTAAGACACACATCTTCTGATAATCAGTGGAACAGATGTGATCTCAACAGGATTGTTGGACACACATCATCTGACAGCAGAGCTCCAGATAATTTTTCAAGCAATTGGGTATTTACTACCATGTGTGTTTATGTATGAGTAATTGCATTTTGAGTGATAACTAGCATTTTATATGCTCCCACTAGTTGAGTACATATACGCAGAATCTCTTATTATTATTGGGTACTTAACTACATCTCAGTGGACTAAAAGTTTTTACTAATTGTCATATTGCTAAACATTTGGCAGCCATTTCTAAGCATACAACTTCCTTGACAGTGGCTATCATTCGCAATGCAATTTTGCTACTCGAGTAATGTACACAAGGTATTATAGACCTATTGGGTTCTAAGAGATTTTTATGCATTTTTTTTTGTTTCCCCAGATTTATAATTAATTGAGTAAATGTGATTTGTAATGAGTAAAATACGCAAATATGTGCCTTATCTGGAGCTCTGTCTGACAGTCAGTGGAACAGATGTGATCTCAACAAGATTGATGGACTCATGTCATCTGACAGTCAGTGCAGCAGATGTGAACTCTGCATGATTGTTGGACACATGTCATCTGATAATCAGTGGAACAGACATGACAAGAAGATGGGGAGACTGAAGTCAAGGATGACCTTGAATGTTGGTGTGGAACATATATCATGTTAGGACTCAATGCAGGCTAGTCAGATATTTTCACCCCTTTAGCCACCATAAAACAACCTGAAACACAGTGAGGTAGTCACTGTGGTCTTTATGAAACAAGTCAAAGCTGTAGTGTAAATATGAAACATATATCACTGCTATAGTCTGTGCAAAGCATTGGTCACATCTATTGTATGTATATATAGTCCACTAACTTGGGGGAACCAACTGAAAACCTTAAGCAGATGAATTGGCATCCTCAATATCTCCAGGGTATACGTTCCGAAAAGTCTCCACTATACCCTGGATGCATCTACGGCTCAGCCCGATAAATTTATTACCTCCCTTGGCTGGCTTTTTATCCAATCAGGTGCCTACGCTGGGAATTTGAGCGAACTAATCACAACTCACTTTCGCTTTTTAAATTCTCTAACTGATTAAACTTGGCAAACAAACCATGCGTAAGTTCTCTGAAAGTATTAGATGGATTTCTTGCATATGTTTTAAAAAAGGTTTCGGACCTATAAAGTTGCATGTATGATTTCCCAAATTGTGAGTCGCACGGCGAGCAAACCTTCGCAGTTGCAACTGCTACCTTTGTTGACACTTGCAAATTCGGTTATAACGGCGACCACTCTGATTGGCTACTGTGAGAAAGCGGAGTCAGCCGGGGGGATATGTCATCTTCTAATGGCTCTTGTTTGTACTGTGAAGCATGGTGGGCGAGCTGGCTAACGCGCCAGGCTAGTGATCCAGCGAGGTTGAGGTTTCGGGATCGAGCCCACCTGTGACCGGGTGCAAAAACCTTGGAGTCAAATTTGTGTGCATACTCTTTCAGTGTTGTCACAACCCCTAGTGTACAGTACACAATCCTGTGCACTGAAAAGAACCCACGAATCCGTTGGTATATGACCAGATGGTGGCCACATGAACATGTGCATACACCTAGTTGCGGGTACAGCAACGTGCTGTAAACTTGGACAAAAAGCTGTGACTAGGTGTCCCAGTCCACCCAGCTGTCAAATGGGTACCTCGTTAGGATGAGAGAGCCACAATAAACTCGGTGCGCCTAGTGGCAGCAAGAGTTGTATACTCCCCAGGGAGTTGAGATTGAAATATGATGTGCTGTTGAGATTGACATCCGGTGATCGAGGGAAAATACCTAGCGCCTAGAGAAATTGCCTTGCAGTTTGATTTGTGCGCTATACAAGAACACTTATAATAATAACAATGATAACAAGTCCTTGGGTCATTTCAAAATGTTTCATGTCTTTTAAAACATCTTTAATCTTCACAAAGACATAAAGGTCTGTGGGTTGGATACATAATACATCAATGCCAAACTGATTGGATACAAGTCTACAAATAAGCACAACTCAGTGATTACTGTCAACGTCAGCCAAGACATATGCATTGTAAAGTCACCAGTCAAGACTTTGAAAATGGGATTGAGGTCGCCATCATCATGGTCAGTGTTACTAGGAGGTCTCCAGAGAAGACCAGTGGTTCATGATTTGAGTTGACATGTGGCATAGAAACAAACATGGAACAATTATGTTTAAAGTGTTTTCTGGAACCTCTCGGAGATGGAACTTCAGACAAGTCAAAGGAGATTCTTTACCACTGACGAAAATGAGTGGGTCAAAAGTGGAACAGTAAATGATATTCATGGAATGAAGACCTCATTCATGCCACTGAAGACATTCTTTGTAGTTGTCACAGTTATGACAAAAATCACCTGGAAACTTTGCATAAAGCCGTTGAACAGTTATATGTGATCCTTATCTTATAGTGAGCAGTATAGTATGCAGGAAATGTTAGGGAACACTTATTTTAAATATGGGTTGAAGATGTTTCTTTGATATTTTGAATTCTTTTCAATTCTTTTCTGTTCTTTCCTATGTTACATTAAAAAATCATTACTTTCTGTTTCAATGTTGATGAACCTAAATTGAAACAGTAACTCAAACGTCTGTATGGTTTGACGTTTTTATGGCAATACATGGGTATTCCTGTAGATTTCATAATCATACTTTATATCAGAATATATGATTCAAATATGGTGCAGTAATAATGGCAAAATGGAATTAAGTAAATTCCCAGTTGTTTATGCATTCAGATATTTCAAGGATGTCCACATATGTTTACCTATTTGGATATTTCAAGGATATTCCCATTTGTTTAGGTATTTGGATATTTCAAGAATGCTTCTATTTTTTAGGTATTTGGATGTTTCACAAATATTTCCATTTATCTAGGTATTTGGAAATTTCAGAGATATTTTTATTTTCAAGGTATTTGGATATATCTATTTATTTAGGTATTTGGATGTTTCACGCATATTTCCATTTACCTAGGCACACCTTTCCCATCTTCCCCTCCCCCAACACCGACCCACACAGAGGGATCAAGAAAACCTCAGCCTCTGCCTCGACCCGTACTGGATGTAAAAACTAGCGGGGACAAGTATGAAAATGTTGTCATTCGTCCCCCATCCGTTAAGGGCCCCAAGAAGCAATTGAGAGCTGTGTCAGACTCTGGCCATGCATACGACAACCAAAAGCCATTCAAGACAGGAGATCCCAAAGCATCAGCCGTGTCCAAAACGACATCATTGCCCACACCATTAAAGCAGACGTCACCGAAGACCCAGGAGAAACAACCAAGAACACAGGCTGCCCCTACAACAAAACCCAACGTTTCTGGTACGAACACCGTGCCAAAAGCTGGACATAGTACAACAGTAAACGTCTCTGGCACCAAGTATGAAGCTAAAAAAACATTTGCACCGCAACCACCTACAACCCAAGTAAATGTTCATAAGGCAGGAGTCCTGAACTTGGGCCATGTTGGTGGTCAGATGCAGGTTGCAGCAAACCGGAAACTGCCCAGTGAGGCTACAAATGGGCAGGCTGATGTGTATGGGGAAGTTGTAAAGAATCCAGGAAAACCTGGGAGCAGTCCTGATGTCTCTCGCTCAGCTCTTCAGCATGGACAGAAAAAGAGAGGTAAGGAGTTTCAGACATCTTTGATTGAGGGGCTCTGTGGAACAGTACCAACACAAGCAGACACCTGCACTGTGTCGGTTGGGTTGGTTGTGTCATCTGAAGACAGGTAATGTAGAAGGTCCTTGTGAAATTCACTCCAGGTTATACATTTTCATGGCCAATTCAGGAACTGGAATTCATTATGGGGCTGGTTGGGTCTGAGGGAATCAGGGAGAAATATGAGACTCTGAAGGGATGAACAAAAATAACAAATTTAGATAGGATTATGCATTATGGATTATGCCTTTTCAGAGAAGTCTTGAAAAAGATTTGGAAGGACAAGGACATCAAAAAAGATGTCAGGCGTTCAGGGAGGGTCTTGTTTTCTGTACATTTGTGCATCAATAAAGCAGTTGATGCACTGGCTCGCCACACCAAGGATTTGGGTTTGATCCCCAACATAGGTGCAGTGTGTGAAGCCCATTTGTAGTGTCCACTGGCGTGATGGTGCAGTGTGTGAAGCCCATTTGTAGTGTCCACTGGCGTGATATTGCTGGAATATTGCTAAAACTGGCATAAAACCATATTGTATTCACTGACTTCCCACCAGGAGTAAATGAAACATCAGTTTGAAGGCAAATTATGACCCACTGTCAGTTGAAGGGGTTTTTTCATTGTTGATTGTCACTAGTTGCACAGGCAGTATATCAAGACTTTGTGACAGATGCCATGAAGATGTGTAACCTGTTTGCATGACAATGTTTATAACCATGCAACTGTGATGTGATACCCGATACCTAGTACCCAATACCCTATTCCTTACACCTGTGATGGTTTGAAGATGTACAACGTGTTTGTACGAGAATGTTAATAACAACGCATGTGTAATGTGATACCCTACACCCGATACCCTATTCCCTCTACCTATATTGATTTTTTTTAGATTTGTAACCTGTTTGAATGAGAATGTTTATAAGCACACACCTGTGATGTGATCCAGGATACCCGGTACCAATACCCTATTCCTTCTAATGATAGGGACGTCAGGGTAGCCAGGTTCGATTCCCCACATACGTACAATGTGTGAAGCCCATTTCTGGTGTCCCCAGTCGTGATATTGCTGGAATACTGCTAAAGCAGCGTAAAACTACAAACTCACACTATTACTAAACCTACAATAATTTGAAAAAACAAACTAAAACTCAAATTGTATATTTCAATGACTTCAAAGATAAATAAGTTTATTAGTAACTATTTGTGCGATGATAAGATGGTTATATAAAAGCGGCAGTGTTTTAATGAAGAATGTATGCGTTTCGGGTATGATGATGATTATTATGATGATTATGTGTGATGTGGTTGTATCCGTTCTTCCTGGTTTGTAACCCGTGAAGGTCCCGGGGTAGAATAGGCCTTCAGCAACCCATGCTTGCCATAAAAGGCGACTCAGCTTGTCGTAAGAGGCGACTAACGGGATCGGGTGGTCAGGCTCGCTGACTTGGTTGACGCATGTCATCGGTTCCCAATTGCGCAGATCGATGCTCATGTTGTTGATCACTGGATTGTCTGGTCCAGACTCGATTATTTACAGACCGCCGCCATATAGCTGTAATATTGCTGAGTGCGGCGTAAAACTCAACTCACTCACTCACTCACTCACTCTTCCTGGTTTGTTTAAGTTGTCTGCTGCATGGTTCAAAATCATACAAGTACATATGCTTTTTGTCCACCAGAATGCCAAGTCTCACCTCTACACCGAAGTATAAACACGTGTCACTACATGTACATGTAAATCTTGAAATGAACGTGAGCATTAACTGAATGGAAAAGTGTGAGAGGTCTTTGCTTCCATTTATTGGCTCTCGCAATAATTTTTATGAAATGACTGTTTAAAGTGAGGGCATGGTTTTGCAAAGAGGAAATGTCAGTCTCACTAGAGGCCTGCAAGTGTCCAGTTGTAAACAATGATGACTTTTACTCCAGGGCAAAGTCTCTTTAATCCTGAGAAAGGTGGGGTAACCAGTGGTCAGCCGTTTGCTGGTTATGCCAAAGACCCGGATTCGAATCCCAACATGGGTTCAATATGTGAAGCCCATTTCTGGTATTCCCTGCTGTGATATTGCTGGAGTATGGCGTAAAAGTAAATTTACTCCCCTACCCACTCACTTTAATCGTGACTCATATTTGGCTTGGGCCAACACTTTAGAGACACGTTAATTTCAAGATTTACATTTTTTTGTGGAATTTGGTTCACAAATTCCATACTTGTATTTGCATATTGACTTAACCTTTTACGGTCAATCTAATGATCAATCATTCAATTATAGAACTCTAACTGCACTGGGTAAAGGAGGTTTATATTTTTGTTATGATTTTTTACTTGAGTCAGCTTTAGATGTCATCTCAAGACCATCACTTTGATGAAATGACATGTTATAGTGTGTGGTATCTTTGATGGTGAAAACTGGATCACTGTGACCTGTTCTTATTTTAACTATAAAGCTCTGTACCCATGTGTGGATGTGATCAGATGTATATGGTTTATCAGGGGATTTGTGTCTGATGTCTGGGTGAACCCAGTGTTTAGAAAATAGGTCACCACAACCTACTGTCTCTGACTTCCGGTCATAGGTGTTTTGGTTGTCTTTAGCCATCTAACAATCCTTTTGTTTGAGGTGAATGCGAGATACTTGATTTAATTTGTTTTCATCAGTTTGTTTGTTTGTTTTCAGTAAATTAACACTTTTCTGGTTAACATGTGTTATCAGTGGCTTTTTTCATGTTTTCGTCAAATTTGGCTTTTGGCTGATTTTGTCTGCATGTGAACGTAGCAAGCTTACAATGATACCTCATCCAGAAATTGTCTTAAGCAGCATTTATCATCCAAAAACTGTGTTCCAGGAGATGTTGTTTTGTGAGACCAAACGATATCTCTCGGATGTTTTGATAGTATATTTTGTTCAATGTCCTGACAGTGCTGTAATGTCTTGAACTTGATGATGTCACAATGCTATGACACCACTGCACTGCAAGTCTAATGGCAGTACCTGATTTTTCAATGAAAACTAATGATGAATGATTTTTGATGATAAACAGAATTTCAGACTAGTGTCTCCTGACATCAAATATATCAACACTCATTGATAAAAGTAAAAGTATCGAAGGGAAGCTTCAGATATTTGAAATTTTACACATGAACAGAGATATGATCTACAGATTGGTTAGCAGTGTGCTATAATGGTAAAGTTCTTGAAGGCTGCGTGAATATCACTTGCCAAAGTCTGTTTGCTATACGAAGGAGCATGTTTGAACAGAACAAGGCCATCTGTACCTATTAGAGTCCTGAAAAAAAGTGTTATTTCAGCTAAAATGGAGAGAATATGTATGTATATATGAACAAAACAAGCAACAGCAGGTATGAAACTGTGCTTGATGCTTAACACCACAGGTGCTTGATTTGTGAGTAGCGATAATGTACATCATGTGCCAGAACACACCCATTAATGTGACACCATCAGTAACATGCGTGCTGCTGTCAAGTTGTCAATGATGAAACTACATGGATCATATTTACACATGGTGGCATGTGGTTCTGTGCACAGAGCTCAGGCCACTATTCAGCTGAAGCTAAGCAGCAAAGCATATGTGATACATGTGGTCTCACCTTAGGGTAGTGAGGTTGTTCAAACTTGCCTCTGTTCACCCAGCAGAAAATGGGTACCCGGTGAGATAAAGCCATGTGACTGTAATACCTTCTAGTGCCTGACAGGCAGCTTGGGTTATCTGGGGTAATAATAACCAATGTGTTAGCATTCTGAGCATGGTGACCCGTGAAGGTCCCGGGGTAGAATAGGCCTTCAGCAACCCATGCTTGCCATAAAAGGTGGCTATGCTTGTCGTAAGAGGGACTAACGGGATCGGGTGGTGAGACTAGCTGACTTGGTTGACACATTTCATCGGTTCCCAATTGTGCAGATCGATGTTCATGTTGTTGATCACTGGATTGTCTGGTCCAGACTTGATTATTTACAGACCGTCACCACATAGCTGGAATATTGCTAAGTGCGACGTAAAACTAAACTCACTCACTCACTCTGAGCATGGTTTGTTGCATAGAGATTAGTGCATTATAGGACTGCTAATTATGATTATTATATGTTATTATCATGTCGACAATTACTTTGCTTAATCTGGATGATTTGAGAGCAGCTTGATTAAAGGTCACCTGTATTATGTCTCAGATTTATTGTTAGATAATCCAAGTACAAGTACATGGGAAATGTTGAAACTTGGACTGTTTCCATTAAAAAACATAAGTCGCATGTTATGAGGTTGTTCTGAGTGTTTTCTAGATGTTTTCAAGACTAGGTAGCAAGTCTGGTATGTGAATATATTTAAGTATGTCAGTGACATTGATATCATTTCCCAGCATGCATGTGTGTGTTCCCACATTGTGCTTGCAAGAAAAGCTTGTGCATGTAGAATCCCATTGTGTCATAAGCAGGAAAAACCTGCTTCCTGCATGTTGTAAGTCCCATATGTGTCATATTTTGCTTTTATCATTTGAAGGTTATCATTTGAAAGATACGTAACAAATATCCAATAGTAAAAAGAAATAACCAATTTTTGAGGCGTAAATTTTTATTAAAAGATCTCCACTTTGGTTATTTATGCAAATACATTTCCAATGCTAAATGTCACTATAGCACTCCATATTTTTCAGAGTCAGAGTAGGGTCTGTGTCAAGCATATTTCAGTGTCAGTAAGTTAAGTGAGTGTCATTTACAGTAAATGCTAGGTCTGCCTAATATTGCCAGATCCACATGGTGTAACCAGGTATTTAAGGCTTACAAACTGTGCTGTCTGTCCTGCATTACTTCCCTTTGCACAAGCGTTTAAATAACTAGTTTCCCCACAAGGAGGCGCTGTGAAGAAAGTCGTGCATAAAGCGGAATTCATCCAGAGTTATGAAAACTTTCCCCTGCCTGGAAGACGCTGTGAATCGTACGAGAACTTTCCCCTGGCACCAGGTAAAGTCAGCTGCAATGATGCCTCAGTTTTCAGCTTCTGCATGTGGGGTGGATGAAGTTGGAGGTACACTGTGGCAGATGCTTGTGAATAATGAATACTGAAGATTATGACATGCTGTTCTGGATAGTAAAGACTAAGATGAAACAGAATAAAGTTTTTTTCAGATTCTCTTGTGATATTTGGCATCCTAGTTCACCTTACATCTCACTAGTACATGGTGGTGGTGTTGGATTTCTCATTACTCTTTTATAAGACAATTAAATTCAAATCTACCTTAGAAACATTTTAATCTGCCTGTGGTTCATGTGAATTGAGATAGTTGATGGGAATGACTGATGATGGATTCCCTGTTTAAGCTGAGAGTCATTGTATTTAAGGACTGGGTTACTGTTGCCATAGTGATTACTGAATGTCACACTTTTGCTATGGTAATTGTTGTCTTGTATCATTGTCACTATGGTGATTAATGACTGGGACTGTTGCTATGGTAATTGATGTTTTGTATCATTGTTACTGTGGTCATTAGTGGCTGTTTCCCTGTTGCTATGGTAACTCATGTCTTTAGTCATGGTCACTATGGTGATTAATCACTGAGACACAGTTGCTAAGATGTCTTGTAGCATTGTTACTATGGTCATTAACGACTGTTACACTGTTGCTATGCTAACTCATGTCTTGTCATTGTTACAATGGTCATTAGTGATAAGGACTGTTGCTATGGTAATTGATGTCTTGTGTTGTCTTTACTATGGGACTAAGGACTGGTACTGTTGCTATGGTAATTGATGTCTTGAGTCATTGTTACTATGGCGATTAATGACTGGACCATCGTTGCTATTGTAATTCAAGTGTACACCTCCACAGCTATCGTAATGCTTGTCTTGCAATAGTTTACAAGGTTACTTGTAACCCATTTTATGACCAGTTGTATTTTGGTGGCTTTGTTATTTGAATATGTTTTGGTTTTGTTGTTTTTATAATGTATTGGTGGTCATTTCAAGAACCAGTGTTTTAAAGAACAGTTTAATAGTATGATGACTGATCTAAATGATAACAATGCTGAACCAAGATGAGGTTGATAACAGTGATGGTCAAAGTAATGCAGTGGTCACTATTTACAGCCAAACCTAGTGTTTAGAATTGGTCCTTGGAAGCTCTCTGCTTTGTAATGAAATGGCATAATGGGCCAGATAGGGGCAGTTAGGTGGCCTAGTGTTAAAGGTGCTTGCTCGTCATGCTGAAGACCTGGGTTCGATTCCCCACATGGGTACAATGTATAATGCCTGGTGTTCCGCACCATGATATTGCTGGAATATTGCTAAAACCGCATACTACCCAACTCGATGAATTAATGGGTCAGGCTTGACTGTCATAATTGCATGATGGTGTGCATTGCTGTACACGGCACCAACGACTTGATTATCCCATCGAGGGAATGTCACCCACTCTGTACCATAAAATCAAACACGGTTGGATCACATGTTTATTTTCTAGCCTATCCCTGAAATATTTTGTTCCTTGATTTATGGAATCTTGTCCTCAGAAAACCTAAAGGCTGGAGGAAAAAATACTGAAAATAATATCACCAGGCAAAGTAATATTCCTTCAGAATATTAAAAGTATTTTGCTTCTGGTAATTTGTGAAGTGTATATGGGCAAAATAAAAAAACAATCCCCCCCAAAAAGTTTAATTTTTTGGCCAATAGATGCATAAAGATTTTATTTTTTTAAGTGGGGACATTATTTTGCTTTCACTTATTCTTGCAAACAAATATGACCAGTGTATCTGTTAAACAAGAAATAAAAAAGGTGTGGCCTTATAGACTTTTGTTAACCTGTAAACGAGGGTCCATTGGATTTTCAGCTTGGTTGTTCCCATGTATTTACTTTGTACTAACTACCTTGTTTCTTGTTTTCAGCAGAAACTTCCACATCTGGTCCAGACAAGCCATTGGAGGTAAGTACTGACAAATCATTTCTCTGCCATTTAGAAAGTGGTCAAAGGTTACACATGACATATTTATAATTACACTTTCTCAGTACTCTAGTACTGTAGTGAGATGAGATTGTCGAGTGGAAAGACCAGTGGCTGAGTGGATCAGATGGCTGGCTTTGTGTGCAAGCTGTTATTTGCCTGAATCTAAGGGTGTTGGTTCAAATCCGACATGACTCAACCCACCATAAGTATGAGAATCTCTACTTTACTACAAAAGTCTAATCCAAAATAAACACAAACATATCATGCATTGCATGGTTTGTATACATCATGTCCTCCATCACATGGTCCTCTTCCATCCAGCATTCGAAATGATCCACTGATCCAGAGGCCCAGCACAAGTATCTGTATCAGGCTGGCAGTTTCAAATATTAGCAGGCACTTGTGGCCTTCAGTAAATTATCTGTCATTTTTTGTCATGTGGAGTCTTTCCTATCTTTATTAACATTCAGGAATCACCCATGATCCATCACGTTATGATAACTTACAGACTCACTCCCTGGTATTTCAGTGCTTTGAGCATAGGAATGGAAAATTCTGCGCCAACAAAACAGTGCAACATTGTTGCAGTGTAGTCTGCTTTGTTGTTATTGGTTTGACTTTAATAAAACATGCCTGCAGCTTTCATTCAGAGCCTGTAGATATTAAAGCCTGCATGCGACAGCAGGCCCTGATGGCCAATGGGTAAAATTAAAGTATTGGTCCCAAATAGTCACATGGTCCCCAGTAATCAAACCCGTGAAGGTCCTGGGGTAGAATAGACCTTCAGCAACCCATGCTTGCTATAAAAGGTAACTATGCTTGTCGTAACGGGATTGGGTGGTCAGGCTCGCCGACTTGGTTGACACATGTCATCGGTTCCCAATTGTGCAGATCGATGCTCATGTTGTTAATCACTGGAATGTCTGATCGAGACTCGATTATTTACAGACCGCCACCATATAGCTGGAATATTGCTGAGTGTGGCGGAAAGCTAAATTCACTCACTCACCCAATAATAACCTGTGTCAGGTTATGAAATGAGGCCATGTGTAATTCATTAAAGTCAGAGATTGAGTGAGCGAGTTTAGGTTTATGCCACCCTCAACAATATTCCAGATATATGGCAGTGGTCTGAATAATCGAGTCTGGACCAGACAATCCAGTGATTGTGGAGGTGGTGTGTTTGAAGATTTGTCCTAAGGCAAGGTTTCCTCACAGAAGGGGGAGAGTATGGCCTGTTACACTGGGTTTGCTTGTTACATAATTGAAACTGGTTGGAAGTTACCAAGGTATTAACTCAATCTTTTTATTGTACTTTTGTCTCATGCATACATGTTCAACAACATGGTCAGTTGGTGCCTTCTTGTTGTCACTGATACAGGGGAGATAACCATGCAAGAGGAAAAAGACTTCCTCTTTTCCCAGTTTTGTCAATCTATTTTGAAGGGAAACGTCATATATAGATGTTAATAACACAGCATATATATATTGCACCAGGTAGACCAAAGACAAAATTTTGCAATTTGATGTCCTGTTGTTCCATATAGTATATTGTGATTGGCACATTGCTGGTTTAGAGAATTAAGGCAGCTAACAAAACATCAACAAAGGCATATTCAGTTACTCCACATTCTGTGATACCATATTCAGTTGTTCTATAATGGACAAAAATAAGGACAACTCAAATTGATGTTAATACTTCTGAGGATGTAACATTGATGTATTTGTACAATCATTGTGTGATATATAATACCTTACACACTTCCTCAGTATTCATCTGATGAAAAAGCTGAATGTTGGTATAAATACAGTCTTTGAAGGTCCACGTTAGAAGTGGCCTTGATGTGTCTATCACTATCAGTTTTTAAGTGTATCAATGTAGCTGTACTATGACACCTCTGTGTATAGGTGTATCTTGACACCTGTGTGTATCACAGTATATTTTCACTAGATAGATGTAAGGAGTTGTGAAATTGTGAGCCAGTAGTATGTTGTGCTGCTCCAGGATGGTGCTCCAGAGTTGCCATCTCGAGGCTACAGCGAGGAGGGTGAGTTACGTCACACTGCACATTTGCACAATTTATGCACTAACAGTATGCTGACGTGTATGGCATCAATCTAATGTGATGGGCTGACCTTCACCACTGATACTTGTATGGCTTGTGGATTACATTGATAATCTAAACACTTGGTGACATGATCTTGGTGACTTGTGTCTTGATCAAGTTGCATGACAATCTTCACTACAGTTGAGCGTGTGTCGTATTGAATTAACACTGTTGTTTATGAAAAGATTGTATATCAACACCCTTTGTATCACTGGTATTGCATGGCTGGAACAAAACGTGTGGCAATTTTTATTATAGATCTTCCAAACAGCATGTCAGACATTGTTGATTGTAAACCTTTCTTTTTGTCACAGACGTTCTGATGTAGAATATATTATGTACAATAATTATTGTCATAGTGAGGATTGCATGCACAAAACGCATGGATATATTCCTTGTGTCCAATAAGTGTGTATTGCTTGTGTCACATTAAGGATTGCCAGAGAACCTACTCAATGTGATAATCCCACATCCAATGTCAATGTTGTCTTGCTCGTAGTCTGTGAATACTGCCCTGTTGATCCTACCAAGCTGTCCATCTTGTGATTCCACTTTGGTTGTTGCACTCTCCTACTTCATGTCCAGATGGCAAGAATATATTCCTTGTGTCACAGTATGGATTGCATGTCCAAAATGCATGGGTTATCTTGAATTGAACTGGAGCATGTTATTGATCAGTGATCAAAGTTTCACAAGCTGAATTAAAGATCTCCCGATTCATTACAATAAACTTGTAACTAATGTTATGAATAGTAGAAACAATAAAGAGGCCTTTATGATCAGTTTTATGTCATTACAGCATTAAAATCAAATTGTGTAAGATAAATGAAGCATCTAGACTCCATTGCTACATGCCAACATGAAACAATAGACAGGCGTGTTTACATGTATTTCTAACATCTGAAATGAATGTTTGGCAGTGCAGTATGCAAACACATGCTTTGCAGATATGTGTATTAATGAAAATTAAACTTTCAGTGCACATGGACAAAAGAATATAAAATTTCTTGTATGTGTAACATGAAATATGTCCCAACCTACTCAATGTGATAATCCCACATCCTCAAGGCTGTTATCTGTACAATGTCAATGTTGTCTTGCTCGTAGTCTGTGAATACTGCCCTGTTGATCCTACCAAGCTGTCCATCTTTGGTTGTTCCACTCTCCTACTTCATTCTTACTTGTAATCCAGTTCAGTCATGTCCTGTAATTAATGTTTTGAGTCACTCATATAGGTTCTGAAATTCAGCTCACAACCTGCCCCTGTACCTGCAACTCACTATATAGAGTTAAGTCCCCTTTTTAAGAAAGGATCTGATGCTTAAGAGTTAGTCTGGTAGATGTCAAACTTCTGCCACAGTGTGCACTTTACTCACCTGAACCAAACTTGCAGTGATTATACTTCACTCAGACACTCAAATGCTTTTCACCAAATTACACTCCATTTGAATCTCCTTTTCACTGTTTTGAACCCTCTTTAGTTCTTTTTTTACTTCTCTTTATTTATTCCATTTTCAAATGTTAATGTTCTAGTTCTTTGTGTTTGTATTTTTTCAGTTTGTTTCAATTCTTCTCTGAACTTATAAACTGTCCCATATTTTAGGGAACAATTTAACCCTTTTCATAACAACTTATGCTCTCTATCAGTCAATATAGGTGTAAAGGCGACTAACAAAATTCATATGAAAGTACTAATAAAATTTATCATCCATTATTCTTCAAATTTTTATGCATTACTAAAAGAGTTAGTTAATTTCACTAACCTTGTGTCTCAGATAGCTACACAAAGGCATGTTAAAATAACAACATATAAATTTGTAGTAAAAGTGAAAGTTAATCCCATTATGAGTCTTGTAGTGAACGTCTTCCAGAGGCTGCCACAGATCTGTTTCCACCACCACCACCACCATCCTCTGGGTTCGGGACTGTTGGGGCATTAGGTGGTGTTGTTTCTTCTCCCCGATCAAGACTTGACAGTTCTGGGGCATCATCATCTTCAAGGACCCTTGACTCTTCATCTTCCTACAGTCCTGTGATCAGAAGTGTAGCCAGCAGTGTGGAAAGCGTGTACTCGGAGATCTCGAACGTGCAGCCGACTCCGATTAGAACAGAGGTTTTATCAGCTAGTCGAGTACCCAATCAGCAGCACTTCCAATCTCAGAATAACACTTCATTTGGTGCCACGTCTCGAAGTCCATTTGGGATAATGAAGGATATGCTGAATGTGAGTGTGACAAGCAGGAAGTGCTTGGTAACGAACTTAATGGTCTTTGGTAGACTGAATGTATGTGTCAGCGTCACTTGGTCTCGTTGAATAATTTTTCAAAATGTATACATGTTCAAACCCAATTGATAGTATGTAAATATAATTTATTGATGCAACCTTCTTGACAGATTTTAGTCCAGATCAGTCTGAAACAGTGACTTGGAGTTTGGGACATTCTAAGACAGTAGCATGGGACCTAGATTGTTCTGAGACATTTACTCCGTATGGGGACCTGGATTGTTCTTGGACAGTAGTGTGGTGTTGAGATTGTTCTGAGACATTTACTCCGTATTGGGCCTGGATTGTTCTTGGACAGTAGTGTGGTGTTGAGATTGTTCAGAAAAAGTATTCTGGTGTCATGATTAGTCTAAATTAGACATTATGCACTGATGCCTGTGGGAATTGTATGGTGCATTGTTATTCTGAGGTCTGTCTTGGACTAACGACACGGCCATTCTTGGACAATGTTCTGGTGCCTCATTCCACCTAAGGCAGTGGTCTGATGCCATGGTCCAACCTAAGATAGTCGTCTGATGCCTTGATCAACTCTAGGCAATGCTTTGGTGCCTTCTCAACCTGATGCAATAGCCTTTGTCCAGTATGGTATTTCTTTACTGGTTTTTGAGTAAATTACCATTTCTTTATGTTGAATATTGATTCAATCAATGGCTGCCATGTTTGTTATATCACAGAGCAATAATGTGGCATGGCATGCAATCTGTAGACATCAGTTGTGTGACCTGTTTAAATATGGGATAGTATTAACTGCACTATTGTAAGAAACTCAAGATTTCTTGTTTGTTATG
This sequence comes from Haliotis asinina, assembly GCF_037392515.1. Classification (NCBI taxonomy): domain Eukaryota; kingdom Metazoa; phylum Mollusca; class Gastropoda; order Lepetellida; family Haliotidae; genus Haliotis; species Haliotis asinina. The sequence goes on from NC_090288.1 coordinate 34,461,480, forward strand.
TGATGATGATTTTTTTTACATTCGTGTCTTTCATGCCACAGTGACAGGTTGCTGTCAACTTCAACTATCCCTGTGAAGTTGAATAAAACTCAAGATACATACATCATGCACATGTATCAACTTCACAGTTCTTAGGTCCTGAAATTCTCTGGTCTGTGCCATCATCTGCGTGTTCTTTTAAACTAAGGAAGTAACTGAAGACAACTTTTTAAAATTGTCTTTGTCACCATGTCTGCCTTGCTACTATGTCATCTTCACAGGGTTATTGGGCGGTGGGGTAGCCTAGTGGTAAAAGTGTTCGCTTGTCACGCCGAAGAGGTTCGATTCCCCACATGGGAACCAATGTGTGAGGCCCATTTTCTGGTGTCCCCCTCCCGTGATATCGCTGGAGTATTGCTAAAACCGAACTCACTCACAGGATTATTGAATGTATGTTTTGGAATTTACATGCTGGATATTTACTTGAAAGACAAAAATGGTAAAGGCGACTCAGCTTGTCGTAAGAGGCGACTCAGCTTGTCGTAAGAGGCGACTCAGCTTGTCGTAAGAGGCGACTAACGGGATCGGGTGGTCAGACTAGCTGACTTGGTTGACACATGTCATCGGTTCCCAATTGCGCAGATCGATGCTCATGTTGTTGATCACTGGATTGTCTGGTCCAGACTCGATTATTTACAGACCGTCGCCATATAGCTGGAATATTGCTAAGTGCGACGTAAAACTAAACTCACTCACTCACTCACAAAAATGGTACACTTCACCATTCTGCAGCATGTATAGCAACCCTTACAATAACTTTGCCTGGTTTAGAAATTATGTAAGAGCATCATAACAAGATCAAGCAAATTAAATGGATACATTAGTCATTTGATGGATTCAACAGAAAGTCATCCTCGATAGTATCCAAGGTACACGTGGCAATAAATCTCCACTACACCCTGGATGCATATCAGGTGTCTATGCTGGGATGTTGAGTGTACCAATCACAACTCATTTCGCTTCTTAAATTATCTAACCGATTAAACTTGGCAACACTGACAATGCAGAGGTCTGTGAAAGAAGCAAAAGGAGTTCTTGCAAATATTTTTTTAAAGTTTCAGACCTGCTTGTATGATTTCATCCAAAACCTATCTTTTTGCACATTGGCAACCTCAGTCATAATGGCAGCATAGCTGATTGCCAACTGAGAATGCAGAGGCAGCACAGGGAGGTAGTAAAATCATCATGCTGAGCCATAGATGTTTCCAGGGTACTTGTGTAGATTTAGTGGAACGTTTGCCCATTAGATTGTTGAGGATGCAGAAAGTTAACAAGTTTCCATTCTTTGTGCCTGATGGGCAAATGTGATATTTATCTAAATTTGTGAGTAATTCTACTGTTAACAAATAAGCAGACTGACTAATTACATACATCATCCATTTTTGCACTTCATTTAAACTCCTGTGTACTGCTCTTGATACACACCACTAAACTCACCCACTTTCACAGTTAGCTCACCTGATATCACTGGTGTTGTGTTGATACTGTGAAGAGTTGTCAGTGCACATACAGGCAGCAACAATCAAGGAAAGATGGTGTGAGTGTCAAAAACCTATATTTCTATGTGCAAGTGATGTCGGATTTATTTAGTGTGAACAATGAGGTGAGCTACAAGTTTGTTACACGTTTTTGTCCAAGGAGTTTCAGTGTGATCAAGTGAATCTCTTGTATCAGCAAGCAGTTTCCATGTAATATAACCAGTTATTTTCACTGATGGTCCAAACCAGTTTCAATGTATTCCAAACAGTTACAGTTATACAGGTCTGTAATCAAACCAGTTGCAGTTATGATCAAACTGGTTTCAGCTATTATTACTCATAGAGATATGATGAGGTAATTGGTTATGTACTATTATGTAAAGGACCCATAAAGGTCCCGGGGTAGAATGGCCTTCAGCAACCAATGCTTGCCGTGAAAGGCAACTATGCTTGTTGTAAGAGGCGACTAAGAGGATTGGGTGGTGGGGATCGCTGACATGGTTGACACGTCATCGGTTCCCAATTTTGCAAATTGATGTTCATGGTGTTGATCACTGGATTGCCTGGTCGATTATTTACAGACTGCCGCCATATAGCTGGAATATTGCTGAGTGCGGCATAAAGCTAAACTCACTATTATAGAAAGTCTAAAGAGGTGCATCACTATTTTTGAAACCTTTTATCAAGGATTATGATATGTACACAATGATGCTTGCCGCAAAAATAGGTCAGTAGACAGGCTCTCTGACTTAGCTGATGCATGTCATCACAGTTGTGTAGTTTGATGCTTATGATGTCAATCACCAGATATATTGGTCTAACAAGATTATTTGGAGGAGAGGTCATTTAGCTGGAAGATTGTTGATGGGCAAGAAACATCAGACACACACTCAAACTTACATCACCCCTCGGGTTCATTAGTCCACACCGTTGTTAATACAGGCATCTCCAATAGGAACTCTACCACCTGGATTAACCAGGTTACCATGTACTTAGTCAACTTTACCAAAGTAATTAAAAAACTCTTCTTCCATTTCAGATTCGAAATCCACGATCAGGAGGTGAGCTGTTATGTCAAAATTCAATATTGGTTTTCAAAGTTTATTTTCATTATTTGTCTTTTTCATGTGTTTTGAGCTGATAAAAAATAGGTTTGTTCAAAGTTTAAGTCAGTTTTGAAATACGTTACTAGGCAACAGTGTTTACACTGTTATTATATTCGGGCATTACAATGACTTGGTGTGTATAGTACGTATTTGTCCATGCGCAATGGAAATGGTATAGAAACACATTTATATTGTTATCATCATATAATGACCTGAGTTGCATTTTAGAATTTGTGAAGTGCAAAATAGACAAAGTTTATGGACAACTGTTTTTTTTGGGAATGTGACATTTTGATACAAATTAGTTATGCTGGAATGATGATTCAAGAATCTTTATGAAACGTCACATTCATATCATAAAGATTTTGTGTATTATATAATGACCCATAGCTGTTAGCAGTGAAACATTGGGAGACTCTCATCTGAGCAAACTGTGGTTGTTAGTAGGTTGCTTATAAAGAAGGCAAGATGTTAGCCGAGTGTTCTCTTCAGGAGATTAATCAAAACATGTCTAATGCATCAAAAGTAGCAAATATATTGAACCAGATTTGTAATGCTTATGTTGAGTATATCTCACATATATACACAACACAGCCCATAATACGATACTTTATTCAAAGAGACTTTATGGTGGTTATGATGAAAGTATCAGATGCCAGAAGTTACAGGATTGTACTAGCTAGATAGTGTTGTATTGCACACTTAAGGTATCGGAGTTCTGAATTCATAGCAGCAAATATGCTTAAGGTCATCATAGCAGTCAGAACAGCTGAATTAATATGTGACAGGTGAGCTACAGTCCTTTGGCACTTGCTTATTGTATTGTTCACATCAGTTTGTTGGAGAGGCAAATTTTCAGGTTAATACTGTAATACAGCAGTTTGTTAAGGGAGGTATGAATATAACTCAAATCTACAGAATATATGTGTGTTTTCTGTTTCAGTGCAAGTAGTACAAGCTGTGCCAGGAGTGTACAAATTCAGAGGCCAGGATGTAGGTAAGGTTGAGATGAAATACTGTACAAAGTCACATTCAATTTTGGTATTGCATCTCTACGAAATATCATTGATGTCTTTAGTGTACAGTTAAGAGCACACTCTCTCACTCACTTGACGTTTCAATGTACCCATGTTTCACTTACTATTTGACAAAAGTTATTACATTTACAAATCATCTGATTACTAAAAGGTAACAAGCATATTCTTTGGTCATTTTTCAGGTTTTGCAAATCGTCCACAAAAGCCGAAAGGCAAAAAGGAAGAGCCTAGATACTGGAAGACGTACATGTAGTCCTGTATCAACACATCCTGTCACTACCATAGCTGTGCCTTCTGACTCTCTGGTCTTGCCTTGACCAGAAATCTCTTCCTTTATAGCAGAATCTGTTGGTGGACTCCCCAGCAGACACCTATCCCACAGACTTTCCTGGTTGATGCTCCTGGACACCTCCTCTCTTGTAGACTTCCCTGGAGGACAACTACTATCCCACAGACTTCCCTGGTGAGCTCTCCTGGACTTGCCTAGATTCCTCCTCTAACAGACTTTGTTGATAGGGTGTGTCTGCTGGGGGAGTCCATCTCACAAACTTCCCTGGTTGACGTCCATGGTGGACTCTGAAGCAGATGCCTTCTCTTCCACAGTTTAGAGAGAAACATTATTGTCAATGAAACTCATATGAGGCCAGTCTTCAGAACTTTCAATGCTTCTCTTGGGTCAGTAGACAAAGTTTTATTGACATTGTTCAGACACTGCACTTGAGTTGGGCAGTAAATAATAACTGCTCACTCAAAGAAGAAAATGCATAAACATCTGACAACTTTGATCAATAATGTTTGACACTGATCACAATATCTAGTTCAGGCTGAAAATTTTCCTTTAAAGCTTACAATTTCTTCAGTTTATGGTTTCGCATAATGCTTGTTCAGAGATGTGTATTCATACTGATTTTATGTACAAATTGATTTGGAATTGTCTTGTTAGTGACAGTACTATGTTTACAAGAAGTGTGTGTTTAAGCATGCCAAGTGACATATGTGTTATGGGAGTACAATCACATCTTCCTGCAGGTATGCTTGGTTTGGTAACCACAAAAATAACGATGTGCAGAAAGCCACTTTCCTAATTTTTGCAAATGAAAAAAAAATTGTGTTTTTCTGTCTTTTCAATTTGACCTAGCAGCAACCTTATCAATCATACATTTTTTTAAATTGCCTCAGTGCACATTTAAATGAGCAGAAATACTAGAAAATATACTGAACAGCAAAACAAACATGGCTTCTTGTCAAGTTATTAAATAGAACATACCTAAGATTATGTTTAATCATTTATTCTATAGAAAAAACTGTCAATTTAACAGTTGCTGTTGACACTAACTTGCTATAAGTTCAAATGGAGATACGTGTGAATGCAAAAAGTGAGTCCCTTCAGCAGCGAGTATAGCCACCTCAAAGCTTGCACACAAGCCATGCAGCATCACCTCATTGAGTTTACTAGAGTCAGAACGAATGCTTGAGGCAAGTGGTTCCACTAAAACACTCTGTTCCAACTATGCAAGTGTGAGTGGTTGTCTACCTTCAGCAATCCCAAGGCCAATTTTGTCCCAGAAGTTTCAGATGGGAGCCATGGCCGTGGAAGAACGTTGATGATGTGCTGATCCAGATAATCCATTGACACCCTCGCTGTGTGAGGACTGTAAATGTTGCAGGCATTGGCCCCACATATGTCCATCCACAGTGGATTCCAGCTGCCCGAAGACGACCAAGTAATGATACTGCTGGACACTGCTCCCCTTGACCCATGGCTACTGCAACTGTTGCTGCTTGACTTTGTTTCCTTAGATGAGTGACCTGGATCAACTGATCTTGTCACTCGTGGACGTCTAATACGGGGGACGATCAGCAGCAACTTTGGTTTGCTGCTGACATTCAGCAAGTCAAGTAATTGTAGTAAGATGGCAGCCCAGTTGTCCAGCTTCAACGATTGCAGTACTGAACTATTTTTTTTTTTTTTTCACACAAACCTCTATACAGGATACCTCAGAGTGACATGCATGCTTTCCATCCAGAACGGTCAATGTACATGCTAAAATTATAGTTTTGCTACACTTTGGGTGTGTTTATGCAAATGTTTCATTTGTACGCCAAATTGCATGACATCAGAACAACAGTTTACCATCAACATTCCTGCTGAATTTTATGAGATTTCATTATTTTCAAAACTTGCGTTTCTTTTGCTGTTCAGTATAGGATGTTCATTCCAGTCCAGCCTCTCTTTCATATTTATGAGTGACCCACTGTGCTACCACAGGAGAAGTCTTTCTCTGTCCGTACAGATACCAGGTTCAGTTCTTAGTGTGCAGTAATATAAAGCCCATTTCATGTATTTGGATGTTTCAACATGAACACTTCCTTAAAGAGACTGACTACTTCATGCCCTTGGAAAGTTGATTTTTTCATTGGAGACCAGATATTTTTCCAGTTATTTTCTCAAAACATGCTGTTTCTTTTGATATGAAAAGAGATTGTTAAGCTCTTCACAAAACAGTTTTGAGGGTATCCACATCTATGTTTGTAAACATTTTCTGGACTAAGTGTCATCTCTCTCTCTAACTAACTCTTACTTTTAATTATTTAGCCCCTTAGCAGGGTTAAAAAAATCCTAACGCCCAGGACAAGTCAGTTTTCATTTTCGGTATCATACTTGTCCATGGGCTGCTAGATAAATCCTGCTTAGGGTTTCAAATTGCAAATAACTTTCTCACTAAACATTAACATCAAGAACCATGATGATGTCACAAAAGTCAGGGCATGTAGAAAATGAGTAAGGACAAGTTATTCTCTTACAGCAACTAGCCCTGTGGCAAGTGGCTTTTAAGAAAGAAATTTAACCCCAGCCTTATGTTCTAATAATAAAGGATCATTCATCACATTCCAAACTATACAGACCATGTGCTTCAAACCATGACAATACAGCTTTTTGTTGAGCTTTGACCTGTGAGTGCTTGTAAATACTGAAAATATTAATACATATATTATTTTTTGAAGTTGTAAATATTGAAATTGTTATTTTTTCTGATTATCCAGAGATTTATCTAGTTATTGTCACCAGGTTTTGCTGATGTGGAATAACTTATTGTATACAGCTCACAGAGTAATCAACTTATATACTTTTACATACATTCTTGAGTATTCTAGTGTATGGTTGCAGTTCTTTATTCAATCATATCATAAGTAACTATTGATCCACCTAATGAGCTTTTCTTTAGAAAAGAACCCCTGAAGGTCTGGAGTAGAAGAGTCATAAGAGGCGACTAACAAGGTCAGGTGGTCAGACTCGGTTTACACATCATTCCCAATTGCACAGATCAGTGCTCATGATGTTGATCACTGGATTGTCTGGTCCAGACTCAACTATTTACAGACCGCCGCCATATAGCTGGAATATTGTTGAGTGCGGCTTAAAACTAAAACTCCCTCCCTCCCTCACTTCTTTAGAAAAGTGAAAATGTGTTTGAAATTTGTTAGCTCCCTTTGAAACATGGCAGCCATACGTACCATGTCAAAATAATATGTTAAATTTATGACAAAATGAAATTATGTAGGTGCCCAGTTTCAGACAAATTGCATGACATATCAGATGGATTATTTTGTCGAGGATGCACACAGGCTGTCCATTGGCCAAGGGTTTGGTCTATCTACATCAGTCTTGATTAAGATTTGCTTGTTCAAATCCAGGGTTTGCTCTGTGATCCTTTGTTGGTACCATGGCTGTGCTTGTGAGGTTTACCAAAGCGGAAAACGTCTACACCAGCACTACTTTACTACCACATCCGAGTGATGTGATATCACTGTAATACAGTTTACTGACATTGTTGTTCTGTGCCACCATCTTGTCAGTGAAACAGACTAATATGTAATTACAGGGGCTCATAGTGCTATTCATGAAATATTTAGATCACCATTGTAAAGTGATATGGATAGAACATTTCTGACACCACTGCCTAGATTTTTTAAACTCTCTAACGCATGACTATCTTAGCTCAAAAGTGGCAAACATTGACATTTAGACTATATTAGCTGTAGAAGAGCTTTGAAATTCTAGGCCCTGTGGAACAAGAAATTGCTTATTTTGGCAACATTTTGTAGAAACATATCCTGAATCTAAGTTTTTATTACAAAAGTCACCATGGCATTTGTTGGACAAGTGGTGCCCCCTTGTGGCAGGATCTGTAAAAATTAATGTCATTTTAATTACATATTTTAATCCTCTTAAAAGTAAATTGTTAACATTAATTTTTCAGTATGTGTGTTTATATACAGATATTTCAGTATTGCTATGAAATAAAACCAAAAATCAATTTATAAGGTAGTACATATATGTATGCTTGACACATTAACTTTTAAAAACAGGAATTTAAAAATATATATTGATTCATCAATGATAACAAGATTTTTTGATAAAATTCATATTATAAAAAAAAGTAAATTTAATTTTTTTAAATGTTTATACCCTAATGCACTAAAACAGCATACCCAAATTTGATAAGGGGAGATAAACCTGGGCAAGAGATATCTCAGGACAAATGTTTGTGGCCAAAATATCATGAAGTATGACTATAAGCAAGATAGAGGGAAACAACTGTCACATGTTGTGCGCACAGTATCCAACCTCTTTAAGCAATGACATAAGACCCTGCCATTATTGTTTTGACTTTCAAGACATGAGCTGCAAATAAATATACTGAATCCTCATTTTTCACTGATCTGATTCCATAGTGTGACTATGTTGTGAGAGAATATATATATTCAGGCACTGTGGAACCATATTTATTTATATCTCCTAGTAATGGAACAGCGTGGCATAAAACAACATTCAGTCAACTGTTGAAAATGATGTGCTTTCCAGAGTTTGTTCCGAGTAGCAAGAAAATAGGACCAATTTACACGATTGTTTGCTATTATATGTGTAAACACCCTGGTATTGTTTCCACAAATGATGTAGGGAAGTCCTTGTTTTTGTAAAAACTACAAGCCGTCTATCAGCCCAACACAATTTCAGATTCATTGTTGAGACATGTTTTTGTATGCCATTATTGTACAGCTTACAGGACCTACTTATGGTGCAACATTTTGTATCGTTTTTGCTGTTGTTTTGTTGTTGATTTTTTCCTTTGTTTTTACTCAATGTTATCCAAACTTACATCATTCCAGTACAAATGTATTTATCACACAGGTAGTTACTATGGTAACCGTTTCCTGGAAGTCCTGCTGTTAACCTTGACCTTAAATTGCTGACAAAGTATACTGAACAGCAAAAGAAACACAGCTCTGTTTTTTTTGTTGTTTCGTCAAGGTTTTAAATAGAAGATATGAAATCTTATAAAAGTAAGCGTTCATATTTTTTAAACTTGCGTTTCTTTTGTTCTTCAGTATATACACCTGGATAGCATGTTTGCTTTTTGTATCTCTCGTGTGAACTTGGTCTAGGGAACCAGAAATTGGTTTGTATTGGTCTGTGATAATAGAGGCAAGAACAAAATATGATAATGGTCTGCGTGTTCAGCTTATAATATATCTACCTTCATTCCCCTCTAATTTGTGCAGTTAACAACTATCATTATTACCACATTTACTGTGTTGTCAAACATGTCAGGTCATTTGATTATAGGCTATATGGGTTCAAGAATTAACTCCAAGACTAAGACCAGTGTTAACAGACCAGAGACTAGTAATGATTATTATCATACATTCTATGGTCTCTGGACAGGCGGAAAGTCTGATTTATTGAATAGGTTCTATATATATATATATATATATATATGATAAATTTGAAGCCTTGGGATCAATAAATATATATTTATTTATTGATCCCAAGGCTTCAAATTTATCAATTAGCACTTGGTCATTGAAGACAAGAAAAAGGATTTGTGTGTAACCCCCAATTTAAATACACAGGACATGACAACAGTGAGTAGTGAGTCGTTCTACAGCCATTCAAATTAAATCAGTGTGTTCTGTGCCCACGGATTGAAAAGCAATTAAAGAATGAGTATTTCTTAAGGAAAGCACCATATCTATAGTCAAGTAAACAAAACACTTTACCATTTTAGATCACTTCATGTGATTCACTGCACTTAAATAAGACTTGTGTGAGCTCTCCTTGTTATTGTGAATGCTTGCCCAGTCAGCTGATGATTACATCCTTTGACTGAATGAATTTACTTTTACGCAGCTTTCAGCAATATCACCCACAGTCATGGGAATCAAACCCAGGTCGTCAGCATAAGCGAATGCCTTAACGTCTTGGCTTTCCTACCGCCCCACTTGACACTAGAAATGTATATCACCAAGAATTTTTACTAGAATTTGGGATGTGAGAACTGAAGGCAAGTGAGGTCCCACCGTTCTTTTTGCCCAGTGGTGGATTACTTAAAGACTGCTATATATCTGCAGTGTGATGCATCGAATTATTACAAGAGGTTGAGGTGATCTATGATATCCTGCTTAATCACTAGATTCATGCATGTATTTCTGTGCTACATCTGCCGTATTAACTCAACATCATGTGTAATGTGATACTGGGTCTGGGGACAGACTACATCCAGGCAGAACAGCACCATGATACAGTGTTGTGTTTTGTACAAGTGAGCATGTCCAACAATGTTCTTGGTCTACACAAAATCTGTACTATGATTAAAGATGCACAAATAAACAGGCATTCCTAACACATATGTATTCTTGTCTGTTTTAGCATGGCGGAGACACCAGAAATCAGAATCTCTTGTATCCATGTGGGACTCGAACCCATTGTCTTGGTTGTGATGAGCAAACGCTTTAACCACTAGAGAGATTGGTAAATCGTTTAAACTCAGATTTCGCTGGCTTTTTGCATCGCGTTATTTTCTCAACTTTATAGGTTGAGATGACATTTTTGATGATTTGTTTCTGTAAGTGCATACCTTAGTTAAAGGCCACATGTAACGTAATGCACCTGAGCTAAAGCACAAAGATTTCTCTTAACTTACACATGAATGTCGCTATCTGATTGAAATAATAGAATAGCGCATATACAATGCACCCCGCTTACAGGCTAAGTATTATTTTCAGTGTACCCGCTAGGAATTCCGAACTCTTGTGGTGCTAAAAGCGGCGTAAAACTAAACTCATTCACTCTATTTCTCAGCATTCAAACTCATCGTAGGTTTGAAGCAGAGACAATGCAGATATTTGACAGCACATGTAATCTTTTCATGAAGGGTCAAACACTGTGTCCATGTTGAAGTACCCAACATAAAGACTTCAGACACAAGCCAACACTTTTGCAAACGAAAAATATTCTCATTACAATATCAACACTTTTAGAGCATATTGAAGGAGTAATAAGCAAGAAGCGTTCATAAAATATCCACCACATCCTGCCAACACTTCACTCGCCTTATAATACCTGGTGTGTGAGTGAATTTAGTTTTACGCCGCTTTTAGCAATATTCCAGCAATATCACGGCGGGGGACACCAGAAAATGGGCTTCACACATTGTACCCATGTGGGGAATCGAACCCGGGTCTTCGGCGTGACGAGCGAACGCTTTAACCACCAGGGTACCCCTGACAATACCGGGGAAATTCAACATATTCCTGTTGAATTTCAGAAACACCCCCAGCCTTTAGCATTACACTAAGGGTAAACAAAAGTCTAAGGTAATTTTAGTGCAGTGTTAAGAATGTTAAAGAATGGGAGATAAGGTTAACCTTGGCAAAGGTTGCTTTGTGAAAGGAGCCCCAGGACAATTTTTTCGAAATGAAAGCTGATGCCATTTCAACTGTACCGAGAAAACTATGTGGAATGCCGGATGCACGGGGATGAAATACTTAGACAAGACCTAGACCTAGGCATATGCCCATAGGAAAGAATTGAGCTCCTTCGCTCCCTTTCTATTTGCATATGAATAGGACTGTTTGCTCTGGTTGGCAGTGTGAAATATGGTAAAAGGTTAAAATTACGAGTTAGATCCGATCTTTAGCAACGAATGCTCGATTATTTACAGATCCCATATATATATGTATATATATATATATATATATATATATATAGCTATAGCTGTAACATTAATGAGTATGGCGACAATCAACCGACCGACAATCAAACCTATCCATAGAGAGCGAAGGTGACAAAAGAAATCCCCACAAGATTGATTGAAAAAGAGATGATTTCAACTTCAAACAGTCAATCTGCCCCAGACGTCGAGCAATATTCCATCAGCTCCAGACTTTGGTTTATATTTCACAGGTTTTCAGGTTCAATCGACCATGCTCTTTCTTCTAAGATATCCAGTAGCGTCATGACCTTGTAGAAAGCACCTGATTTAATTACTATTTGATAGTGATTCATAAACACATGCCTGTCATTGTATCTCAATCATTGGTCCGGAATCCGTTATTTACAGTTGCAAAAGTGGCAAACTATGGTGTTAAAGGAACAAACACAGGTTCATCATATGTACGAGACGGATGTGGAGAATCGACACTTTTATGTAAGTGTAAATAGTTGACAATGTATAGCCCCGCCTCCTGCTTTAATGAAACGGCTGATCCTGTTCATAATGCTGAGAGTGGACAAAATGCGCGCCATACTGCACCGCACTGTACCATGCTGCACCCTTTCTCAAGGAAGTGTCACACTCTCACTGAACCGGAATTTTACAACCAAATGCTAAAATATACCTCGTGAACTGGCAGCAGGCATATTTAAGTGATACAGTTCGCTATATCCCCATGTATAGTGTGATGAAGTCTACCAAGTGCTCCATTAAGTTTTGCTCTGAACTGTTACGGTTAAACCACAGGCCACTTACGCCGTAACTAATAATTAACGTACTTATTAAAGTATAATAAAATGCAGTTCAGGACAGTTATTTAATATGCCAGTACTGTGCAAGGGGGAGCGCTTACTGTATTTCCTTTCTAAGATGCTAAACTTAATAAATTACTTGCCCATGATGAATTTAAGGCACAAGGCAAATAAAAGAATGCCGGTGACTTCAACTGCCACTTGTCGCACTGTCAATGTTTAGCTTTAGTGATATCGTTGCTCTATACACATCTGTGCTTGAGGAACCAGTTTGTGATGAATAGTATCGGGTAAATCCATGTGATGACCTAATGTCAAATAATGACTGACAGCCTTTCCCAATGGTAACGCATTAAAGTTTCTCGCATTTAATTCATCTACGTCTTTGTTCTATTGCCTTAATGTGCGGCCCGTGAAGAACTGGTCTTCTGTAACCCATGCTTGTCGTAAGAGGCGACTAACGGGATCGGGTGGTCAGGATAAGTCCGGGAAAGATGATGTGCAATCCATCAGGTCATTGAGGGAGTGAGTGAGTTTAGTTTTACGCCGCAGCCAGCGATATTCCAGCTACATGGCGGCGGTCTGGATGAGTCTGGACCATATTGATCCAGTGATTAACAACATGAGCATCAATCTGCGCATATGGGAACCGATGACTTGTGTCAACAAAGTCAGCGAACCTGACCACCCGATCAAGCATGGGCTACTGAAGACCAACATTCTACCCCGGACCTTCACAGGTCCAAAAGATGAATGAGACTGACCACCAGACACAGAAGATGCCCCGGACCATCATGTTGAGAAGACGTGTTTTCACCCACGATCTGGTGGACATCAGTATCCCATGGAAACGTTTTAGTGTCATAAACAGACACAGAAGAAGATAGAAACATCAACAAACAAACAAGAACAAAAAAAAAAAAAAAAAAAAAAGAGAGAGAGAGACTTGCCACTGTGCCTAGACTTGCATAGCTGTATTTGGTATGTTCTTTTCAAGGTTTACATGGCAGACCGATCTACTTACATGATACTTTACGGTATATCACACTATAATATCTGCTGTCTCGGTGTGCAACTCAAGTGTGTTGGAGAAATTCACATGAGAGGAAATCCCATACGTATACACAATCGACACGAAACACCGATTATTGAATCCGGTTCAATCAACTGCGATAGGGGACGTAAGTCTAGCCAGTGAATTTCCACGGCAGACCACACAGTCCTTTAGCAGACATGCACTTTTTTCGGGACACTAGTTACGTAACTGCCCAAAATATTAGAGGCACAAAATTACACATTCTTTTCACTGGCCTATCACCGAATTTGTTATATTTTGTTGACTGATTCAGTCTTGTTTCATTTACGCCACGTTGGAAGGCATGGCAAGGTCAAGGTCACCATCCTAGCCTTCATCTCCAACGAAGCAGAAACTGGAAAACAGACTTAAGTTTCAATATGTTTCTTATTAAGGGAAGCGCTCTCGTTTGTTTGTCGGTTAACTCTCCAATCGGTATTACTCAAAATAATCTGAAGGCGACTTGAAAATTAGTCAGTCTCCCAAACAAACCTGTGGTCGATGTCATGAGCAGTGGCGCAAGCCATCAATAAAGTCAGTGAGCCTAGCAACCCTATTTATTTGGTCGCCATATACGACCGGACGATGGTGAGGGGTGAGGGCCCTGTTCCGATTCCCCACATGGATACAACGTGTGAATGTGTGAAGCCCATTTCTGCTGCCCCTTGCCATGATGGAATATTGCTAATCTGACTCACTCACTCCGGCTATCTCGTTTCACGTAACATCACGTGGCATTCCTTGGAAGTCTAGGCCAGCAAATGAAGGCAGCTTAATTAGAAATACAATCTTGCTAACCTGTGACCGCTTTATTTCGTATTGCCAGATTCACGAGACGAGTCAACAATTTATTTTATTTTATTTATTTTTATTATTATTATTATTTTGGGGTGGGGGGGTGGGGGTGGGGGGAGGGGTTGGGGTTTTTTTTCGCATTCGTACGTTTGCAGAGCTGCGTATTCCTGGGATCTGTTTATTTATGTTTAATTTCTCCTGGGATCTAAGACAAATCTGTTTGTTTATGTTTAATTTCTCAGGAGATAACACATAAATTTCCTACAAGAGTGTTTTCACATCTGAGATGATTACAAGATGATTACGAGATTTTCCAGGGATCTCTGAAAGATAAGCCGTCTCTGCATAAATCTGTGGACTCGGGGTTCTATGAGAGAAAACGAACTGTCTTTAATTGTCTTTAACTTTTTTTGTCCGTACAATCACACCTGAGTCACGTGACATCATTTAAGTTGATGACATAACATAAAATATTATCTGTTTCCATATAACATATTATATCATAGTAGTGTCACAGTTTATATGAAGTAATTCCTGGCACGCACGCACGCACGCACGCAAACAGTGCACATATATTCACATTCTTCAAACAAGACTCCATTCCAATGTACCTTCCAAGATCAACATAGGCTAAATTCCCTTTCTCCATACCAAGGCTCCGCTGCAAGGCTCCATTACAATGCTTAATTTAATGTCAAGCAGAACCAGAAAGCCCATTCAAGTCTAGAATGTGACAATTCTGAAAACTGAAAATGAAGAAAGTCTCTGGGCTTCTTAAACTTTTAATTTTTTTACGGATTTCCTGTAAAATATATGTTCATTTACATGTTAGCCTAGGCTCCACTCCAAGGCCCACTCCAAGGAACCACTCCAAGACTTCCCTGCACATTAGACTAACGCCTAAATATATAGAATATAGTAACAAACACAAATAAATTAGAAAGGAACCCCAGTGAGTTGGGAGATTCAGGACCTGGGGAAATGTCGACTTGGTGTACGTAGATCTCCAGGGACTCGTTTCGCAAAGCTCTCGTAAGCCTAAGATCTCGTAACTTTTCTCGTTGCAGTCGTATCCCCTAAACTATAACATAGGAAGTAGGAATGCTACGAGAAAAGTTGCGAGATCACTGGCTTCCGAGAGCTTTGTGAAACAGGTCCCAGCATTGAGGGCTAATCAGTAGGGAAAATAATGTGACTCGGAGACTGTGAGACGGACTACCTTTGAGGGCCTAGGTTTAAACGTTGAAACACTTGACTATGACCAATAGTGAAGACAAGCGGAACAACGGCGGAAATGTACATTAATTTTTTCAAGATCCGCAGTGTGATTTCGGAAGGAAAAAATCCAGATTGTCACATCTGATTTCTTCTTTCTTCACTTGCACAATTTCCCCCTCGCCATCTAATTTCCTATCTTTCTCCCTTGGATACTTCACCCGTGTTCCTACTTCATTAATGTGTTCCAGTGCTAAGAAAACTAGGCCACCGTGACACCGACTTAAATTTCAAGTAGCACAGTGTACGGACATAAAACTGCCTCCCCTCCCCACCAGCGGATGCAGTATTTGTAAAATATAGAAAAATGACTTCTTGTTTATTCAATTTTGTCGGTAATTCAGGAGGCTTTTTTCAGGGACTGAATGAGTTTCCGCTGTTTTTATGAGCCTTTGAATTAACGTAAAACGCAGTTTTAAATTTTGAAAAAAATCTGTAAATTTGAGAGTGAATCATTCAAAAGAAGCATGGAACATTTTGCTTTGTGAAATTCCTCAAGTAATCACATTTGCACAGTAAGAATCGTCTGTTTTATTATCACTACTTTGGTATGAGGGCTAGCTGTGAGAACATATCTTTATAAGGTTCTTTTTCTGCCAAGATAACGCTTATTACGAAGGATGGATAAGAGTGTATAAACCTTTTGAGTTGAAAATGGAATTTAATCAGTGTAGCACAGCTAGATAAACCCACTTTTGGGTGATTTAACGAAATAAAATACAACTTCTTGAAAGCTGTCACTGATAAGCGTCCCATCCAGTCTCACTGAGACGGTTGAGCGCTGTGCAAACGCGGAGTTGAAGAGGAGTGACATTTTGGGATGTGATGGTCGTACTTCGCTTTGTGATCACGTGAGAATCAGAACAAAACAGAAGAAGAGTTCTTGTGTCTCAAACATCATTACTTGTCTTGTCACACATACCTCGCTTCTAAGGTGTTAAAGAGTGTGGATGATATATAAGTGAACTTCGGAGGGACCTTATAGTGAGTGAGTGAGTTTAGTTTTACGCCGCACTCAGCAATATTCCAGCTATGTGGCGGCGGTCTGTAAATAATCGAGTCTGGATCAGACACTCCAGTGATCAACAACATGAGCATCAATCTGCGCAATTGGGAACCGGTGACATGTGTCAACCAAGTCCGCGATCCTGACCACCCGATCCCGTTAGTCGCCTCTCACGACAAGCATAGACGCCTTTTATGGCAAGCATGGGTTGCTGAAGACCAATTCTACCCAGGGACCTTCACGGGTCGGAGGGAGCTTATAATACCTGTTATAAACATCTTCCCCATTAAAAAGATAAAACATACGTGCTTGCCATAAAAGGCGACTGTGCTTGAACACCATGGGACATGCAATAGTTGACCCGTCACACATACGATGATAGCAAAACAGCAGTATGCTCATACCATCCAACGTATAGCATACTGGTACCTTTACAGGCCATGGCAAATTAGTGTAATCGAAAACATTGGCATAGCTAGTATCGCCCAATTCACTTCATACTTGTTCCTTAAGTGCTGAAAGTATTGCAGTGTTATACTTGTACTATCAAGGGAAATACTCTGTCTAATGTCACCATCATACAACATGGATATTGTCACTATCAGACAATAGTAGGCAGTAATGTCACCATCAGAGAATATCGGCCTTAATATCACCGTCAGAAAGCATTGGTTGTGATGTCATCAGACAACATCGGCTATAATGTCACCATCAGACAACATCTGCTATAATGTCACCATCAGACAGCACCTGTTGTGATGTCATCAGACAACATCAGCTATAAAGTCACCATCAGACATCAGCTATAATGTCACCATCAGACAACATCGGCTATAATGTCACCATCATACAGCACTGATTGTGATGTCATTAGACAACATCGGCTATAATGTCACCATCAGACAGCACTGGTTGTGATGTCAGACAACATCGACTATTAAGTCACCATCAGACAACATCAGCTATAATGTCACCATCAGACAACATCAGCTCTAATGTCACCATCAGACATCAGCTATAATGTCATCATCAGACAACATCAGCTCTAATGTCACCATCAGACAGCATGTTGTTGTGTTAATAGACGAGTGTAGCCCATCTGTTGTCGATACATCATTTACTCATTATTATCTACATGTAGTATCATTGCTGACCAGACGAATGAGTTAAACCGAAATGACTCTGAACACGCCCCAGTGACCATAAACACACATAGGCTCAGGGGTTCCATACGAATCGGAGCCTTGTCGTTGGTTATTGCAAACACTAAAAACCAAATGGAACCATTCGTCAATTCTTGTCCAAATCACCACTCCACTCCATGTTTTGCCTTTTTGTGCTTACTCAGCATGTCTCAGCCTCAACGTACACTGAATACGTATACTATACATGTACGGATGTTATCTGCATTCATGTATCTGCACTTGTTAAGCGGTTATCACTAAAGCAGGGACGTCTGACCGTCTCTCATTTGGAGTTGAATTCGTGCACCATCTCAGGCCGCAAATGACGTTTTCTACTTAGGTTACAAGCCTGAGGAAATGTTTACCTGAAAAAGTAAACTACGATGGCCTAGCGCGCTTCCGGTAACAAATACGTGATTACATGCACAGCCGGGTTTGAATTATTTAACCAGCATCGGAAGCATGTCCTCGTACAGGTCGATATGAATCATTATTCAGCCTATTGAGGTAATATGGCAATGCTCATTCAGACGCTATACTGGATTAATATCTAGTCTCTGAAATGGACATAGTTTAAAAACGGTTCCTAGATCATATTAAAAATTATGAATAAAAACAACCCAGAGACTTTATTTTTTTCTGAAAAATGTTTATATATCATATACAACCCGTCTACATATCTACAATACATAACATGTCAAAATTACTGTAGTGCCTGCAAACTTAAGAAACTTTAGAAAGTTTCTTAGCTTATTTACAGTGATACAGAAAACGGCCATGTACATTGTACCCATGTGGGGAATGAAAACCTGGTCTTCGGCATGACTGGCTTTAACACAAGGCTGCCAGTTTAAAAACTATTTTCTATAAATATTTAAAAATAATTTGGCCATTTATATAGCGCTGATGGCCTGAGATTCCGAGACTAGATGTAAGTCTGGTGATGCATGCCATGAGAGTTAAAACAAAAACATACAGACACTCACAGCGATAAGAACATTCAATTTAAAGGACGTTTTGTCTGGAATACATTTATCAAACTATATCTATACATCCGATCACGAGGCGCCGAGGCGAACGTTACATTTGTCAAATTTTGGATAAAACATGTTGTCGAGAAAACATTCAACATCAGTGTCCAGCAAATTCCCAGGCTCCGGAATTCACATAACTTTGCTATCAGCAATCACCTTGTGCAACATGGTCCCTTTTGTGCGCTGTACAATACATAAACAAGATCGTCATATAAAATGAACAAATGTGATAGTTCTCTGGATATTCAACACTTCATTATTACACTATGGGGGCGGGGGCGGTGGTGTAGCCAAGTGGTCAAAGGGTTCACTCGTCACGCTGAAGACCCGGGTTCGAATCCTCACTTAGGTACATTGTGTGAAGCCTATTTCTGGTGTCCTTTGCCGTGATATTGCTGGAATATAGCTAAAGTAATGTAAAACCAAACTCACTCACTATTACGATCTATGCGACAGTGTAGACGCTAACGCCGGTATGAAGTAAGTGGTGAAAACCGTTAGCATCCACAGTGAGCGTCGCATACATTGTAATAAATATGTTGTCTATCCATAGAAGTGTCACACGTGTTCAGCACACCGACTTCTAAAGGCTCGAAGCTATCCTTACATGTCAATAAGATGTGGGGCAAAGAGTATGTCTGAACCTTTAAATACATGTGTGCTTGTTTACTGCTACACTCATTAATGGTCCAGGTCTATGTTGGCGCTTTGTAGCGAAGCCTTGTTGTGGAGCCCAGTAATAAGACAAAGCAGTGAATGATGTCATGAGCTCCATCAATGAATCGTCTGACAACAGCCAAGTCACCGAATCTGTTCGCATGTATCGGTTTCTTGGGCACAGTAGACATGAACAAGTCTCCAACATAATATTTAATAGTTTAAATGACATATATTTTTATAAAATAAATAGAATAAACGAACACATTGTCCCTCTGAGAGCCTGGCGTCCTCAGATAATGTACTATCCGCTTATCTAGACTTGGGCTTGGCGTTAAGAACAACTCTGGAGCAAGGACACTGGCTTGACACAAATTATTTTTAGTTTATTCCCAGAGAAAACACTAACACCCATGGTGAAAGAGTTTAATAATATTAATTCGTGTGTAATGATTCAACCAGGATAAGATGTGCTATTGTGCAAATACATGCAGAGATTTAATCATGAGAACATTTAAATAATAGGAATTTCATGCACTGTTTAATCGCCTTCAGTATTTGTAAAGGTGTTATTGAAGAATTTAGACAAGCTTAATTAATCTAATACTGGATAAACTTGCTTTCAACTAGTGCATGTTAGGCGATTCGGATGAATCTTCAGGTATTTACACGGATCTCGACTGTAGAAGCGCAGTCACCCATGAGAGGCTAATGAAAGTCACCGTACCACTCAGTAACATAAACGGTCCACCCTTGGGATATATGAGTTGAGCGTCCGGTTTCCATTCGTAATTTATGGTTTGCGGTTCAAAATTTCAAGATTGGGTGACGCACGTATTTAGGTAGATAGACATATATTTCAAAGGTTATAAACTCGATAGCACCGAAACAGTTATTGACAATATATGCCTTGAAGGTATCTTTTGTATTGTGCTGTGGCTAAACAGTGATGTTCTGAACTTGACTCCAGGAATGTTAGTAATATGAACACACATTGAACTCTTTATAACTTGGGGCGTTAAGTCGTCACGCTGAAGACCAAGGTAGATCCCCCACATGGATACAATGGCTGAAGTCTTTTTCTGGTATCCCCACTGTGATATTACTGGAATATTGCTAAAGGCGGTGTAAAACCATACTCACTCACTCATTATATACAATATCCCTGAACTCTTATCTGGACTCTCTTGGTCTTTTCACGAGCATGCATGCAATCGGGTCTAGAACACAGTGCACAGTCGAACATTCAAACGCCTTTATGGAAAATGCCTTTACGGAATGGAGCGTTAACAAGGATTAGAATCGAGACTTTCCAAATAACCTTCCTACTGTGGCATGTCTGGGGTTGGGTTAGCCCAGTGGTTAAAGCACGTCACGCCAAGATCCCTGGTTCGATTCCCCACATGGGTACATGTGTGATGTCTATTTCTGGCATTCCCTGCCACTAATATTGCTGGAATATTGCTGGAATATTGCTAGCGGCGTAACACCAGGCACACACGAGTCCAGAATGGCATCCTCGTGGTACATGTAGCGCTAGTCATATAACACCCCAGAAAAATACATTCGAATGCAATGAAATAACGCTACGTATGGGGTCTCACCTAAGATGCTCCTCAAACCAATAATCTCAAGTTGATAACTTTGTACTGCAAGAAGACAGGTCTAGACTCTCGAAGACATCTTTCATAAACTGACGTACAAAAGTAGATCGAGGTGCCCTTTTCAAAACGTGACCGTACCGTAGTATGACTACCGCAAGTCTGTACTAAACCATATGAGTTACGACAGTCGTGGCGTTAAGACAGCTATGTGGATGTTGGTCCTGCCTCAGGAGAATCAACCATAAACTGACGTACAAACGAAAATATTCGTCTGTTTTGAAATTATTTTACCACAAATATTTTGCAAA
The DNA here is from genome assembly GCF_037392515.1 of Haliotis asinina. NCBI lineage: Eukaryota > Metazoa > Mollusca > Gastropoda > Lepetellida > Haliotidae > Haliotis > Haliotis asinina. The sequence continues at coordinate 34,482,887 of NC_090288.1, forward strand.
AATTTTGTACGAGTTGCACAATAATACCTAAACTCCAGGGTCCTGTTTCACAAAACGGTCGTAATGCCAAGGTGATCGTAACTCCCATATTTTAAAATAGACTTACTAGTGTTTGCAGTACATTAATTTACCTATCACCCATCAGGGCTTGCTGCCACATACGGGCATAAGTCTACAAGCCCTGAATGAAATCTCCAGCCCCATTTTGTTAAAGTCAAACCAATAAAAACAAAACAGACTACACTGTACACCGTTCAACACCGCAAGTCAAAACAACAATAACACAAGAGTTTCGCGTCCTCGTAACTGGGTTCCGTCCTATTGCGCAACTTAGTGCAATAGGCAGTCCTGAATTTTTAGACTTACTCATTTAAATGGATACATAAATATTAAACAGTATGATTTCATACATCGAGGTACTTGTATAATTCAACACTACGCTCCGTCTAATCCTTGCAAACACGTCGTACAGCGTGCTCTGTCATACAGCGTGCTCTGTCATACAGCGAGCTCTGTCATACAGCGAGCTCTGCCATACAGCAAGCTGACAAACGGAAACCTGGCAATCGTGAAAATCTTAATCCCATTGTGCGTTACAGAACTAGATTGAATAAGCGTAAAACAGATGTAATCAGTGAGCAAGACACATTGTGAATCATTTTACGACCTCGTCAAACAGGGACGGTCTCTGACGCCTAGTTAATGCCATGCTCCCTTCACCTCGCCATGAAACATAGAAACACGGTGTTGTTAAAGCTTAAAATTGAAATTCATTTGTAAATACCATTTTCTCATGAAACAAGGAATTGGAACTGAGTGTAACCATCTTTGTTTGTGATGTCTATTTTCACTTTCACACGAGAAATTCGGATCGGCTGAAAAATATGTCATTGTCTGAATAGGTTAATGAGACTTATATTTCGGCTGGCGTATTGCTACGACCGCTTTGTGAAACGGAATCCAGGTGTGTACTTTCTTTTGAACGTCAGTCTACTTGGTCGGTGAGAGGAATCGGTCTTTATTGTGAAGCTAAACCGCCCATTTGTCACCGATCCTGGACCTCGCCTCTATAACACTGCAGCAGTCAGAGTCTAATTGGCATTATTATACCCATGTCCAGATAAAACTGTCGGGCTGGGAGACAGCAAGGTGCGAACGCCACCTGACTGAGGGTCTTGCTGCAATCTCAGAGATAAACTACTTCCATCGGGATGTCAGGACGAATGCAGTAATTTACTACATCTCTAAATTTAATTGAACTTAACCAACGCAGCAGGCTAAAATATAGCCCCAGAAATACGGTTATCTTATCTTTAAAAATACATATAAAAAGGAAAACGTAAACTACAAATGGAGTCCAACAATGCTTAACCGCTGAAGAGAGCAGAGACAAGGTTCTTAATCATTTAAGGTGAGGTGAGCTGAGGTGAGGTGAGGTGAGGAGAGGTGAGATGGGCTTTAACGTCATACTCCAGAATATTTCGCTCCCATGACGACATCAATCATTTAAGACGTCCGAGGCCTGTATATGACCGAATTAAACCATGTGAGTTACGTATACGATAATCAGTACGCTAGACAGCTTGTACATGAAATCGAGGGTCCTGTTTCAGAACGAGACCGTATCACTACGACTGCCGTTAGTCAGTACTAAACTATGCCAGTTACGACAGTTTTATGAGTTGTTGTAACTCCATACTACATGTACATCACTGGCTTAAGAATGACGTAATGCTACGCACGCTATGTCGATCGGGAGCAGGGCCTTGACTTGCGAACTCTATCATAGTACTTTGCGTTAGGACCAAACTTAAAAAAAAGAAAAGAAAAAAAAGAGACAAAAAATAACGTTATTTGAACAAGCAAAATGTTTTCATACAAGGACATTGCAGATGATGTCAACAGTCATTTCTATCCCCGTTTGTTCGTCACAGTATTAATGTAATTGATGCCTTGGATAAACACGTTTTAGTTAGAAACATTTCAGGGCGAGATTGGCGATTGGGTGGCTAGACTGACTTGAGAGGATGGTCACTGCCTGCAGACCTAGTCAGTACGGTCGACTATCCATGAAATCTGAATGACAGGTGACTTTGTCTTGACCTTGGCTAATTTATGCCTTTGTTTATGTAATCCTTACGTTATACCTGCCAGTCGCTCCCAGAGTGAGTGAGTGAGTGAGTGAATTTAGTTTTAGCCGCACTCAGCAGTATTCCAGCTATGTGGCGGCGGTCTGTAAATAATCGAGTCTGGACCAGACAATCCAGTGATCAACAGCATGAGTATCGATCTGCGCGATTGGGAACCAATGACATGTGTCAACCAAGTCCGCGAGCCTGACCACCCGATCCCGTTAGTCGCATCATACGACAAGCATAGTCGCCTTCTATGGCAAGCATGGGTTGCGGAAGACCTATTCTACCCAGGGACCTTCACGAGTGTCACGACAATTGAAGCTGTAAGCTCGCTTTGACTAAGTCCCATGCTTCAACACAGACTCCCGACATTTGAAGCTTTAAGCTGGCTTTGACCAAGTACCACACTTTAATACAGGCTCCCGACAATTGTAGCGCTAAGATCACTGATAGCGGTAGGATAGCTGAATTCGTAGTGAGATAGAGTAAAGGGCGTTGGAACTCTAAAGGAAGGCGTACAAAATAGGCGATCGTTTTATTTCATGTAGATATGCCCTATTATCTGAAATTAAGGACATCCTACTGAACATGCTCGCATATGTGAAGCTATATTTGAAAGGTGAATATTCAGTTTGAAAAAAGCTGGGTGGAACTTAGTAGTCGCTCAGTCCAGATGTTCAAACGTTTAGCGGATCTCAACGTGTTGGTCGCGCTGGATTGTCAACAAAATTAACTGTTGACCTTTCGTTTAAACAAATAAAACTGCAAATACCTTTAACCGCGTCAAAGAAAGTGTTGAGATTGCGTAACGTGTATTGTTTGGCCATGTCTTTGTTTCACGACATGCAGCAACAGACGACTTGAGCTCTCACACATCAGGCCATCAGGACCCAGTAATGCGTTTACTTTTTTGACATATACAAACAAACATATTCCAGAAATATGGAAATCATTTTGAAACTGGAGAGCGGTATGTTATTTTTCAATATATTTCACATGTTCTCATTTTACGGTGCAAGTAATTCAAATATCACACGGAGTACATATTGTGCTATATGCCCTTGGTGTACCCTTGTTGTGTTGTGTTCTGCCTTGCTCCAAAGCTGTACCGAATGCTGAGTACTGAATGTTAGACGTAAAGTATTTCTATCCCTTGACAAGGATAGATAAACGAACTAAGAATACCAATCTGCTATTGATATTTTTTAAAAAGAAATTCTCCTTTAAAATATTAATGTTTACCTTTGAGACTTGTGACCTTCTGGGGTCATTGTATTGTGATGTGTGGATGACTACAATAACATTTACGGTAGAACTGGCGCGAAGCAATCAAGTAACAGTGATGAAACACCAGTTTGGGTGAGAAGAATATTCCGGTCAGGTGATAGTTATCTTAACTTTACAAGTGTTTCAAACATTCCTAACGGGAGTTAAGTCTTGTGGAATGACACGGAGCTGAAAGGTCCCACAATCTTGCCAACTAGCTGTCGGTCGACCTGAAGTCGATCAAGCTGTGATAACATGACTTTTGAGAAATAAGAATTATTCTTTGAAAGGGGAAATGAGGGATTAGTTCCTCGTATGACTGAACGACGGCGACTACGCTACATTGAGTAGAGAAACGCCCGGTCTATACTCGTGTAAAGATCCCGTGTAACCACTTAAGTGGATGCAGGTGTTGTACCACTGGATTCATCTGTGTGTGTAGCGTATATAATGGGGCTTTGGCTGGCCATGTGGAGAGTTAGCGTGATCAAGTGAGTTTAGTTTTGCGCCGCACTCAGCAACATTCCAGCTATGTGGCGGCGGTCTGTAAATAATCGAGTATGGACCAGACAATCCAGTGATCAACAGCATGAGTATCGATCTGCGCGACTGGGAACCGATGACATGTGTCAACCAAATCAGCGAGTCTGATTCTAGTCTGTCGTACAGACCCTGAATACATCCAAGAAAGCTCACGCAAGTCTAGATTCCCTTAGCTTCCGGAAAATGAAGGTCCCAGGACTCCATTTTATTATATTATTTTTTTTAACTATGATCTATTTTTTCAGTAAAATATGTTCATTTGAGAAAGTAAAATATGTTCATTTCAGCAGAGACCATATAATAGTCTATTATATGGTTTCTGATTTCAGAGACTAGTTGTTAGCCTATATGCATTCTTAAATGTGTAGTTGTACCTCTTATACCGTGTATCCCGACCTGAGTGTTATAAACCTTCTCTTCTGTTATGTCACCTCTTTCAAATATTGGGTCACACGATTTCATTCTTGCATGTTTTTAACACCTTAAAACAACACAAAAACAATGCAACAAAAGAATTAGAAGGACGCAGCACATTCACAATGCACCAGTAACATACATATGAAATATACCCCTGAGTTTTAACATTTTATTTTTTATTACAAACAGAGACCAATCCCAGTCCAGGGCAACCTTGACTTTGGATTTAATTACGATTAACAGAACTCGTGTGATCCTAGCCGACCCAGGTGCTGAGCGAGTAGCTCTTCATCCCAAACACGCACATACCAGCCTCCGTATCACAGACCCAATCTCGTGTCGAAGATCACGATCTCCGGGGCAGATGGTCTTGGTTATGGCCGAAGTCAACACGGCTAACGCTGAACGAAAGTTGAATTCCAAAATTCTTCAGATAACGTCATTGAGAGCCGCTTACGTATTTCTTTCCTCTCTTCGCAAATTATTCATTTAAGCAAACATTCCTTCAGACCGAGTGCTGTATACGCATAACTGGTTGCTGGGGAGAATCAGTGGTAATAAATTTTAAAAGAAGTACACTTGAATGTGGAATCTGACGAGTTATTCGGAAAATCGCGTCCTCTAATTAACTTATTTGTCACACTACCCAAACAATCCCTGATGTATTAGGAAAGCTAACTTTTACCATATTTCACTTTCGTGACGCACAAAATGTCCCAAGGCGGCGTTTGATGTTTTTCATTTGCCGTCTACGTTCACACGTGTGTAAAAAAACTGAAACCTTGTTACTCCAGACACTGCTGTCTGAATAAACGAGTGTCATAAAAAGCCTATATTGTCCCTTTAAGCAAAAACAACGTACTGTTATCATAGACGTTCGAAACAGATATCGTCCAGATGTTATGGTTTATGGCTGAGCGTATGTGAACAGATTTTGCGGTAACAAATATTCTTTTTTATTGTGGGCAAAACCATAAAAAGTATTTGAGCATTAAAACATCTTAACGGCTATACACATGATTCCATAAACTTTAAAGATTGGGTAGTAAATGAGTAAATTAGGATAGTATTGCTTTGAAACAAGATTAGTAAGCTGTACTTTTTAATTATATATCTAAAACTTACAATGAGAAAAACAGGTAAAACATAATAAACTGCTGCACTACTATCCTGTTTCCGTGGAATTTCAAGCCAAGGGAGGTATACCACTGTTTGTGTAGCTAGGTTTTTAATATACGCCCCCTCAAACCTCCTCCCAGTAAAAGAAAACAATTTATTTGAAAACCCAACACAAAACAAAAAGCACAACAAAAGCAACCACCTCAGCCCCAAAAGCAAATAATACCAAACACAGACAAAATAGGTTGGATATGATAAAATAAGATGCTATGTGATCCAATCCCAAACGCATCCCTAACTGGACAGAATACGATGAAAGCTGTCAAAACCGGCATCCTGTCCTATCCGGCAAGTTGTCAACATTGGTGTAAAATCTCAGCCCCGTTCGTGGCGTGTACATTTATCATCAGCTCTACCATCCGGCACATTCTTTAAAGCGGATTATTTCTTTAGTCCCAATGAACGCCGGTTTAGACAGCTGCCACCGTGTGTCGAACCAGAGACTTATATGGTCTCTGGTCGAACACAAATTACATACTTAGGTTTCCATACAATTAAACGGACAGAGCTTCCCAATTCGCCTTCAGAGACAATGAACTCGAGGATGCAACGTTTGGCTTCAGTCTGAAATGTAGTGAAGGCTTTCTTGGTTTAATCATGGTTACCTTTGGCCTCTCTTCCCTCGACTATCTATTTCTTTGTAATTATATACAGGAACCTGATCTACCTACCTAATTGGGCTCCCTATATTACCCAAACATTCAAAATTCCCCCAGTCTAATTGCCGCGGTGAGTCCTCGTCTCGTCTTCCAACGTTATGTTGTGATAAAGACACGTGACCTCACGAGAGTCACATGGTCCCAGGGCAAGATAATGAACCTTTGTTCTGACCAACATGTAAGACCTGAAGGTCAATGATATTATTTTCAAAGGAGAAGAAAGGAATATCAGCGCCATTTATTTGGAAAATACGAGCATGTAAACACACACAATCCTTAAAGGAAAAATATATGAGAAGTAGAAATCCGCCCTCCTGGCTAATTTATGTCAAGAAAGATCATGAGAACGTCGGCATTGGAGACACGTAGGACAGCTGCTTTTGAAATTCAATTTGCTTTTTGATTTCGCGAACATAGTATTTGTCGATTTGAACATGTGCGTTTTTGACGCACTCTTCACTGAAGCATAGAGTGGCGTTTGAAGAGAGGGGTCGGTAGCGAATCCTGGTCATAGCTCCGCCTGGCGCCTGCAACACTGACCCAGAAAGAGCCTTTCCTAAACAGTGGATCGGGTTTCATCGTCATATCAAGGCGAGTAAACTTCAGCAGCTGATCTCTTCAAGACGTATGACTCGGGTCTCGCCAAGCGTCGCCCTGATAACGCAGAGTCATTACTGCAAGCGCTGTGGTGACAGACAGACTTGGAAGGACAGCGTCTGGAACGGCCGTCGGAATCGTGCTGGAGGGTCAAGGTGTTAAACGACGTTTGCACAACTGTTAGTGGAGAAGACAGGTTTTATGTCAATTTTCATTTTTTATTATAGATTTAATTAAGCGTAACGATTGTGGGAGTGTTCCTGGGGGGTTAAAACGACGCCGGCAATCAAAATGTTTAATTTATGAGCAGCATCGGTGACTGTTGTGTTATTGTGAAAAGAAGAGCTTGAAAAAACGATCTTCAAATGTGTGTTTTTGTAATTCCAGATTCATCCACATCGATTGTCAATAATCCAAAGCGCTGTTGAGTGATGGCGATTCTGAGGTGCTAACGTATGCAACGACGTCCATACCCAACGTTTGTATCCACGACAACATCAGTGTTAGAACCATCGGAGACCTGGCTCCTCAAGAACTGACACGCCCACTTTGCTGTAGCGGAGGAACGATAATCTACTACAGTGTTGGCGTCTCATACGTCAACTCTACAAGTAGTCGGACAAACGCTACAGACAGCAGTAAGTGTCAGTGATTCGTCGACGGCAACGGCAGCATCAAAATATCTGGACAACGTAGCTGCATTAGCTGCGACGTTAGACGACAGTGTTTTAAAAGCTGTTTACGACAGATATATATACTACAGCAGTGAATAGCGCTCAGCTTGTGACAACGTTGCAACAGCAACCTCATCACGATGGCACATGCGTCCTATGGCAGGATTAACTCTAACTGTGAGTATGACAAGTACATATCTATCTGCGTCATCCATCCTAATGTTCCCAGTCTGTGTGGAGATGTCCTCCGTCAATTGTCGTCTGTTCCCAGTCTGTGTGGAGATGTCCTCCGTCAATTGTCGTCTGTTCCCAGTCTGTGTGGAGATGTCCTCCGTCAGTTGTCGTCTGTTCCTGGTATATTTGAAGATATCTTCCGTCAAGTGTCGTCTGTTCCTTATCCTCCACCAATTGTTGTCTGTTCCCATTCAAGCTTAGGTTTATTTCTTTCTTGCTTAAAGCCACATTTATCAATGTTCCACCTATCTTCAGGTAACCTCTGTCCAACTGTCGCGTGTTCCCAGTCTAATTTGAGGCACCCCCGTCCAACTGTCGTCTGTTCCTAGTCTATCTTGAGGTGTCCTTCGTTCAACTATCGTCTGTTCCCAGTCAATCTTGAGGCACCCCCGTCCAACTGTCGTCCACATGCCACAACAGCATATGGTTATGCAATGCACTTTAGACACGGATTTCCGATTGTGAACAGTACATGTTTAATGGCAAATGTTCATGCTTTCTCAGATGCATTTTGTTTATTATAGATCTGGCAAAGACGAGCTCCTCTTGAATCAATTTTTAAAACAAATAAATGGTTTCAGTATATCAGTTTTACCACATTACTTCAGGGTGTTTCACAGTAGTATGACGTCCTTCCATCTGTCTTTAATATATTCTCATTAGACAATACGTCGATTTGGGTTTGTTTGTTGGATTTTCAACAGGTATCTAAAAAGATACAAAATACCAATAACCCTGTTGTCATATATGCATAATTGAAAAGACCATATAAGTATCGTACTGGAAGTATCTTCAGAATTGTCTTTGAATATGAGTTCCCACGCATCACTGCATATACACATTTCAACATTCTGGAAACACCATGACGCATTTCATGCCTAATTACTGATTAACGACGCTTCGAAAACTTTATAACTCATAAGTGTTGAGATTAAAGTTTTACAGAAAAAAATATATGAAGTTCCTTCTCAATTAACAACGTTTTCGGCAAACGGCGTTTTAATCTCTTGAAATGAAAGCCTTAATTATAGCTTAAATAAAAGAATATCATATGATCTGTTTGCTAAATTCATAAGACGATGGTTTCCCTGACGACGGTGAGATATCCAATGGCTGGCGCGCATTTGTCTCGGGCCAGGATTACATAACTGTGATTCCTTTTGTACAATACTTGATGTGCTTCAAAGCTCTCAAGATAAACTGTTTCCGACATGTTGAATACAAGACAACAACCACGCGGCTCGCCTTACAAATAAACTTTAATCCTGGATGCCCGTGGGAAGTAGGGAAAACATAAATATACAGCGCCCCTTACTGGGCGAAATACCACAAATGTGATTGTTTGCACATGCGCGACATGATTCTACATGAAGCATGCACACTGAAAAAACAACGGTTTTTTTTTTTTGACAACTGGGTAAGTTTCAGCTTATTCGCTCTTACATGATCAAGAAGACCTTAATACATATTGGCTGAAAAAATAAATATAGTTTTCCCCCAGGCCCACTGTTGAGAGTTTGGGCGTCAAAGTACGGTACACGCCATTGGGTAGAGCTGTATGAAGTTGAAGGCCAGTTTACATGTGCATCACCATCATCACCACCACCACCATCATCACCATCATCATCACCACCACCACGCTATTCTCTGCTTCGGCATTATTTTTGTGTGTCATTCTATGTTCAGTCATCCACGTCCCATCCTCTCTCGAGCGTTAAAAATATAGGTTCGCTATAATTTGATATTTCACTTGTTCGCATTTCAACAAGTACAGTTGATTTTAAATTCACACGCTATTCACATAAATCACAAATCCCATATCTGACAAGATTGTTGCCGTAAAGACGTTCAGTTGTCCCCTGCCCTACATGTTGAACCCGCTTGATCCGTTTTTCACATTCACAGTGCATCAATTTCCACAACAATATTTGCAAAAATATCAACAATAATTTTTAAAAACCCATAAAATTATGAGACTAAAATAAATACATAATAATTTAAAAACCTAAATCAATTGAATACATAAAAAATTAAATTAAAGATGATCTTAGTTTAATCTTTCTGAAGAATATACATAAAATTTGGAAATCTCCCAAATAAAACCAAAGTGAAAGCAAAAAGGTGTAAACACTTTAAAGTCTAACCGTCAGGCTCAAATTAAATTACAGTTAGCTCAACGTTTCTGCATATATATTGTACGTACTGGATAATTTCCATCTGTCTCCGAACAGTAGTCTCTAAATATCGACCCTGACATTAGCACGTCATAGAATAGAAAGTTCAAAAAGATTACTTTCTTAACTGTCTTAACTATGAACTAACTAGTAACTGTGTTGTTAATTTCTGATTCTGCAAATTTATCTGTGGTTTTTATTACCAAGAATGCCCGTATACGATTAAACCGAACTCTCTGTTAAAAGCGCATGCGATATAACGGACGATTTTAGTGGAGTTCGTTACATGCAGGTTGTTTATAAAGCTAGCATCTGTTTGTATGTGTTTGTTCTTCAACGTCTCACTCATCTCCTGTAATTAATCTAGCCTGGGAGTGACAATCCAGTAACTGATATTACGAGCAACAGTCGACACTAAGGGGAGGTTTGACACATAGTCACCCGCGAAGATCCGGGTTAAAACGGGTTCTCAGCAACACATTTCTCGCGACCACGAGATCAAGTAATCAGGCTCTTTGACATGGCTGTCCCTGATGCGTAGATCGATTGTCATAATGTAGATCACTGGATTGTGTGATCGAGACTCGTTTATTTACAGACCGCCGCCAAATAGCTGGGATATTGCTGAATAATTCGTTGAACAAAAAACGATTAAAATCACCAAGCCTTATCACCCGATTCTTCAAGTCGCCACGAAGACCATGCAGCGTGCGTTACCAGGGATCCAAGCTAACCCTGGTCCCCTTCGGTTTCCAATTTAGCATCGGATTTCTAGGAACACCCCGCAATACCACGACCCAAATACTGTCAAGAATTACATCATGATAACCAGGTCTATAGGTCAAGAGCTATTCACTTCATTAAGTACTTTAATTCAACACTGTTGAGCTAAGCGTTAATATCCGTGTTTCATTCAAACGATACGCACAAGTGTGTTCAGATTTCAATTGCTGTAACAAACGCGAATGAGGTCGAATGGGTTAAAGACCGTATGGTGCTTGACTGGCGTGTGCTGTCTGGACACTTTCAGGATGTAGCGATTACGGTCGTCCGACTTCACGAAACTGGTGCCTTCCGACACCACAGTAACCCACGACACGACAGTAACCCACAACACGAGCGTAATACACGACACGACAGTAATCCACGACAGACCGATCACCCGCTGATGGCATATGGCTATGATCAAACGTCTCAATCTACCTCCTACCCATAAATGGTCAGCTGATTCGTCATATTCGTGCGAAAATGAAAAAATACCGTTATCGCAGAAAATATTATTCAGCGTTTTTAACGGTTTCAACTTGATAATAACACTAATTGTTCAGTTGGTTTTGCAAGGCTGTTGTTTTGTACGTGTTTGAATGAAAATGTCGAACATTCTAGGTTTACAGACTGGTATGAAGTTACGTGGTATCGTAGCGTCACTTCAAAGGGAGATGGGCAGTAGTGAACCGTATCACGAGACATATGGATATGGTTAAGAGAGGCATCCAACACTCCTGGTTTCGAATAGCTGATAATCTTAAGTACGCTAAAATCGCACCCGGCAGCGATTAGTACGCAATCATGTTGAGGCTAGACAATCAGGTGACAGTGCATCAATCTAAGCATGGGGATACGATGACATACAAGGTTTAGTGATCTTGACTTCTCTATCTAAGTCTTGCGCCAAAACATAGATTGCTGTAGATCTCTGAAGACGAATGGTAAAAGACAGAAGTTAACAGTGATCGCTATGCCGGACGAGTTCGTGATAAGGACTGCCCGTGCACCTTTTTAAAAGGCATAAAGGAACCACACAGCTTCACACGACAAATGCGCATATTACAGATATCGAAAAAAAAAAGGAAATAAACACTCGAAATTGAACACGGAGGTGTATCATTTTGTGATGCACAAGTCCTCTCATTGAAATTCATGAATATTCATGTAACATAGCAACGAGGTTGAGCTATGAGTGAGTGAGTGACTTTACGCCGCTTTTAGCAATATTCCAACAATACTACGGCGGGGCTTAGCTACGAATGTAAATGAATTTTGATAAAGGTACTTGTAGAGAATGAATTGAAGATTATGAAATTTAAAAACTCGTCAAAATGGAAACTATATGTTTAATAAAACTGAAAAAATAGTAGCAGTTTTGATCTTATGAGAAACTTCAAATCCCAAACAGTTTATATTTTGAGTGAGTGACTTGAAATTTTCCATCGTCAGTGTTGAATCTCCTAGAGGGAACAAGTTAATTATTTTTATATACCAGTTAACAAGGGACAGCAACGCACTAAATCACCGTTTGGATGCTTCACAGACAAGATCTATATTAAAACAATCATTGTTCAGCTGTCTAATTATGAGGACCTATAGACGCTTAGTTTGAGAATCTGTGTAACTTGATTTTAAAAAAATATATATTTCTACTCAAATCGAAAAGAAGTCGTAATGAGATGCAAGATTAAGAACCAGCGGAAGTCTGGACTACAACAGAACAACCAGGCCTGTAAGTCAAGCGCTATACACTTCATTAAGTACTTTGATCCAACACTAATGAGGAAAGCGTTGATATGTTTCATTCAAACGATACTCATTTCTGATGCAAACCCGCCGTGATAATGCTGGAATAGTGCTATAAGCGGCGTAAAACACTACTACTCACTCAAACGAAACTAGATACTCGACAGAAACAAATAATTTCTATCAAACTGAAAAGGAACGGAAGGAACCTAGACTTGCTTCATTTACGGCTTGTGACACCCCGGACGTATATCAGGGAAAATGACGTGTTGCACGGACAGTGAGAGACTATACGACTTACAGTAGTTTGATATTTTGAATAAAGACTGAATATGTTCTCTATATATACCTCAAGTAGATCTTATTGTTGATCGTTCCTAACAGTTATTAATTTACCAACATCAGTGTGTTAAAGGGACCGACATGTAGCTTGTTGACTCGGTCTGGGTTTGAATCCCTACATGGCGGCCCTATATAAACTAGGGTAGATGAACAGTTGAGATCAATACAAAGTGTTCAGTCCGCTCGCTCCTCAATCAACCATTCGCTTCCCCGGTCACTTCCCGTTCAGTTCTGATGTCCCCAGTCGTGATGTTGCTGGGATATAAAAGCGGTGTAAAACCATACTCATTCACTCACTTTCGGATTATACTAAATATGCATCATTATGTTTCCTTTTAATATCTCTCATATTAATTTTCTTTCTTCGTCATTTAATTTTCCATCCCTGTCTATATCCTCCTTTCTTAGGGGCGGTGGTAGCCTAGTGGTTAAAGCGTTGGCTCGTCACGCAGAAGCCCCGGGTTCAATTCCCCTCATGGGTACAATGTGTGGAGATTTCTGGTGTTCCCCGTGGTGATGTTGCCGGAATATTGCTAAAAGCGGCGTAAAACCATATTCACTCACGCACTCTCTAGCTCATCCCCCTTTCAACCCATCCCACCTCACTGCTGCGATCTCGCCACACACACGACAGAACTATTCAATGATAACATCCCGAATATTCATATTACCAAATTTACGTATTTATAACGTACAAAAAAATATTTCTACAACTTATTTTAAACATTTTAACACACATGATATCTGTAAATTAAATTGGGCATAGGCGCACCATTTTCTCCCGCAGCTTATACACATGACCTGTCTAACATCTCTTAATTCACTACCAAGCTTATCGCACATATGAGAATTTTATCGCTTGTATCTGCAATGTCGCGTGTAATCAAAGCTCTTGGCCCTTACCCCTACCCCCTCCTATCCCCTCCCCCTAATCTTAGCCGTATCATGATATAGTGGAACTCAACCCTCCATCCATGAAATGTTTACTGTAGCTTATCAGCCCGTCAGTGCCTACCGTCTCGCTTTCAATGTTATCCAACTTTACAATTCCACCGGTTTTGTAAACTAATCCCAAAAACATATGCGAACTTGATAAAAAAGAAACCTTGTTATTTATCTGTCGTACAAATGATTGTAAAACACCAATATCGTTTAAATCTTCCTATGTAAGATCTAACACCGTAATCGCAAACGGCAGTTCTGAAGTTTATGGGGAGATACAGACAGAGGTATATTTTACTGTTATAGCCCTTAGTCTCTGAAATTGGACGACCTTGAAACCAGTAGCGTTCAACGCTTGACCTAGAAAACCTGACAGTTTTTTAATTAATGTTCTTCAGATCATTTTTCTGTAGCTGGATGGCCAAAACGTGAGTAGATTTCGGCTTCTGTAGCGTAAAAAATGGCCACGACAAGTTAATGTGTTTTGCGTTTGGGCTATGTTTGTTTTCTCCCAATTTTCGTCCAAACAGACTGTGTGTGTATTGTGTGATAACAGATGGGGGAAGACCCTCGACCTGGATAGATACGTGGCCACTGGTTTATCATTTAAGTCCATTCATCTCAAACAAAACAGATTTCCACTTAACGGAATCCTCTTGGACTTACTTAAACATTAATGTAATGTGATGGTAAGTCTGACACAAGGTCTGTTTCAGCTTTCGGACACGTTACGCCCTATAGTGGTTAAGCCTACAGGGGTTCCGCACAAACGTTGTCTTTCAGTGTATTGGAGCGTATTCATCGACGCGAGAACAGCTATATGCCTGTTCAGGGTTTTAACTGGCGTACCATTTCCATTCCGTCCCTCCCTCTTCAATATATCTTCTCCCATTTGACTGGTGCTGTAACTTGGTCTTTAATTCGCTGTTCTATGGCTATGATTGAGATAACGTTAAATGAAGCTCCCGGAACCATACCAACTGACAAAATGCACATCGTTGTGCAACCCTTCCACCCCCACCCCCACCCCAACTCTTCAGTACCCGTGAATGTCCGGGGTAGAATAGACCTTCTTGCCATAAAAGGCGACTATGTTTGTGGTAAGAGGCGACTAACTGGATCGGATGGTCTGGCTCGCTGACTTGGTTGACACATGTCATCGGATCGATGCTCGTGCAGTTGATCACGTGATTGTCTGGTCTAGACTCGACTATTTACAGACCGCCGTCATATAGCTTGGATATTGCTAAGAGCGGCGTAAAACTAAACTTACTCACTCACACTCACTCCCAACCCTTCAGTAGGATGCAGATGACACTCTTGTTACTGGTAACTACTTCTTTAATTCAGTGTAACAATGACAAAGAGTAATGTATGTTGACATATTACTATCATTATTAAAGTGTCACGCATTTATGCAAGTATTGAATATATGAAAACTATTCTCCCCACATATCAAACGCATGCAAGACAGGTAAAACAAAAGCAGAGATGACTAATGTATTGAGCGGTTGCTTGTAAAATAGAAAAAAAAGTGAAAACAGAGCGCCCTCGTTAGCAAATCCACACAGAGAAAGGCACTGTATGCCAATGATCTCCGCGGCCATGTAACATTAAACACACGTTATAATGTAAACTGGGACCCGTCTCTCCAGTTGATAATGAACATATCGAGCAGAGCCTGCTAAGAAACAACCGAGCCTTTCGTATCACGTGACCGGAAACAAAGATAATCGTACTGCGAACATGCGCAGTTACTTCTAAAACATACATGCAGGAAATGTGTCATTTGTTCTTCTCACGTATATGCTTAACCCACAGAGCACAGTTTTGAATAATAAATCATTTCGCGATAACGCAACGCAGGAGTGCCCCGTCTGGGCAGATGCAGCAACTGAAAAAGAACCCGGGTGGAATTCAATGCTGCATTTCCAGTTTAAACTTCTCAAAAAACATGTCACGTTACAATCATTCCCGGGTCTGAAGAACGCGTAGAACTAATTCAACATTAATCTTCAGCAGATGGTAAACTTCCGACTGAATTTATTTCTTTTTCTGCAGCCATTCATGTAGTTTAGACCACCAGGACGGGCTCGACCTTGGTGCTGAGCTGTTGCGTAAGCTGTTCCGTTACCCATGAGTCCAAGTGCAACGCGGGAGGAATCCCGGGAGTGTGAAAGCCCTGCATACTAGGATGTTAGACTTCATGTTTTGTTGGTCGTCTGTTGTGATGCTTGGCGTGATTCGGTTGAGTTGAAACTGGGGAGAATGTACAACGTTAATGATGAGTTGTTGACGGGACTGACATTCCCAATGGTTTTGCTTCAGATTTTGGATTAAACCTAGCCTTGCTCCGAGGCTGAACTGAGTGCAGTCCACGCATGCATTGCAATTTTATCCTTTAAATAGGCAAGCCTAGAAAAGTTATTTTTTGAAATTATTATTATATCAGTTTTCGAAATTATTATGTAAACTATTATTACCTTATAATGCAAGTTTACATTAAACCTTTCGTGCCATCCTGTCCAAGTCTGGAGTGAATTCAAAATAGCAAGGCCTACTTAATACATTGCCTACATTAAAGGGAGTGGTTCATCGGTCGGTCAGAGCAATGTAAACAAATCTTTAGTCTCTTAATACGGATACTTTTTTTTATATAAACAACAATTCTTTACTGAGAGTCCCAGTGAAATGGGAGATTAAAAACCCGATGAAATCTAGACTGATGCTATATAAAGACTGTACACTCTAGCTATTAAACAAATGAATGCACATTTTTTTTGTTAACCAGATCATTACCATTCAGGCCTTTGGTATCCAAAACATGCACATACTGGCATGTTCAAGTGCGTGTTTATTAAGGCTAAATGCCATACTGGAATTTTGGCAGTACTGCTCAAAATTTTGTTCACAAGCAGTTCCATATTTTGGGAATCATAGTGACGAGAAGTGAGATGTTGGATATCAGAAGATTTCATAGTCTGTATCACAGACGAGCCCTGAACCAAATGTTATTTTTCTTTGCCTGTCAATCCCTGCGACACTAGAGCCCTAAATGAAGCAAGTCTACATTTCGTCAGAATCTTCCATCCCACGGGGAACCCCTCTTCAGTTGAAATGGGTTTATTTGTTACTGTCAGAACAATATATATCTTCAGAGACAAGACTATAGTATACAGATTTTTAGTGACGACATCCGCCATAACTGTGACCCGGTGGCACCACGTGATCTGCCGTCGGTGGCCTTTACACCCGACGTATTTATGACACGTCTGTCAACCGCTATCGTCTTTCCCTCGACCTTTCACGGATAGGTCACGCTGGTTTCTCGCCATCTTGATTAACAACAAACATTGCGTATGATTGTATTTCCCCACATTCCTCATGAACCCCGTGACCTCTGACAATACATATATCCCATGATGCTCTTGCCCATCTGTGTCAAACATGTCGAGCACTAGCTCACGCTACTGACCCCCTAACGGCGAACTGTAACAGCACCGAGTCGATTTATTAACATAAAGGCTAATAATTGTCAGTGTTTTGTGTAAGTGCGATTACGCGGTATCCTTTTCAAGTGCGTTGCGAGGTGATACCCAAAATATCGTAACCGAATATTAAATTAATAACCTGTTAGGATCGGTGGCAGTGACTGGCACGTATCTGGGCTGCACGTGCATCAAGTTTAATGAGAGGAACAGGACACGGTCCTTTCCTTTTGATGTTTGTGCGCATGTGCAACCGGAAGGAGGTAGTTGTGGCATGCAGCTGTGTGCACTGGTGTGCATCAAAGTCTGGTGATCAGGTCACATGGTCAGGTCACGTGGTGCCAGGGAAGTGACATATGTACACAGAGTGTCAGATTTTCAGACGATGAAAGGCCCAAAGTCACAGCATCTGGTTCCGATGTTGGGTGTTAAAGTCGTGTCGTATATGATAAAACAATATCTCCCAGCTAACTGTGTCCCATCGACCTGCAGCTGCCGTGGAAATGTGCTTCCTAAAAACAAGTTGGATGGATTAAACAGCTGCCCAAATATCTTTTAGAAAATTTGTCATAATTTGTTTAAGTGGCTATACGCCTTTGTCACTGAGCCCATAACATTATCACAGCTTCTACCTCACTCCGTCTCCGCATATTGATGTTAGGAGTTGCCACAGTCCCTGAACCACATTATTTCCCCTTCTGCTTTGCCCCCTCACTTCAACGCCAAAGCGCTAAAAAAGCAAGTCTAGATTCCGCAGGTTCAACTTGAATCTCGCAACTCATTGGGTATTCCTTCAGTTTAAATGCACATAAGTCTACCCACTGGCGTTTGCCATTGTGAGCGAAGGGGCTCCAGGTTGTCCGAATAGTGCCGACTTGCTACACCGTTATGAGCAAAACGTGTGCAGCAACGCGTGGAATAATGTTCATCGTCATGTACTGCATGTGCACTAGCCTACATCTTCCCCTTCCCGCCTTCTTCCCCTAAACGCGGCCTCTGCACAGGCCAACTTATCCTTGTTTTCCAGTACAGGTGTCAACTTGGACTGATCGGCCACACAGGAATTAATAGTTGTGTAAAATTAATCAATAGTTGAGATTGTACTTTTAAGAATGGTTCTGATATATGTCAGGAAAGACTTACTCACACACCTACCATTTATGTGTATCAACTATTTCAATGATAATATATCATTCGTGTTATTATCGGCAGATTATTTTGAAGGGATCCATGAAAACGTATTCCCATAACTGAAATTATGAACGCTAATGTGTACTAATCTGACGAATGTTTGATCATGTTTTCGACCTGAATTGAGAACATGCTCAGTTGGAAACGTCTTCAGTATTCATTCTGGTCACGACATATAAACGTGACTTCAACGTGATTGCGCGGAGGGGAATCAGAGAAATGCTTCCCAGATATTTATTGGCACCTGACAGATTTCAAGGTTTAGACCTGAAACAGACCATCTTCTGTTCTGCTGTTGTTGTATCAGGAAACCGTGACTCCGACACAAGGCCCGATTCACAAAGCCCATATCAGCCCCTCCCTTCTCTACTTTAATATCATTCAGATGTTTAACCACGGGTGAAAAAATACGCAACATTCAAACCACGAGAACTCTATACTCAGAAGAACCTGCTCATATATACAAAGAACTTAAACAAAATCAGCTCGCCGGAAACCGCGAGAAAATATTGCTGATGCGGAGGTTTTCATTTCTTTTTGGGTTCAAATTAAGTTTTTTTCATTAGTTATCCTGGCAAATGAATGAAGCGTTTTAACTTCACTCATTTAACTGCACTCAGATGAAAATTAAAGTTTTCACACTTGAAAAAGAACAACAAAAACAACAGCGCAGTGTATCCAAGCAGGCGCGGTTTGAATCTCGTGAGTAGAAAAATATAGTCTGTATCAAAGTTTAGGTGCTGATACATCGTGACAGGGCTAAACAAACAGTCTCCGTGTCCAGTTCTCGTATTGTTTTTGCAGCCAAACAACATATCTTTTTACCACACAAACTGTCTTTGTCGGTTTCGAGAACCGAGGCATTCCGTCCTGGTACAACCCCAACAGATTCCGGTGAAACTCCGGCTCACAATGAACGTACAATATCGTAATGAGCGCGTTATGTCAAACGACATGGGTAGCACTAAGTCTGCTGTTTCAGCGTCAAGCGAGAAGGAAGAACCGTCATGGCGGCAGATCGATGCGGCGACCTTGACCTGTGGGCAAAGAATTAGGGAGGAGTTTCGGGTTCGGAGCTTCTTCCTAGGTCATGACAACCCTGGATTGTTTGGACGGGCCCAGGTGAGACTGAAAAGCATTTAAAATGATAGATAAAATAAGTGAGTGTTTGACTGCGTGAGTGTTTGAGTGAGTGAGCGAGTGCTCTGTACTGTCTGAAGATCCAATGTAAGGGTTTGAGATGTGTTGCAACTGGATCCGTCTGTGTGTGTAACTCATATATGTTATGGAAGTTTGTACCGGCGAAGAGGGTAGTGATCTTGATTACAGGATTGTGATCTGAGTGAGTGAGTGAGTGAGTGAGTGAGTGAGTGAGATAACTGACGACGTGTCACTTTGCACGATTTGGAACGTGTGTGAGTGAATGTGTGACGGGAGGTGAAGTTTGCGGGAGTTTAAGTTCAAAATCACATCAAAATCAAGGTGCGAATACGCCAATAATGGTGACCTCATCTATAAAAACTGAAGTAAAACATTTTTTTCACGGATAATATACCATTAGATACTGGTATCATGGATATCATAAAAAAGATGTTGTGAAAGGTAAACGTTTTTTGGGGGGTCTCTGTTATGAAGATTTTGAAGTAATGACCAAACTATTAATTATCCTGTCACTGATAATACTCTAATCTGTCGTGCAGACCCTGAAACAAATACACCCGAAAAAAACCATGCAAGTCTAGAATATGTGGCAAGTCTAGAATATGTGGCAAGTCTAGAATATGTGGCAAGTCTAGATTTCTACAGTTTCAGAGACATGAAGGAATTCTCTGGGCTTCTTTTCTTTGTACTTTATGATTATTTTTTATGAACAGTATTTTACTGTAAAATATGTTCATTTCCGAGGCTAGATGCTAATCTAGTAATACACACTCCACAGTTTTAAGGTGACCCTTATGTGTTACTCATTACTCATGTAACACATTTTGGTTGTAAACTTAACTTTATAAAGTGTAACCTTGTAAAGTAGGACGCTAGATTAATGCTTAATCGTTGTTCCTTTTGAATTGAAAAGAAGCCTCAGTATTATGGGTTAGTGAGTTTAGTTTTACGCTGCACTCAGCAATAATCCAGCTATATGGCGGCGGTCCAAGATCGAGTCTGGACCAGACAATCCAATGATCAACTACATGGACATCGATCTGCGCAACTGGGAACCGATGACATGTGTCAACCAAGTCAGTGAGTCTGACCACCCGATCCGTTAGTCGCCTCTTACGACAAGCATAGTCGCCTCTTATGGCAAGCATGGGTTGCTGAAGGCCTATTCCACCCCGGGATCTTCACGGGTCCCACAGTATTATGGGGATGCAGAAACTGAAAGCTAGGTTTGCTTCATTAAGGGTTGTAGCATTGCAGACGGGCTGGGTGGAAGGGAAAGTAATGCGGCTCTTGCACAGTGAGACAGACCAGTTGGACACCACTGACATCTTACCAGGGCTCGCTTACACAAAGCGTTGTTAGCTCTATCACAATCGTGTAGTTGTATATTTTAACTTGGACTTACGATCGATCAGGTTGCTTTGAGCATGTAATCCAAGGTCAGCAGTGTACCCGCGTTTGCAAGTGATATGTCGTCGGTGTCGTTGCACAAAGCCCTCTCAACGCCAAGATGACCGTAACCCCTAACTTACGACAGTAGTAGTTCTTAGGCTGCTTTGTACAGTGGCACCCTGGACCTGCAATCCCGTGCTTAAAATGCTGTTTAACCCGACCTTGATCCTACCTCAACTACTCCTATGTACAGCTGTTGACTTAAACACACGATATGCACATAAAAGGCTATACTGTGTCCATTCGGAGAAGCTCGGGAAAGTGGCCTCTTAGATGTGTTGTTGTAATAGTATATGACTTTCATACGAGGTTTGAAAGCTACATCATGTTTCTCTGATTGTTTCCAGTGTGGTCCGTCCGTCATCTACCTCATCTGGAGACTGATCTGGGCTGTATATCACGTGACCGCCATCTCAGTATCGGGTTTTCTCACGCAGTTTTACGCCACTCGAGAAGAAAACAGAATCAAATGGTTTATCTTTCTGACAAATTGGTGTTATCTAATCCTCACTTGCTCCGCCATATTGGATCTCATTGTCTCAGTACATTTCTACGTCAACAAGCAGAGCTTCCTTAAAGGTTAGTCAGGGTGATACGTAGGCAGTAAGGCAGTCACTACTACTACTACTACTACTACTACTACTACTACTACTACTACTACTACTACTACTACTACTACTACTGCTACTGCTACTGCTACTACTGGTACTACTACTACTACTGCTGCTGCTGCTACTACTACAACAACTACTGCTACCACAACTACAACAGCAACTACTACTACTACTACAACAGCAACTACTACTACTACTACAACTACTACTACTACAACTACTACTACTACAACCACTACTACAACTACTACTACAACTACTACTACAACTACTACTGCTACTACTACTACTACTACAGCTACAACAACGGCAACTACTACAACTACTACTACTGCAACAACAACTACTACTACAACAACTACTACTACTACTACTACTAATAATATTACATACTTTGTTGCCGACGGAGGCCATTTCAATATTGAAATGGTTAAATCCAAGAACTAATGATATACAAATATGGTACTAATAAACCAAGAATAATGTTCGGGCCGAATCTGGGATTCGAACCCACGACCAATATTAAACTTCCCCTTTGTCTTGCTCCAGGGGCGGAAGCGCCGATGCCGTGGTACTGCAAGGTATTATGGGTACAAGTCACCATCAGCAACGCTATCGGGATCGAGATAAGCCTGGTGTACTGGCTCCTACTCCATGACTGTAAGTGTGAACAGATCTCTGTACGTTTTGGTAAAATATAGCAACTTTATAACACACAGTCGGACAGACCGACACACACACAGAGACAGACACCAGACCCCCCACCCCTCCCCACAAAAAAACAAACAAAAATAGAAACGCATAGGTGAGAAATCTGTTGCGAAAATGCTGTCTTTTCAAACACGTATAACTCGTCCACAAACGGACTTTTCATTCACTCTCACTTGGAATTCAGATTACATAAAACTATCAGTGAGCAAAGATTTTACAATGGTATAATATGAACGGAATGAGTCATTTTTTGCAATTCCACGAGGGGCGGGAAGAGTACCGACATGTAAAAACTGGGACAGAGAGAGAGAGAAACACTGAGGAGTAAGCTATTTTGTTTACACAGTCATAGAGCATATTGGAGTAAACTCCATTTTCGCTCAAACAAATTCATCTGAGAACTGCTTCGAGCAATGCATTTCTCGATACCATAAACATCCTTTAGTAACTCTTTATATGTGGTGAAACTTGGTTTAATACCCTTAATATTCATGACAAAAATGTGGCGCTTTGCCAGCATGATCATGTGATTGAGCAAATGGTCCTTATTAGCGCAAAACAGTATATCCTGAGCTGAGGGTATGGATGTTCTGTACAGGACATGATTAACAAAACTGGTGAATTCTTTCCAGAATAATCTACTGATTGGACATTCGATACACACATGATAAATATTCTCACTTTGGCCACATGATGCACATGTGTCGTTATCAACCAGTTTCATTTTAAACAACTCTCGTTTTGTATAGATAATTCTGTGTATCAATTTGTATTGAAAATCCAGAAGCTTTGCGTCTGTCTTTGATTGTTTGTCTGTATTGCGAAAATGTGGTCTTCCAGTCGATATGATTGTTTAATTCCCTTTCCCATTTATCGCAAACATTTGGAAAGTTGGATTAGACACGAGGCTATCATAAAATGATCTTGATCCCTTAGTGAGTTCATTCCAAGGTAACAGATCGACGTATTGCTGTGGGTGGGTGACCCGCTGTTTGAATGACTTTTTGGAATGCTAAGAAGGACACGGTTCAGGTCAAGTACCGTGCCATTAATATCAAATTTTCTTTAAAGTTCCGCAAAGAGAGTAACTCTTTGTCAATGAATACATCTTTGATATGAGTTAATCCTTGTTTGAACCAGTTATTAATTGTGAGAAAGGATCGCGAAACTGGTGATTTAACGAAAGAGGTTGCATAAGGAATTCGTTTATGTTAGTGTCGTTAACTGCATATCCCTTTATATATTTGCGCCAGGCATTAGTACATCTTTCCAGCACGGAACTTTGATTTTAAAACATATCTCTTTAAACAAGGGAGTTTTAAAGAATCAATAAAAGTTTTAACATCGCATTAAATTGATTAGTTTTATCCTGTCCCTCTTACCATTCCATATGAAATTAAAAATAGCTTATTCAAGTTTGTTATAAACTCGTCTGGTGGATTAGGGAGAGAAGAGAAGATATGAACAAGAGTAGATAGGGCCAAAGCTTTTATAACAGCTGTTTTTCCATTCAGTGTTAACTTTCGCTTTTTCCAACTTAGAATTTTCTTAATATTTTCAAGTCTCTTTTTGGTGTTGACCACCCAGAGGTTTTGTAGGTCTGAGTTTTGTTTTATTCCCCAAACGTCAAAACTGTCACTATACCATTCTAGCTGAAACTTATGGTACAAAGTTGTCTTATTGCCGGCCATTGCTCCAAGCCAAACTGCTTTGGTTTTATCTATAAAATTATTAATTTTTAGACCAGACATATTGTAAAATGTTTTAAGTGTTTTCATGAATTCATTGAGAGATGTTTCTGAACCATCCAAGAATAGTTCAGCATCATCAGCATACTGCTAATAATGTGCACCGTTTCGTTTAGCACAATTCCGTATTTTTCGTTGTTTCTTATCGTTATCCCTTGTATTTCTGCAACGAGTAAGAATAAGTATGGGGAGATTGAATCACCTTGCCTACAGCCCCTTTCGTTTTTTAAAAAAAGTTGACAAATGTCCATTCTGAACAACACACAAAGAAGCGTTTCACATTAATATATTGACCCATTTCCGTATGTTGCGTCCAAATCCAAATTTGTCGAGTACCATTATAATGAAATTCTTGGAGACAGTGTCGAATGCTTTTTCGAAATCAATAAGGATTAATAGACCTTTTTATTTGACAATTTAGTTTCGAACATAATGTCGTAGAGGAGTCGAATGTCTTCCGTTATGCATCTTTCTGGAATGAAACCTGTTTCGTTTTCGTTGAGGTAATCAAGAGTCCTTTTTATCCTGTTGGTGATGCAGCAGCTTATGATCTTATACAATACATTAAGCAGGGAGATAGGGGGCATTTTGTTTCAAGAATCGTCTGTTTTTACCTGGTTTAGGGATGCATGTAATCACTCCTCTGTTCATAGTCATTGTCAAAGGGTTTCGGTTGAAAGTGTCCCTCACATACCGCTGCACCCAAATTGTAAGGTCCTTCCAAAACAACTTAAAGAATTCAACTGGGAAACCATAAAAGGTTAGGTAGGAGTGTCCAAATTTAGCCCATATAACCTGTAAGGGTAAGTCTGATACTGTCAATGGTTATGTCTAACATGGTATAGTTTCCATTTGCGTCCTTAGATATCTTGTGTATTTCCTATTCAAAATTATTGTTTAGAAGGATAGCGACTCCTCTTGAACTGGACTTGAAAGGAGCAGTCTAAACCCCATTCGTTTTTCACAATATTTTCATGGTCTATGGAAATATGTATGTCATATGATAGGAAATTTCTTTTTTCTATGCATGTTCATGACATCCTTGCGTTTCCTTTCATCGGCCAGGGATCTGCAGTTGAGTGAAACTATATTAATTTTATTATTTGCCCCATGATTACTTATTACTGACTGTGACAAAGATATCACTGAGGGTAAATGTTGTGTCCAAGTGAAAGGTTTTGATATTAATATAGTATAGGCTAGAAAGCATAAAAACAAATATCTTTGATGACATGGGCATTTACAGAGGAGAGGTCGCGGACTCCGCTTCCCCATGGACAAACAATAACTAAGAGCAGCTAATATGTGACTCATGCTATATATCATGTGTGTCGTAACGTTTAAAACGAGTTTCCATACTAGTCAGTTTCGTACCTTGCGTGTACGCCGCAGTTGACAATATTTATGATACTAACCTCTAAAATGTATTACCTGCATTTGTGCAAAAAAGAGCGCGTAAGAGTCTGATAACATACATTTTGTGAAACAATGGCAAAACACAAAATTTATCCAACTTTTGAGATTTACAAGCGTACGAAATATTAGAGCAACATCAAGTAAGATTCGCGTGCTCGCGCTGACGCGGCTTACTGTTGCGCTCACAACGACACAAGATCTAAATACAGCAAACAGGGCATGGCATGTAACATTAACATAAACCTTTGTTCTCGAAAAATAATGTGTAAAACAGTTCATCTGACCGGCATAGCCACATCATTGAAGTACCACTGCCACTGCAATCGCAGTTAAGGATGTAAATAACAAAGTGTGACTGTGATTTCTCTATGTGTGAAAATGTGACTAGTGACGTCTATCGTGGTTATCGTAATACCTCAGCAGGTCAGCATATCATACCCACAAACCGTAGCTCATTATATCAATGATATCATCATCCGTAACATATTACATATAATGTGTAGGTATATATGTATGAGAGAGAAAAATGATTTTGATTTAAATTACTTACGGTTTGTGAGCCCATGGCCAAACACAGAGATAATCCGAGCTGTGAAAGTCAGACACGTGTGTGGCAATACTGAACACTGAGCAAGGTTCACGTGCTCGCGCGGCACGGTGTACTTTGTGACCTGTTGAGCTCAGAACGACACTGTTGCTAAATATAGCACATAGGGCATGGAGTACAACTTATTAACACGGAACACCTGTATTCTCGGGAAAAAAGCCAAGGAAATCGTTCACATGGAATATGTAAAATAAAGACTGACATAAATATATCAAAGGAACAATTGTACTTGCACTGACGGTATTGAAAACAAGCACAATAAGGGATTCTTGAATATGTGAACACAGATCAACTAAGAGTAAAGAACCAAGCAGCAATCTCAAAAAATATAAACAAAAATGTTTGAGACACTGACTATTGATTTTCACATCTGACCCACAGGGATCCAGGTTTCTTAGGGTCTCGTGTCTCACTTCGGTCGACACCACTTTCACCCGTGTCCAGACACTAGTGTCCTGGCGCAAGGAGGCAACCTGTCGACTCAAAATGGCTCGTCTCTTTTTCAGGTGGGGAGGGAGGTCAGTCTGTATACTTATCCCCGATTTATTGAGAAATTTCTTGGCATTGTAGATCGCCTCTCGGTCGGGCATATACACAGAAGAGGCAATAATGCTCCGCACGACATTGGGTTATTCTTCTTCTGGTACTCCGGAACGGGCAATCTGTGTACATTTTTAAAGAAGAGAGGGGATTCGGGGATGCCGATGCCATAGAAAAGCAGATTTGATCGACTGTCCTGTGTATCTTTAGACAAATAGACTTTAGTGCATGAAATGTTACACCAGTTTAGAAGAGTGAGTGAGTGAGTTTGGTTTTACGCCGCTTTTAGCAATATTCCAGCGATATCACGGCAGGGGACACCAGAAAATGGGCCTCACACATTGTACCCATGTGGGAAATCCAGTTTAGAAGAAGATGACGTCGATACAATCAAGTGGATATTTATAGCTAACGGAGACGTTGAGCGCGATGGTGACGACGTAGCACGACCCCGACGTCCGGTTTCCTGGCTGTCAGACCAATCTCTTTACAGTTTGACCTCTCACCCAGTTTGCTCTCACCCGTGGCAGTACGATCACACAACTGTAGTACCGATGCATCGATCTATCGATCTTGGGCTGCAGTGGTAACTCAAGGTCTGCCTGTACGGTTGGTTGCGACGAGCTGTAAGCCATGATATCTTGCTTAGGCTAACATTCAGAGGCCTGATTGATTGTCTCCAGCATGCATGACCTACTGATTTGACCTTGAAACTCCTTTAAAACGAACGCAGATGCCTGAAAGTAATCTGGATTTTTATTGCCAGACTATGAATGCTCTTTGCGGCACAATTTCAACTGGAAGGTAATTTCTTTTGTGTTGTGGCGATGCCTTTCTAATCCTTGTAAGAAATCAACAATTTCATTTAAAATCGATTCTTTTTTACTTATGCAGTTGTGTAAAATAATGTTACCAACACCGTTAGTACATATTTTGACGACTGTTCCAGCATAATAGTTAATTAAGTGTTTTTTAAAATACAAATCGCCTATGCGTTTCTTTTTAGGGACAATATAGATCATTTGATCACATCCACGTCGAACGTAATGAAGATTACGTGACTACCGTCTTCTGAAGAGACTTGCGGAAGGCGAGCTGTCAGACATAAGGGCGTTCACTGAAAGATTTTGTGTTGTTCTGTGTTTATTGCGACCTGTTTACGGCGCGAATACGATTTAGTACTGGTTCACAATTAAGGACAGCAGCAAATATAGAAGTTATGAAATTTTCACATATATCTTTGCATCGTGGTAAACTTGGTACCGTATAGCATGTATACGGCCCTGCCCTCCAGTAAAACTATTCTACATCGAATGTATTTGGCGATTATGTGGACAGCATTTTCTGCATGCACTTTTCATGTATCGTTTTCATTTTTATGACAAATGTTTGAGTGCAAACATAGGAATTGTCTTAATAACGATTGCTGTCAAAATATATCGACATGAACTGCTGAAAACGCCTGAGAGAGAGAGAGAGAGAAAGAGAGAGAGAGAAAGAGAGAGAGAGAGAGTATAATGATATCAGGAAGTCGAAACGGCCCCAACTGAAAATGTATAACAACATGCAGTCAAATATTCAAACTCAAGCTATTGTATTTAACAAAACTTCATCGCCTTTTGAGCAGTTACTCTATTGAATGTTCTGACGTTCTTTTGTGTGGAAAAAACAAGATTTGAAGTTTCAGCGAGCCTGACCACCCGATTCCGTTAGTCGTCTCTTACGATGATCATCAGTTACTGAATATTCTGACCCGGACCTTCACGGGTACGTGGTAGATGAAAGATGCTTGTATGATCTTCGTAATAATACGTTTCAAATAGGTTTTACATGTAGTAAGCTTCCACAAGTACACCCATACGTACATTCCCATAGTAATTGTGGTATCGTCGCGTTGACAGTCGTGTCAAAGAACTCGGACCTTCGACGTGGTGACCGAACGCTTCAACCACTAGGCTACTGCACCGCCCTGGGCGTTTGAAGAAAACGTAGAGCTTGTTCGGCTTGTCCTGATCAAGTGAATAGTAATGCATTGAGTGATCCTGTCACAACTGGTTAGGTCTATTATTGTGAAGGGTTCGCACTTATATAGTCAATTGTCTACATATCCAAACAGCCAAGACAACGTTGCCGTTTGACATCTCAGTGACGAGATGCAATGTCCTAACTTTAAAACAAACAAGCTACAGATGGTTTAATGTTTCCGATAAATGCATGCTTCGCACGAACGCAAAATTAAATAACATCCTCTGCTCCCCCATTTTAATGAAATTAACTCGATCTATTGTTTATTCCATTTGACCTCTCGATACATAGAGAAGCTCGGGTCAGGCTGAACAAGCTCTACTGTGTACGCCATCGGGAAGTTGCTTCAGTACATTGTAATTTGAAACTGATTAATTTAATTTAATTTGAAACTAATTTTCATTTCAGTCAACAATAGTTTCTACGGCTACCGCATCCTCCCATTCCTCACTCACGGAATTAATGTCATCTACATTGTCCTCAACCTCATGGTCACGGCAATGCCTGTACGACTTCTACATTTCTACCAGCCAGCCGTTTTCGGAATCGTATACGTTCTCTTCAGCGTTGTTTACACTGTCTGCGGTGGCAGTAACGACCTCGACGAGCCCTACATCTATTCCATCCTCGACTGGAATAACTCGGCAACGTTTGCAGGAATACTAACAAGTGGGGCCGTTGTTGGAGCCATGTTTGTGCATGTCGTAATATATTTAATTCATCTTTTGCGAATTTTCATGTTCAGGTGTTCAAGATCAGATGGTGAAGTCATGGTCTGAAACATGTAGTACATTTATGACTGTTTGTATTTATTTGTTATGTAAATAGCTTCAAGTTGTTAATAGAGCCAAATGACAAGTTTATTTGCATAAATATATTGACCAGTCGTGCTATGATACAGAAATCACCATACAGTGAGCAAGATATATTTGATCTACAATGCAAGACTATTTAACATGACGCATTTCTTTTGAGAAGCAATGATAACTTCTTCATAGGAACAAATTATGTCGTTGGCATCAATGAGACAAATATATCATGGGATGGATTGTTAATATAATATTGTTGTACCAAAAGTTCTCGTAACAAGAACATAACTGAAAGAAATGGAATTCACCTTCAGGAGATGCCGCACCGCATAACAGTTCCAAACAACGTAGTAAATATACACTCAATTTAGGCGATATACAACAATGTACATGGTACACCCTTAAGATATCTTTTGACTGGAGCAACTCCATTGCATCGACTCTCTTACAAGTAAAACAGTGTGCAAGAAATGTTGATATACAGTGCAAAACTAATTAACATGATACATTTATTTGAGGAACAGAGATATCATCTTTACAAGAACAGAGTTTGTTGTTGACGTTAATGAGGCTAACTTGATGATGAGATTGTTATAATATGGTTGTACAAACAGTTCTCTGTATAATGAGGACATTAGAGAAGGAAGTGAAGTCCATCTTCAACAGATGAGGTTAGCTCTTCTCGAAACATTCGTAGCCCTACGAACTTCTTAAGCCCATTTCTAACACATTGGCTACGATCAAAGTTACGAATTCTTAAGGTTACGAACAGTTCGAGCCTAAGGGCCCAGGCTATGATATGTTGGTTATAAAGTGCCATCGAAATCAAACTAACACAGCTATAATCACTGATTCGATTACTCCTTAATTTATTTGATGTGATATCGATTACAGTTTCCATCAGTCACACGACATAAATCTAATCCATGTCATCCAAAGAAGAGACATGTTTCATGTTCTCGTGGACGTTATAGGAGATAATCAAGTCACGTTCTGACATGAAGCTTCTGCATATTCTTATATTTTTCAGTTACTTGCAAATGTCAATGAGAGTGATGGAAATCAAACGCAATGATTTCAATTTTTGTTTTTATTTCTGGGAAATCTTCAAGTCCCATTTCCACTAGGTTACCATCGAGGGCCATATCGCGTGCTGTTTTCTTAGAAGCAGTTTATATGAGAAATGGTTTCTCTCTTATTCATGCTTTAATCATTGGTGCAGGCAGGTCAAGAATTGTTGTTTTTTTTTGTTTTGTTTTTTGTTTTTTTGAGTTTTTTTGCAACCACCTGAGCACCATGCATCCTCTTTTATTTCTTAAATTACCATTTAAGTTTGTTTCATTTCGATTCATTTTGTTTCAAAGTTGTCATTAAAACATCCTACTCAGAAGCAAGATCCTAATCGTGTCAAACTTCTTTATGCTGTTTATGAACTGCAGAAAACTAACACTGGTGACATACCTGCTCAAACCTTTGCAAAAATATGATTATAAAAAAACACCCAATATTAGTATTCAGTGCCAGCACAATCTGGAGTGTTACTTACCAGGGCAGTTATATACTACATGACTACATTCCTTCCTAACAATTCCTCTTGAGTGGTTACAGTCACACAAGGCTCTAGATTTGAAAGTCCACCTTAAGTATAGAATGATTGCTAAGGTCTAGGTTACCTTAGCTGTCAGTCTAAGGTCTAGGTTACCTTAGTTGTCAGTCTAAGGTCTAGGTTTCCTTAGTTGTCACTCTAAGGTCTAGGTTACCTTAGTTGTCAGTCTAAGGTCTAGGCTTCCTTAGTTGTCAGTCTAAGGTCTAGGTTACCTTAGTTGTCAGTCTAAGGTCTAGGTTTCCTTAGTTCTCAGTCTAAGGTCTAGGTTACCTTAGTTCTCAGTCTAAGGTCTAGGCTTCCTTAGTTGTCAGTCTAAGGTCTAGGCTTCCTTAGTTGTCAGTCTAAGGTCTAGGTTTCCTTAGTTGTCACTCTAAGGTCTAGGTTACCTTAGTTGTCAGTCTAAGGTCTAGGTTTCCTTAGTTGTCAGTCTAAGGTCTAGGTTACCTTAGTTGTCAGTCTAAGGTCTAGGTTTCCTTAGTTCTCAGTCTAAGGTCTAGGTTACCTTAGTTCTCAGTCTAAGGTCTAGGCTTCCTTAGTTGTCAGTCTAAGGTCTAGGCTTCCTTAGTTGTCAGTCTAAGGTCTAGGTTACCTTAGTTGTCAGTCTAAGGTCTAGGTTTCCTTAGTTCTCAGTCTAAGTACAGTATGGCTCAGTATTATAAGTGTAACGAATTGTACCGAGCCTAAGTTCATTTTGACTGCTTAGCTCTAGGTCTAAAATAGAGAATTATTCTCGGTTGTTTTGAAGAGTAGATATATTTTTAATAGAGCTTAGTTATTTTAAATCTATTTATTAATCAAATTAAATCAAAATGCATTTAACTATTGATAAAAAATATCTAAATCAGATTTAAACCATGGACCAAACAGTCAAAGGCATCATCACATACCCATGACACGTAACTGTATCACGTGACTCACAAGGGCAACGATCATAGCATATGTAGGCACATGAAGATACGGGATACATTTGAGGGACCAATTTTTTCCATGACATTACACAAAACTGAAAGATGTATATATATTTATGTACACTAGTGTTAATATTGGTAATATATGTTTATCATGCTCTTTATTCAGAAGTATTTTGTAGAAAGAGCATCTCATGATTCATTATTTGTTGAAGATGTGGAAGACTTACAGCGTGCCGTAGCCTCGTTTTGAGTCTGATCTGAATGGCAGTGCTAAACATAGTTGTTCACTGACCATGGAATGCATGGGGCATGCGTGATAGAGATGTAGCTGGTGACGCCATTTCCGGAAAGAAGCGAACGGGGAAAATACAATTATTATAATGATAAAGAACAGCAATAAGGAATCTTTATATAACCCAAGTACCATGTGAGCTCTCATAACCTAGAATACACAGAAAAGCGTCTGACAATAATTCTGTGAAAATTTGTTTGATGTAAACATGGACTCGGTGGTAACGTGACGAGAATAATATTTTGAGAAATACCATCTTAGGTTCGATGACTGTGTTAACTCCCGTTAGTCGGGCATCTGCGAACATATTTGTCTGTTTCTATTCATAGCTGGAAACAAGAACCGAAGTGTTTTAAAATGAATATGCATGAAATATAACAGGACTGTGTAAAGCATATATGGTGACAAACGAGGGCTTGAGAGAATGAACATGTAAATTTCTTCAGTTCTTAAAAACAGCAAGATTGTTCGTGGGCTCATTTCCAGTATTACGCAGAAAATCGTGAATATTCTTAAATTATATTATTGTAGAGACTAATGTTAGTTCGTATTTTATCAGTTTGGATAAACAGTGTATGTCTGGTGTTTATTTTGTCCCCACCAAGAATAAATCATTAGTTTCTGCATTGGTTCAATGGCTGTGTATGTCTTCATCATGAATCCGTGACGATTTTTGTTTATCAAAATGATTGAAATAAAACTTTTGTACATAATTTGCTGTAGATTTTGAGTCTTTTTCCTGACAATCTCCAGACCCGATCAGTACACTGGCATGAATGACAGTCACTTTTACCTGCAAGCATATGCCTGACGACCCGTGAAGATCCGGGTTAGAATTGATGCTCATGCTGTTGATCACTGGATCAGTCTGGTCCATTTATAGGACATTTATATAGCGCACATATTCACGTTGGAGTGTTCCCTTCTTCATCAGCGGATGTCTGTTTCCTGGTATTGTTTTAACCAACACGGCTCCCTGGGGAGTATTCAATTTATGCAGTCTGTTAAGCACAGCGACTTATCACACAGCCTCCCCCATTTGCAGCTGGATGACAAAAAGTCACAGTATTTTGTCCATCGATACTGCACGTTACTATACCCGCAACTTGGTGTCTGCACTTGTTCCTGTGTCAACCATCTGGTCACCTACCGTCGGACGAGTGTTTTTTTTAAAGTGCACACTGCACACTGCACTGGGTTGTGGCGACGCTGAAAGAGCCGGCAAGTAATGTTAGCTTCAAGGTGTAAACACCCGATCACAAGGGGGTTTCGATCCAGGCACCTGACAGCTCACCAACCTTGTCCCTACTCTAGACTCGATTATTTAGAGACCGCCTCCGTATGGTTGGAATATTGCTTAGTGCTCACTCACTCACTCATTGTTTGCTTACATATTTTTCGTAATGGCGAAAGAATGCGTTGGGCCTTCTACATTTGAAGGAAGAGCTCTTAAAATCAGCTGGTACCGTTAGTGATTCTGCTCAAAGAAGCGACGGTGTTAACTGTGGGGCAATGGCAAGTATACGTTTTGGCGTGGCCTAAACACTACAAACATTATCCGCTGCACAGATTCTACAGCGTTAGCATTTACTTATCAAACCCACTGAAGTGCTTTAAACAGACAATGTAAACAAACTCACTAAAAGGTATTGCAACAACTAAGCTGGGTTCCATATAAACTCATGGGCAAAAGAAACTTATCACCCGACATTATTTGTGTTAAAAACGACAAAAACAAAAAAATGTCAGAAAGAATGTTTATATAAGAAAGATAAGCCATTTACACAGCAAAAACTGTATTTGTTGATGCCCTGTCAATGTTCATGCATGCAGGAAGTGAGGTAGATGACACATGGGGTGGACGTGAAAGTTTACACAGAGGATTGCATTCACAGAGTGTGTGGAAAACTGAATCTTGGAAGTGTCTGAGCACTCAGTACCTAGTGTGTCCACCCCTTGAATCAATGCACGCTAGTACACGTCTCCGCATTGATGTCGTCAAACGCCTGATGACGTCAGGAGGAATCCTCTGCCACAGTTCCAAGAGAACTTGCTCCAATTGTTGGCGATTTGCTGGTGGTTGCTGTCGTTGTCTTAGCTGTCTGTCGAGATGATCCCAGAGGTGTTCAATGGGATTCATGTCTGGGGAACGTGCTGGCCAGGGCAAAACGTTGATGTTGGCGTTGTTGAGGTAATCTTCAACGATTCTGGCAGTATGCGGACGTGCATTGTCCTGTTGCAAAAGAACACCTCTTGGCTGTTGACGCACAAAGGGCAAAACAACTGGCCTCAAGACTTCGTCCCTATACCTTTGGGCTGTCAGATTTCCATGCAGGATGACAAGCTGTGTCCTCTGATCAGCACAAATCCCACCCCACACCATGATACCACCTCCTCCAAATGGGTGCACCTCTTGAATGCAGTTCCTCGCCAATCGCTCACCTCTACGTCGGTATACACGGGCTCGGCCATCATTTCTGTACAAGTTGAAACGACTTTCATCAGTGAAGAGCACTCTCTGCCAGTCACGTCGCTGCCACCGACGTACTGTTCGTGCCCACTGCAGCCGACGTTGACAATGTTGGCGGGTCAAGGGCATTCCACGGAATGGACGGCGAGCTCTGATACCAGCAGCACGGAGACGTCTTAGTACGGTTCGTCTGCTGATGCGGTGTCCCAAGGCTGTGGTCGCCGTTGACGTCGCTGTGACGAATCTGTTCCGTAGGTGTATCGTACGGATATGGCGGTCTTCGGCGGGCGTCGTAACCCTTGGTCTACCTGATCTTGGACGGTCAGTGGTCTGACCTGTCTGCTGAAAACGTCTCAGGAGGTTGCTGATTGTTGCCTGGCTGCAGTGGAATGTTCTGGCAATCTGACGTTGTGACGCCCCCATATGGGCCATACCGATGGCCCTATTGCGTTGCTCCGATGACAGTCGTGGCATAACTTTGATATGCTTTTTGATAATGCATGATTGCACTGTCGAATAGCTGTATTTATGCAACCAATGTGCACGAGAACTTTTGGTTACACTCAAAAAACCTTTTTCACTGTTTTTCGTGCTTTCACGAAAATCACAATATCTCGGGTTTTTTGCTTGCTACTCAGCTTAAAAATGTGTTTTAGCGAATGTTTTCTCAGTATGTTTTACCTAGTTCAGTTTTGTTTAGAAGCGTAAATGGAAATTTTAAAGTGATAAGTTTCTTTTGCCCATGAGTTTATATAGAAAGTTATGAAGAATATGTCTGTAAGTTTGGAAATCTGATAAAACGGTTGTTTACGATCTGACCCACAATACACATAGACTAAATTGCTATTACCGGATATTTTCCGAATAATAACTCACTATAGTGAACGATAGTAGCGTTTATCAAATGGAAAATATGTATTCACTTAGGCGTTGCTATAGACTAACAGTTAGTCTCTGAAATGAACATATTTTACTGAAAAAAAACGTCCATAGTGAAAAAAAAAATAATATAATGAAATGGAGCCCTGAGACATTTTCAGAAGCTGTGGAAATCTAGACTTGCCACATTTTTAGACTTGCGTGGGCTTTCTTGGATAAGTATAAATATACTTCAGGGTCTGTACGACAGGCTAGCGTTGGTAATGATGCACGCATTTAGTCAGAATAACTTAACGTTCAAGTATTTCTTCTGAACTTATGCAGTCACAACTTAGTTACCTAAAATTACAATATCTACGAAAGCAACTAGTCACAATATAAAACATATACTTGCACTGACTTGGTTTTGGGTTTCGACAATATGCGATGGTAAAAAATCTGAATTGAAGTGAACTAATAACTCTGTCTGTCAGGCAGGAATTGTACATGTAACTGAACAGTGAACTGACGCCGGAAAATATGGGTAGAGCATGTGCTTCATGTTATTCAACATTTTCCATCATATTTGAAAAGACGAATTCTACACATATGAGTATTACAGTCAGTGCCAAAGTGGCAACTTCAAGCACATTCTCACAGCGTGTCACCTGTACATATTCTAAATTACAGAACGCACGTATATACATTGTTAACGGAAAACTTCCTGGACACATATTGCGATATTAGAAGTCAAACTTGTAAACCATGCCGGATGTTTATAAAACATGCGTTGTACCATTTATAGTTCCTTCTAACTGCGCAACTCCTTTCATAAAGCCGGATGTTTGGGCTTTTGGGACTGTTAGCAAGTGCTCTGTACATTGTCGCGTGAGTAACTCATTTGCTTTGTGTTATAAACAAGAGATCGTTTACATGACATTGTTTTCTTGTTGCTATGTGTGTGTACCTCTGTTATGAACACATTAGTATGCATATTTAACCAGACCTTAGGATCATCTCACCTACAGCTCTTCTTTTGAACAGTACGCGAGATGTACTCATATATAAAGACAGAATCTTTCGGTATCAAAGTTTGTCCCACATCGTCTCCCTTCCTTCTCTCATATATTGGTTACAAACTTTTACTCTTGGCCGCTGGTACTTTCTTATCAATCACTGGTTTACGAAGGTGAAGGTGAAGGTGAAGGTGAAGGTGAAGGTGAAGGTGAAGGTGAAGGTGAGAGGATAACTTCATCTACTCCTTTGTTTTCATTTTCCCTTTTTGTGTTTGTTTTGTTTTTAGTTTGTAAAACCAAAATGTTCCCATGTGTTATGCTTGTTAGACACTACATTAACCATACCATATATATGCCACTTTCTTCTAACCTACTGCATCCAATCTCTAACTACCATGCTACTGATCTTAGAGCCTTTTTGTCCCATAACAACTGTCCCAATCACAATTTGAAATGACTCAGATTTAGAAAATATAAATGATTTCATCATTTTGCCGATAAAAACAAAAGAAAAGAAGTTATTAACCTATCCAGAAAACAATACTCAATTATCTGTCTACAGCACATCCATATTTCGCCCGAAAATGTTAATACTATGAAAAATGAATGGGGTCTTAAATGTATAATTGCTCCCAATAAATTCAACACAAGAGGGTTGCTATACTTTTTAAAAACGATATTGACAACACTATCCATAGAACAATTACCGATGAACACGGAAATTATGTTATTACAGATCTAACTGTAGAAGATGAAAGAATTACACTCACTAATCTATATGGACCAAATAACGATAACCCAAATTTCTATAAAGACATATTTGAAAAAAAATCATGATTTTGGAAATGAATCAGTTGTCATTGTGGGTGATTGGAACTTAGTCTTAGACCCATCAATGGATTTAGAGAATTACAAACACATAAATAACCCCAAATCCAGAGAAGTGGAACTGAACTCTTTGGAATGTTACAACCATTTTAATATCTGGAGAGAATTAAATAAAAGTGACAAGAAATATACGTGGTGGAAAAAAATCCAAGGCAACAAGATACATTAGACTTTTTCATTATTTCACAAGACATGTATGACTTAACCTTGGATTCCAGCATTTTACCAGGTTATAAGTCTGATCATTCTGCCATTTCCCTATTTTTTCAAACTCAATTAATCAAGAAAGAAGGAGGGGTTATTGGAAGTTCAATAATTCCTTGCTTCTGAACCCAGATTATGGAAACTTAGCTAGAAATACAATAAAAGATGAATACACAATATCTGAACCAGTCAGTTATGATAATCCAAGGAATTGCAGCTTAAAATCGGTGATAGCTTATTTCTAGAAACCCTACTCATGAAAATAAGAGGTAAAAGTATATCTTTTTCTACATATCTTCAAAAATTATGGAAAATAGAACTGATGAACTAGAACCAACAATATATACTCTTGAACAAAGTGTATGAAGAGATTTTCAAAACAGTGAAAATTTGCTCGGTGAACTTTCAAAGCACAAAACTGAACTTGAACAGATAAAAGAAGAAGAAATGAGTGGAATATCAATGAGAAATAGGCTTCTCTGGTATGAGGAGGGTGAAAAAACCAACAAAATATTTTTGTCACTCGGAAAACAGAAACTATTTTAATATTTTAAATTTCTAGTAATAAACTTCGGTCAAGCAACAATGAGGAGTTAACAGATAGTGATTCTACACTAAATGAAGTAAAATCATTTTATAAAAACGTTTATCCTGCTGATAAACAAGGCGAAAACTAACTTACCGCCCTAGGTCACATTGTAACCCCTACCCTCAATGATGAATTAAGAAGCAGTTTGGAAATAGAGATAGACATAAATGAAATTTCATATGCAGTCAAGAATATGAAAAATAGCAAAAGCCCAGGTATTGATGGGTTCCCAGTTGACTTCTTTAAATTCTTTTGGAAGGAATTCAATGTTTGGAATTTTAGATTTGTCAAAAATATTTCAGAAAAAATTCAAATGTCTCTAACTTTGAAAAGAGGAGTAATAACTTGCATACCTAAAGCTAATAGAGATAAAACACTTTTGAAAAATTGGAGACCTATTACTTTATTGAATGCACACTATAAAATTGTTAGCACTTGTATCACTAAACGTCTAAAGAAAACCCTAGATTCCCTTGTACGTGCTAACCAAACAGGCTTTATTCCAGGTAGAACTCTTAGTCAAAACACAAGATTACACTGTGATATAATGTTTGAAACTAACAAAAGAAATACCCCAAGTCAAATTCTCCTATTTGATTTTCGATACAGTGTCCAAAGAGTTCCTGAATATTGTTCTAGCTAAATTTGTTTTTTCCCCTGAAATCACTCGCTGGATAAACATACTTACATATGAAACATCATGCATCATCCAACATGGTAAACAATCTGATTTTTTTTCGTACATGAACGCGGATGCAGGTAAAGGGTCGTCTGTCACCGTGTCTCTTTGTCGCTGAAATACTTGGTTGTATGATTACAAATGATGAGAACATAATAGGTATTGACAATAATGAGTACTGTATAAATTAAACCAATACGCTGACGACACGGAACTATTTCTAGACGGAAAAGGACAAAACTTAAAAGCTGCTATTGATGAAATAAATATATTTTACAAAATGTCAGGACTTAAATAAATATTGATAAGACAAAAGCAATATGGATTGGATCAAAGATAAATAGCATGGGCATATTATGTAAAGACATTAAGATAGAATGGCAAAATGGTGTGTTTGAAGTTTTGGGAATTAAATTTAACACAGATCTTAACAGTCTGTGGGTTATCAATACAAGAAAAAAGACTAGAGGAGACAAATAGACTGCTGTCACAATGGAGGAAAAGACAGTTGACACGGATTGGTAAAATAACTGTCATTTGGCTTTGTCAAAACCTGTCCATATATTCAGTACTTTTGACTAATCCCCCTAAAGACTTCATTACTTCATTGGAGAACATCTTTTTAAAATTCATATGGAATGACAAACCTGATAAAATCAAAAGGACCAATTTAAAAAGAGTATACAAAAATGGTGGTTTAAGGATGGTGTACTTGATTTTCAATGCAAGTTTTTACATGGTGTAATCTATACTAAAAAGGAAGTATTTAAAACGAATCTTGTTGACAATACTGTTTGCTGTTTTTTGTAATGAGCTGAATGAGAATAATTGTCATGTTTAGTGGGAATATTGAGTAACACATACATTCTGGAATGACCTTGAAGCCTGGATGAATGATCGTACTGAGAATACACTTAAAATTACAAAATATCTTGTTTGGTTTGGAACGTTATACACAGACACATTATTAAATCATATTATCATTACTGCCAAAAAGTATATTCATACATGTTGGATTAATCAATACACTCCAAAACGTCAAAAGTTCACGTTAATGTTGAGAAAAATTTTCAATGTAGAAAAGTTCATCTCGATAAAACATAACAGTCTCCTAAGTCATTACAGAAAGTAACAATCTATATTCCCAACGTAACACCGAAATTTGTCTATATATTCGGTCAATTTCTTATTTGAAAATGTTAATTTTTGTGTACTTTACAACTCTACCTACCAAACTGTAAAATGTGAACTGGTGTCTCAATGGTGTACCCTTGGGAACAATAAAAATATTATTTAAAAAACAAACGTGTAAACCATGCCTGTCATACCGCCGAATTGTGTGTTTAAGTTATAACTATATTAGCCTTACAAAGTGTCGGCATACAGCACAACCGTATCTAGTAATGATACCAAGTTACATTAATCATAACAGCCCGGCCAAGGTACAAGATTGGAACATGACTTTGACAACGTGCAGAACTAGGTTCATTGTTCAAGTAAGGCGCATTTTAAGCAAAAGCATGTAAACAGCAAAGTATTAAGTAACTATGGCTTACCTTAATACAAACAGGGTCAGACTGACGTATGTTTCAGGCCCTGGTGCTTACATAGCTGAACCCTCTGCTTGTATGGCATAACCAGTTCCCCTAAAATGGAGACGACGCTTTGCCTATCTTTTGCAACGTTGTGCCATCGAGATATTACTCAATCTTGGCAGATATTATAAATTATAGAAAATATATTTGCTTTGGCCGTGTGTTGTCGGAAAAGTTGAGTAATAACTAGTAGTGAACATGAGAAGAATATGAGAGAATTTCAATAATTTGCTGTGTGAAAGATGGTCATCAGAAACATACACCCAAAGTTTCAGTTACAAATTATGAATAGTTACGTCTTAATCGTGAAAACAGATTCTGTTATCTCAGCTTCTGCCATTATGCATATTCCGCTGGAAGTCACGTGACTTTTCCTCTCGTAACGTCAAATGTGACTAGCATCCCAAAGACCAAGCGCTCCAGGAACACAAGTCGTGTTGTTTCTGTGGTTTTAGCTAATGGTACGCTGGTTTATTCAGTTGTCTGGGGATGCATAGAATCATCGAACAATTTCACCTTTTTTCCAAGTATAAACACAGATTTAGGCAGGAGAAATGTTCCGATCATTCCGAGTCAGTGTAAGGAGTCTAACTGTTGAAGGAAAGGAGGGGTGTCATGCAATAATGTATTATATTCAGATCCGTAATTGCGTGTACTTGAGGGTTGTTTGTGCCACTGTCTGATGGTTGTTACACTATGTGTGTTGACTACAGTTGAACCATTTTAATATCATCATGGTTTTTATTTAAGCCTCCACATCTACATCTGTCTATTTTTACAGCGTGTACAGGCGTGAATATGTGACCATTATGTTGTGGTCGGAGTGGTCACTACCAACACTGGAGTGTATACTCAATCAGGCATTGAGTGGCATGGGGTCATGCCAGTAGCATAGACAGCTGTCAGTTACGCAAGTTGCCGATAACAAGTCTGCTACAACGTGAATACTTCAACAAAATGTATGAAATATAACATTGACGTCGGTGAGAAATATCTGAATAATTTTGGGTGAAAATATAGATATTTTGCAACTATTATAGTACCCCTGTGCCCTGGAAAGTTTTTGACCGCAAAAGCAATAATGTAACACCAACATAGAAAGTGATACATTGCAGAATACAATTATAAATTAAGTACTGCTCAACATGGTATGCCCATCCTAAATGTACACTGAGAAAGAATTTGCTTTGCATGTTGTTAAGTAAGAGGTGTCAAGTAAGTAACGAAATGAACCAGGTACTGAGTGTGGACCGTGAACCTTATAATAGCCTTTATGAATAAACAACACATAGGCGAGGAATGGCTGTGTAAAGAAACGCTGAGGCTTACGTGCAGTAAGGAAGGAGACTTGAAGTGTCTATGGGATAGTGATGGTAGTTTCAGTAAGTGTATTAGTAACAATGCTGTCTGGTCAGTCAACAGAGAGAGTTGGGCATCCGATAGTACTAGTGTATGGGGGACTGTATATCCCAGTAAGCAGGACAAAGTGTTAAGGAAGGAATGGGAATAGTGACACGCTCAGGACCAGTAGTAAGTTCCAAGAGAAGACCAATTTCGATTCTTGAATGATGTCGGATGAGAAGGATGACAAGGATAGTGGCGACAGCTAGGGTAATGATACCACGAAGGATAGAAACGTGATAGTCGGCAAGAGAAGAGATGGGTGGAGGCTAGGGACTATGGGTAGTGTGGGCATTATAATCAATAGATGGGTGTTGCACAGATTTAACGGGTGCAACACGAGTAACTAGCATGAGAGTGGCTGAAAGTGTACGAATTTTGAAAAACATCAAAGTAACTAATAAAACTGAAAAAGCCGAAACAACACATGCAGAAATGGCAATTATAGTGCTTGTGTCCGGCCAGGTACGTGGCAATGGTAGCTGTCCATCAAGGAGTGGCTCAGCGATTGACTGGAAAATGGTTTGATCCCTTTTGGCACTTTCAGCTATTCGTTTGAGACTGAGGTGGACTTGATTGTCATTGGCCAAAACGCTTGATAATTCACGGGAAAATATATTAAATTTAGGGATGGTGTAGTTGATTGTCTTTTTGAAAGTTATATCACCTATACTGGCAAGGGCAGTGTCATAGAAGAAATGTTGTAGGAGAGGGATGTTAACAGGATGAAGATGAGAGATTTGACTCGCTTTATTAGAACAGGATCCAAAAGAGGCACGGTAGAAGAGTTCTTCAGTAGACAAGGAGCAGTAGCATGGAGTATTAATGAGACAACAAAATGCACCCAGGAATCATTCTATGCGCTATAGGGCAGGTTGGGCTAAGGAATGGTATTTGGTAAATACTTGAGAAGAACCAACCGAAATTAACTGTTGTGGTTGAAGTTTGGTAACATAACGTAAGTCGCATAAGTTCTAACCTGCGCTTCTTATTGATAAAGTGCCAGATTACAGGAAGCTTTATTAATTGATACGATGGGTATTCTAAAGGGGTAATGTAAAGCAATTTTCATATGGGGTATCCAAAAGGTGAGTGGAATGTGTAGACGTGCTATTAATTGGTAAGGAAAGGGAAATAACTTTGTACATTTTGAATGGTTTATCCAATGAAGGCAGGGGAAATTTAACTGAGACGTATACATGAGATTTTGTTCCCGCAAAAGTGAAGTTAGCTTGGGAATAATAGTAATTTGGATTGGTATGTAGTAAGTAGAATTTGGGATATTTATTGGACAAGACAGGAGGCAGGTGATGAATTGTTCGCAGCAAAGTTTCAAGATCTATCAGTAAAGGGAACAATTTATTTTTGGCTAACTCTTGAATGCCTAACTTCAGTTCCTCTAACTGATGTTCTACAACATAGGCATTCTGGATCTGGTAAACTGAACGGGAGGTAAGAGCTGTAAGGGTAGAAGTCATCGCTTCTATATTATGTTCAAGGGCACTGGCAGCGAATGTAATGGCGTCGTGCTTAGCTTTAATATCTTTTAATGCATTTTTTAACCTACTATATCTACCAGTTTCATGAATAAGGAAAGGTGGGCTGAATGTTGTGGCATGACATAGGCTACACTGAGATCATAGTTTGTTAGGGCATTTATGTGTTGCGCTATAATGATGACATCATTTGTCGTGACTGTACCAAATAATGTCTTGGATAATGTACCCACAAAGCTCAAAATAGCTCTTTTGGTTCGGGTGGATGAGGGAATTCTGGATTCAGGAATTAGTTTGATAATTTGTAGCCGTGTAGCATTGAGCTGGGCAACACATTTCGTCTTAATAGCATACAAGTGCATCTGGTTTTGATGCAGGCGGTCGTAGGTTTTGTTACCCTGATGGCAGCCACTGAATGTTGGGATGCCAGGAACATTGGGAAGTGTCATCTTTTAAGTATAGATCCAATATTCAGTAGAGAAATTAACTTGGGGGACAGGACAAAAGAGAATACCATAGTTCAATCGTGGGACCGGATCAGAAGACACAACAGCCTGGCGAAATACATCAGTAGCCACAATATTATCAGACCCCAGGTGGAACCTTTGAGAAATCAACAATGAGACTATTAGATGAGCTGACCTGCCTGAGCAGAATGTCGCGGCCATCAACATCTGAACAACCTAGCACTATAAACACAGAGAACAAGGTTACTGTACGAGGGGGTGGTCAAACCACATCTAAAGAGACACCATGAAGATCTCAGAAGACAAAATGGGCTCTAGAAACATGTGACTTATTTGAAGTATTTGTGTCCAGTTTTGCTTGTGCTGTCGGAAAAGTTGAGTAATAAGCAGTAATGTACGTGGTTAAGCCTCCACATCTACATCTGTCTAATTTTACAGCGTGTACAGGCGTGAATATTTGACCATTAAGTTGTGGTCGGAGCGGTCACTACCAACACTGGAGTGTATACTCAATCAGGCTTTTAGCGGC
The DNA here is from genome assembly GCF_037392515.1 of Haliotis asinina. Classification (NCBI taxonomy): domain Eukaryota; kingdom Metazoa; phylum Mollusca; class Gastropoda; order Lepetellida; family Haliotidae; genus Haliotis; species Haliotis asinina. Next base: position 34,527,326 of record NC_090288.1, read on the forward strand.
ATGGGGCCATGACGGTAGCATAGACAGCTGTGAGTTACGAAAGTTGCCGATAACACGTAGACTACTTTAACAAAATGTACGAAATATAACACTGACTTCGGTGAGAAATATCTGAATAATTTTGGGTACAAATATACACATTTTGTAACTGTTTTTCATTGACGTATACCATTTTTCTCCGACTGTGTAGTATCATTAAATGGGGGTCATATAATGACTGTTGGTTTGTTGTTCAAGTGAGTGAGTGAGTTCAGTTTTACGCCGCACTCAGCAATATTCCAGCCATATGGCAGCGGTCTGTAAATAATCGAGTCTAGACCAGACAATAAAGTGATCAACAACATGAACATCGATCTGCGCAATTGGGAACCGATGACATGTGTCAACCAAGTCAGCGAGCCTGACCACCCGATCCCGTTAGTCGCCTCTTACGACAAGCACAGTCACATTTTATGGCAAACATGGGTTGCTGGAGGTCTATTCTACCCAGTGCCGTGACTGGTGTTTGTTGTTCAAAGCCGCACTCAGCAAATATTCCAGTAATGAAGGCGGTCTGTAAATAACCGAGTCTAGACCAGACAATCCAGTGATCAACACCATGAACATCAATCTAGGCAATTAGAATACGACCAATCTGCCAACCAATCCACCCCAACCACCCGATTCTGTTTGTCACATCCTTCGACAGGCATTGCTTATTGAAGACCAGGATCTCCACGTGTATGTCATATATTATGACACTTATGTCGATAACATGATTTGGAGGTTAAAGTGACATATTTTAGTTGTATTTTCTTACCCCTTAAAGATATATAGCCAAAACATATCGCTATGTTAGCTACACGGAACTAGCCACTGTGAAATGTTGGGCAAGGCCATGTCCTTGTATGCACCACAGCTGTATCAGAAAAAAACTAATGTTGCGTGAAAAAGATATTCTCTTTTAACTATACTCAAACTAAGTGGATGGCATCAGTGTTTGCAATGCTTTAATTTGCCAGTTGGCCATTAGGGCCTGTAGGCTTTAAAACTTACAGGCCCTGACTGAAATCTGCAGGCCCATTTTGTAAAATTCAAACCAACAAAAACAAAATAGACTACACTGTATATATTTTCACATTGCTTCTACATGATCATTTGTGGAAGTCTATGGCGCCGAGAAAAGTTTATATTTGTTAAAAACGGAAGTTAACATTCCTCCACGCAAATGAAATGAAATGAAATGAAACTGAAAGTTACCGTAGCATGATCTATCATGGATGATTCCCGAACGTTTATAAAGAAAATTAAAGTAAATACTTATGGGGAAAAATTCCAGGTTTATTAAAAAGACAGACAATTCAATGAAGGCCACAAGGGCCATCAAATATTTCAAACTGCCAGCCCGATACAATAACAACCAGCGCTGGGACAGGGGTTATTTCGAACGCTGGATGACATAAAGCATACATACAAAGAATTTAATTAAGCAACTCCGATAGCGATTTGATACTATGATCGTTTGTTAAGCAACTATCCTAGGTTGAATACAATCCTGAGATTTAAATGTGCCATCCCCAAGGTAAAATTATGAAGATTCGCAGTCTTAATTTCACTTTATTTGATATACTTTATTGTGTTAAGAGTGAAATTCACCGCTACGTTTTCACGGCATGCAGACTATAGCTACCGTCATCAAACAAACCCAGGGCCTACCTATGAGTGGGCAAACACTCAATACTATCTAAATATAAAGTTATACGACCTAACGGGATTCACGAAAGATATGGCTTGCTATGCGCCTGATCAGCCAACGATTGTATATCAACGTATATTTACCATGTGACGCAATTCAATACTAACGTGAACGTCAATATTTCATCGATATCACCTGTCTATGACGTGTCCATGCTGTAGCTTGCAGTTTGGGGCCGATGGCCAACACTATAAAAATAAAGAAATGAATTGAATCTATGCTCCAATGACTCCACATGATCTAGGTCAACGGGTCGGTCACAGCTGATGGTTACACGATGAACGTAGTTACCGCTGGGAATAATGAGATCTTCTCTCGTCAAGGACACTCTGGACTAGGTCGCTTGGACTAGGTAAAGGGAGTAAGTAGTTATTGATGTTTCATGTAGTTAGTAGTCAATTTTTGAGATTGTTAGTTACTAATGTTTCATATCATTACTAATGTTTCACATAGTTATCTATTAACAATATTTATGATGTGCGACTGTCCCGGGCTTAAAACAACGCCTTTATTTCAATGTTGTGACGATTCCACATGAAGGCGTGGCACGTGAGTAAATGTTTTCCTATCGGGGGACTATTTATACGACAGGACGGGGATATTTTCAGGAAATAATATCCCCACGTTGCAGCAAAAATAGCAACTGTATGCCTTGAATTAGTGACAGAAAACAACTATCTAACGCCGACGTGTCCACAAGGTAACAAATGCCTCCACCTCAGACAATCAGTCAAATAGCAATACGTCATTATTCTGTCTTGATACCTAGTTGTTCAGAAGCCTTCCGAGCTGAGGCCAGTTCAGACAAATTTCTGGTTTGCAAACTACAACATGTTTTTATCACGGACAGTTGGGAGGGAAGAAAGAATATAATATGTGATTTCGAAAAAGCAAAATTTACAATACTTCGCACTTGAACCCACAGCAGCCATGAAACAGACTAATGGACGTTAATATATACACTTGCTCAGAACACTTCGTTTGGTGGTTGTAAATGAATGTTTGGTTTTATTCGGTTAATTTCTAACGTTCTATCTCCAACCAGCGTGCAAAAGAATAACAAGCTAGAATATTTGCTCTTGATCAAAGGCCATGTTTAGTGGGTTGCGAATGTATGCGAATGTATGAAACCCAATGCTAGCATAGAGCCAAGGACATGAAATATTTAGGTCACTCGACTACACATACCTGAACCCACACCTGCCTTAGCAGCTGGTAGCTGGCAGCTTCATCTGTGGAAACAATATCAGTCATCATGATGATGATGATGATGATGATGATGATGATGATGATATTCGAAGGATGGGCCAAGTAACCTTATGGTACCCTGAGAGTGAGTGGGGTTGGTGTACTTCCCCCCTTCCACAAAAGGCGACTATGCTTATTGTAAGAGGCGACAGACTGGATTTGGTGGTCAGACTCGCTGACTTGGTTGACAAAAAGAGAAGATTGTTTATTTAAGTGCCACACGTTGTACATTATAGAAAGCACAAAATATTGGCATAAGACATAGTACATCATGCGACCAGTACGGCCTATGAGAAACAAAAACATATACATCCACGGTTGAAAAAACAGTGGCATTACAGCGGTGCAGTATCACTGGGATTCTTGAGTTGGTTCCCGACGTTAAGAGAACAACGGTTAGCGCGCGCTTGGTTAACCTGTGAGTTGACGGTGCTTTAACATGCGTAGGAGTAAAGCGGAAGTTAGTAACCTGGCTATCTTGCGTAATCATAGTGACCTGGTCAACAGGGGTGTACCAGGTAAAGGAAGGGCATATTGCCATGACAGCGTTCCATAAGTCATACCTGATATCTGAGTAAAACTACAGTGAGCCAAGAAATAAACTCGAATTCATTAGTGTTACGCTTACTGCAGATGCGTGTCTAGTTCGACCTATAAAGATACTGAGCCACAACGTAATTTTGCAAATATATCACACTGCGATCTATCTAACAGAGATGTTGCCTAAATAAACGAAACATGAGTAATTTGTTACCATTCGCCTGTCATTCCACAGCTCTGAGAGTCAGTCCTTATAGCCTAACGTGAAGACCATTCCTGCACCGACTGGAGATCTGACCGGGACTTGTTCTTAACATCCGTGACTGACAGTTGTAAAGAACTGAGTAGTGACAGTACATTATTATGCCATGAATTTAGCGACCCGTGAAGGTCCCGGAGTAGAATAGGCCTTCAGCAACCCATGCTTGCCATAAAAGGCGACTATGCTTGTCGTAAGAGGCGACTAACGGGATCGGGTGGTCAGGCTCGTTGACTTGGTTGACACATGTCATCGGTTCCCAACTGCCCAGATCATGATGTTTATCACTGGATTGTCTAGTCCAGACTCGATTATTTACAGACCGCCTCTATATAGCTGGAATATTGCTGATTGCGGCGTAAAACTAAACTAACTCACTCATTCTGAATTCAGCAGACCATCTGCTAATGGCATTGAGTATTGTACTTTCTGTTAAATTGCAGCTTATGCCAAAATCTCACAATTCCAACTTTTGACACATGTTGTCGGTTCCCAATTTGGTAGATGGATGCCTCTGCTGTTGATCACTTGATTGTCTAGTCCAGACTACAGAACGCCGCCTTATAGCTGGAATGCGGTGTAAAACTAAACTCACTCACTCAGAAAAGTTCTGGTTCGATTTGCCGAGGTACAATGTGTGAAGCCCATTTGTGCTTTTGCTGTAACGTATCTGTTACAATTCAGACCTTGAGTAAGGTTATAACCTAAATTTTAGGGATTAATTACTCGTTCAATGTGATAATAAAACCAATAATAATATTGTTGAAAAGGACCAACAATAACTGCGTCATGTGTTCCAAATAATCAACCAGGTTTAAGGTCTCATAATCCACAATATTTCTGTGCCTGGAAACAAAACCATAACATCACTCAAAGACCCACAAGCAGTGCTGTGGACCGTATGCTATCTTTCTAAAGTGCAGGTCTTCTCAGGTCAGATTATACAATGCCATTTAGAGTGGTGAATGTAACATATGTCATGTTTGGGAATACACTTACTTAGTAAAGTACAAATGCTAGTACTATTTGTGTGGCTGCGTCCCATACGGCACCTAAGTCAGGCACCTAATCGGCAGCCGCCTAACCCGCTAATCCACCGCGACTTCCGAATCCCGTTTGGGACTCAACCCAAACACTCTACTAGAATTTGTACTTTAGTAAGAAAGAGTAAGTGTAAGGAAGTGTAATCCAAAATAGGACATATGTTACGTTCTTAGGTGTACTTAAGATAGATCATCTCCTGACATAATACACAGGAGATACTAAGTTCTACGCACAAGATACTAAGTCCTACAAAGGAGATACTAAGTCCTACGTGGGAGACAGTGTGACTAGGTAGGAGATACTAAGTCCTACATGGGAGATAATAAGTCCTACGCAGGAGATAGTATGTAGCACATACTAAGTCTTACATAGGAAACACTAAGTCCCACGTAGCAGATACTAAGTCCCACGGACGACACATTATATCTACGTAGGAGATAATGAGACTAAAACAATTATCACTTTGGCCCTACTACGCCTCCGTACATACGAACCGATACATTACAAGCATAGGAAAAATGTCATGTTTCTCTTGTCGTAAAATGTAGCCAATCAATATTCAAGTTGAAATCATATTAGAAGTACAAACCATCAGGGCTGGAAAATTAACTTATCTCGATTTTTTAATGTACCTGCAACGTAACAACTGTAAAGTCTCCGAAGACATGACTGGAAGATGGAACCTTGTCAATATCTGGTCGAATCGGCGACATTAACCATGTGATTTTGTGAGGTAATTGATCTGACATAAAGACGCCAAAGATTTTCTTCATTCTCCGGAAACTGTGCTACATATTCTAGAAACTGTGCTACATATTCTAGAAACTGTGCTACACATTCTAGAAACTGTGCTACATATTCTAGACCTGCATAGGCTGCATCGTTGTTTACATTGGACAATAATGTTGTCCAGGGACTATGAGACAAACTACATTGCAGGGAGGGCTAGGTAGTAGGGAAAACAACGTGGTTCAAGGACTGTGAGGCAAGACTAGATTGAAGAGAGGGCCAGGCAATAGGGAACAAGATGTGGTTCAGGAGATTCTGGACAGGCTACATGGAAGGGAGGGTTAGACAGTAGGGAAAATAATGTGCTTCAGGAGCTTTGAGACAGATCACACTGAAGGGGGGACTAGGCAGTAGGGAAAATAATGTGCTTCAGCAGCTGTGAGACAGATCACATTGAAGGGAGGACTAAGGAGTAGGAAAAACAATGTGATTCAGGGACTGGGAGACAGATCACACTGAAAGGGAGGGCTAGGCAGCAGGGAAAACAATGTGGTTCAGGGACTGGGAGACGGGATGCAAAGACAGGTGGGGTCTTTTTGCAGAATGACGATATTAAATGAAAGCCATCTGAAATTATATGACGTATTAATGAATACGGGGAAACCATCCTTACGTTCTTTGTGAACCAGTGCTCATCAACGTTTGGCTCGCTTGGTTGCATTTCAACCACTGGCGTCTCACTGAAGTTCTCGCCCCCGTGAAGCCTCACGGCGGGAACACAGCGTCGAGACTCCCGCTGCCTACTAAATATGCCATGTCAAGTTGTCAGAATTACGGCATCTCATAACAAAGATGTCACATGACCTGTTACCTTTCAAGAAACCATTTGGGGAGGATAATAGATCGATGGATGTCTTCTCGTCCAGCCGCGACCCTTCTGCAATGGCAAAAAAACCATGTGATTCATCAGAATGTGTGGACTTTCGTAAATGCTACAAAACATCATCATCATCATCTCTGTAATTACATCATCATCATTAATATTGCCATGCATAAGCAGCAACGGCATTGTCGTCATCATCATCGTCATCATCATCATCAGCAGCAGCATTGCCATCGTCTCATGATCATGGTTCCTGTCGTCATCAACATCATCACAATCATCATCATCATCATATTTGCTTTTGGCCTCATTACCATCATTATCATTGCCTTACCATCATCGCCATCATCATCATCAGTGCTATCATTATAATCATCATCATCGTCGTCGTCGTCGTGACATCAACATTATCATCATTCCCATCATCAAAATGGTTACCATTGTCATCATCATCATCATCATCATCATCATCACAATCATCATCAGTGCTATCATTATAATCATCATCATCGTCGTCGTCGTCGTCATTACATCAACATTATCATTATTGCCATCATCAAAATGGTTACCGTTGTCATCATCATCATCATCATCATCATCATCACTATCATCAACGTGCTTGCCGTCGTCATCATTAGTATTGCCAATAGCATCATTGTCATCATTACCATCATCATGACTGCTGTCATCGTCATCATCAGTATTGCCAATAGCATCATTGTCATCATTACCATCATCATGACTGCTGTCATCGTCATCATCAGTATTGCCAATAGCATCATTGTCATCATTACCATCATCATGACTGCTGTCGTCGTCATCATCAGTATTGCCAATAGCATCATTGTCATCATTACCATCATCATCACTGCTGTCGTCGTCATCATTAGTATTGCCAATAGCATCATTGTCATCATTACCATCATCATGACTGCTGTCGTCATCATCAGTATTGCCAATAGCATCATTGTCATCATAACCATCATCATGATTGCTGTCGTCGTCATCATCAGTATTGCCAATAGCATCATTGTCATCATTACCATCATCATGACTGCTGTCGTCGTCGTCATCAGTATTGCCAATAGCATCATTGTCATCATTACCATCATCATGACTGCTGTCGTCGTCGTCATCAGTATTGCCAATAGCATCATTGTCATCATTACCATCATCATGACTGCTGTCGTCGTCATCATCAGTATTGCCAATAGCATCATTGTCATCATTACCATCATCATGACTGCTGTCGTCATCATTAGTATTGCCAATAGCATCATTGTCATCATTACCATCATCATGACTGCTGTCGTCGTCATCATCAGTATTGCCAATAGCATCATTGTCATCATTACCATCATCATGACTGCTGTCGTCGTCATCATCAGTATTGCCAATAGCATCATTGTCATCATTACCATCATCATGACTGCTGTCGTCGTCATCAGTATTGCCAATAGCATCATTGTCATCATTACCATCATCATGACTGCTGTCGTCGTCATCATCAGTATTGCCAATAGCATCATTGTCATCATTACCATCATCATGACTGCTGTCATCGTCATCATCAGTATTGCCAATAGCATCATTGTCATCATTACCATCATCATGACTGCTGTCGTCGTCATCATCAGTATTGCCAATAGCATCATTGTCATCATTACCATCATCACGACTGCTGTCATCGTCATCATCAGTATTGCCAATAGCATCATTGTCATCATTACCATCATCATGACTGCTGTCATCGTCATCATCAGTATTGCCAATAGCATCATTGTCATCATTACCATCATCATGACTGCTGTCGTCGTCATCATCAGTATTGCCAATAGCATCATTGTCATCATTACCATCATCATGACTGCTGTCGTCGTCATCATTAGTATTGCCAATAGCATCATTGTCATCATTACCATCATCATGACTGCTGTCGTCATCATCAGTATTGCCAATAGCATCATTGTCATCATTACCATCATCATGATTGCTGTCGTCGTCATCATCAGTATTGCCAATAGCATCATTGTCATCATTACCATCATCATGACTGCTGTCGTCGTCGTCATCAGTATTGCCAATAGCATCATTGTCATCATTACCATCATCATGACTGCTGTCGTCGTCGTCATCAGTATTGCCAATAGCATCATTGTCATCATTACCATCATCATGACTGCTGTCGTCGTCGTCATCAGTATTGCCAATAGCATCATTGTCATCATTACCATCATCATGACTGCTGTCGTCGTCATCATCAGTATTGCCAATAGCATCATTGTCATCATTACCATCATCATGACTGCTGTCGTCGTCATCATCAGTATTGCCAATAGCATCATTGTCATCATTACCATCATCATGACTGCTGTCGTCGTCATCAGTATTGCCAATAGCATCATTGTCATCATTACCATCATCATGACTGCTGTCGTCGTCATCAGCATTGCCAATAGCATCATTGTCATCATTACCATCATCATGACTGCTGTCGTCGTCATCAGCATTGCCAATAGCATCATTGTCATCATTACCATCATCATCACTGCTGTCGTCGTCATCATTAGTATTGCCAATAGCATCATTGTCATCATTACCATCATCATGACTGCTGTCATCGTCATCATCAGTATTGCCAATAGCATCATTGTCATCATTACCATCATCATGACTGCTGTCATCGTCATCATCAGTATTGCCAATAGCATCATTGTCATCATTACCATCATCATGACTGCTGTCGTCGTCATCATCAGTATTGCCAATAGCATCATTGTCATCATTACCATCATCATCACTGCTGTCGTCGTCATCATTAGTATTGCCAATAGCATCATTGTCATCATTACCATCATCATGACTGCTGTCGTCATCATCAGTATTGCCAATAGCATCATTGTCATCATAACCATCATCATGATTGCTGTCGTCGTCATCATCAGTATTGCCAATAGCATCATTGTCATCATTACCATCATCATGACTGCTGTCGTCGTCGTCATCAGTATTGCCAATAGCATCATTGTCATCATTACCATCATCATGACTGCTGTCGTCGTCGTCATCAGTATTGCCAATAGCATCATTGTCATCATTACCATCATCATGACTGCTGTCGTCGTCATCATCAGTATTGCCAATAGCATCATTGTCATCATTACCATCATCATGACTGCTGTCGTCATCATTAGTATTGCCAATAGCATCATTGTCATCATTACCATCATCATGACTGCTGTCGTCGTCATCATCAGTATTGCCAATAGCATCATTGTCATCATTACCATCATCATGACTGCTGTCGTCGTCATCATCAGTATTGCCAATAGCATCATTGTCATCATTACCATCATCATGACTGCTGTCGTCGTCATCAGTATTGCCAATAGCATCATTGTCATCATTACCATCATCATGACTGCTGTCGTCGTCATCATCAGTATTGCCAATAGCATCATTGTCATCATTACCATCATCATGACTGCTGTCGTCGTCATCATCAGTATTGCCAATAGCATCATTGTCATCATTACCATCATCATGACTGCTGTCGTCGTCATCATCAGTATTGCCAATAGCATCATTGTCATCATTACCATCATCATGACTGCTGTCGTCGTCATCATCAGTATTGCCAATAGCATCATTGTCATCATTACCATCATCATGACTGCTGTCGTCGTCATCATTAGTATTGCCAATAGCATCATTGTCATCATTACCATCATCATGACTGCTGTCGTCATCATCAGTATTGCCAATAGCATCATTGTCATCATTACCATCATCATGATTGCTGTCGTCGTCATCATCAGTATTGCCAATAGCATCATTGTCATCATTACCATCATCATGACTGCTGTCGTCGTCGTCATCAGTATTGCCAATAGCATCATTGTCATCATTACCATCATCATGACTGCTGTCGTCGTCGTCATCAGTATTGCCAATAGCATCATTGTCATCATTACCATCATCATGACTGCTGTCGTCGTCGTCATCAGTATTGCCAATAGCATCATTGTCATCATTACCATCATCATGACTGCTGTCGTCGTCATCATCAGTATTGCCAATAGCATCATTGTCATCATTACCATCATCATGACTGCTGTCGTCGTCATCATCAGTATTGCCAATAGCATCATTGTCATCATTACCATCATCATGACTGCTGTCGTCGTCATCAGTATTGCCAATAGCATCATTGTCATCATTACCATCATCATGACTGCTGTCGTCGTCATCAGCATTGCCAATAGCATCATTGTCATCATTACCATCATCATGACTGCTGTCGTCGTCATCAGCATTGCCAATAGCATCATTGTCATCATTACCATCATCATCACTGCTGTCGTCGTCATCATTAGTATTGCCAATAGCATCATTGTCATCATTACCATCATCATGACTGCTGTCATCGTCATCATCAGTATTGCCAATAGCATCATTGTCATCATTACCATCATCATGACTGCTGTCATCGTCATCATCAGTATTGCCAATAGCATCATTGTCATCATTACCATCATCATGACTGCTGTCGTCGTCATCATCAGTATTGCCAATAGCATCATTGTCATCATTACCATCATCATCACTGCTGTCGTCGTCATCATTAGTATTGCCAATAGCATCATTGTCATCATTACCATCATCATGACTGCTGTCGTCATCATCAGTATTGCCAATAGCATCATTGTCATCATAACCATCATCATGATTGCTGTCGTCGTCATCATCAGTATTGCCAATAGCATCATTGTCATCATTACCATCATCATGACTGCTGTCGTCGTCGTCATCAGTATTGCCAATAGCATCATTGTCATCATTACCATCATCATGACTGCTGTCGTCGTCGTCATCAGTATTGCCAATAGCATCATTGTCATCATTACCATCATCATGACTGCTGTCGTCGTCATCATCAGTATTGCCAATAGCATCATTGTCATCATTACCATCATCATGACTGCTGTCGTCATCATTAGTATTGCCAATAGCATCATTGTCATCATTACCATCATCATGACTGCTGTCGTCGTCATCATCAGTATTGCCAATAGCATCATTGTCATCATTACCATCATCATGACTGCTGTCGTCGTCATCATCAGTATTGCCAATAGCATCATTGTCATCATTACCATCATCATGACTGCTGTCGTCGTCATCAGTATTGCCAATAGCATCATTGTCATCATTACCATCATCATGACTGCTGTCGTCGTCATCATCAGTATTGCCAATAGCATCATTGTCATCATTACCATCATCATGACTGCTGTCATCGTCATCATCAGTATTGCCAATAGCATCATTGTCATCATTACCATCATCATGACTGCTGTCGTCGTCATCATCAGTATTGCCAATAGCATCATTGTCATCATTACCATCATCACGACTGCTGTCATCGTCATCATCAGTATTGCCAATAGCATCATTGTCATCATTACCATCATCATGACTGCTGTCATCGTCATCATCAGTATTGCCAATAGCATCATTGTCATCATTACCATCATCATGACTGCTGTCGTCGTCATCATCAGTATTGCCAATAGCATCATTGTCATCATTACCATCATCATGACTGCTGTCGTCGTCATCATTAGTATTGCCAATAGCATCATTGTCATCATTACCATCATCATGACTGCTGTCGTCATCATCAGTATTGCCAATAGCATCATTGTCATCATTACCATCATCATGATTGCTGTCGTCGTCATCATCAGTATTGCCAATAGCATCATTGTCATCATTACCATCATCATGACTGCTGTCGTCGTCGTCATCAGTACTGCCAATAGCATCATTGTCATCATTACCATCATCATGACTGCTGTCGTCGTCGTCATCAGTATTGCCAATAGCATCATTGTCATCATTACCATCATCATGACTGCTGTCGTCGTCGTCATCAGTATTGCCAATAGCATCATTGTCATCATTACCATCATCATGACTGCTGTCGTCGTCATCATCAGTATTGCCAATAGCATCATTGTCATCATTACCATCATCATGACTGCTGTCGTCGTCATCATCAGTATTGCCAATAGCATCATTGTCATCATTACCATCATCATGACTGCTGTCGTCGTCATCAGTATTGCCAATAGCATCATTGTCATCATTACCATCATCATGACTGCTGTCGTCGTCATCAGCATTGCCAATAGCATCATTGTCATCATTACCATCATCATGACTGCTGTCGTCGTCATCAGCATTGCCAATAGCATCATTGTCATCATAACCATCATCATGACTGCTGTCGTCGTCATCAGCATTGCCAATAGCATCATTGTCATCATAACCATCATCATGACTGCTGTCGTCGTCATCATCAGTATTGCCAATAGCATCATTGTCATCATTACCATCATCATGACTGCTGTCGTCGTCGTCATCAGTATTGCCAATAGCATCATTGTCATCATTACCATCATCATGACTGCTGTCGTCGTCATCATCAGTATTGCCAATAGCATCATTGTCATCATTACCATCATCATGACTGCTGTCGTCGCCATCATCAGTATTGCCAATAGCATCATTGTCATCATTACCATCATCATGACTGCTGTCGTCGTCATCATCAGTATTGCCAATAGCATCATTGTCATCATTACCATCATCATGACTGCTGTCGTCGTCGTCATCAGTATTGCCAATAGCATCATTGTCATCATTACCATCATCATGACTGCTGTCGTCGTCATGATCAGTATTGCCAATAGCATCATTGTCATCATTACCATCATCATGACTGCTGTCGTCGTCGTCATCAGTATTGCCAATAGCATCATTGTCATCATTACCATCATCATGACTGCTGTCGTCGTCATCATCAGTATTGCCAATAGCATCATTGTCATCATTACCATCATCATGACTGCTGTCGTCGCCATCATCAGTATTGCCAATAGCATCATTGTCATCATTACCATCATCATGACTGCTGTCGTCGTCATCATCAGTATTGCCAATAGCATCATTGTCATCATTACCATCATCATGACTGCTGTCGTCGTCATCATCAGTATTGCCAATAGCATCATTGTCATCATTACCATCATCATGACTGCTGTCGTCGTCATCATCAGTATTGCCAATAGCATCATTGTCATCATTACCATCATCATGACTGCTGTCGTCGTCATCATCAGTATTGCCAATAGCATCATTGTCATCATTACCATCATCATGACTGCTGTCGTCGTCATCATTAGTATTGCCAATAGCATCATTGTCATCATTACCATCATCATGACTGCTGTTGTCGTCATCATTAGTTTTGCCAATAGCATCATTGTCATCATTACCATCATCATGACTGCTGTCGTCGTCATCATCAGTATTGCCAATAGCATCATTGTCATCATTACCATCATCATGACTGCTGTCATCGTCATCATCAGTATTGCCAATAGCATCATTGTCATCATTACCATCATCATGACTGCTGTCGTCGTCATCATCAGTATTGCCAATAGCATCATTGTCATCATTACCATCATCATGACTGCTGTCGTCGTCATCATCAGTATTGCCAATAGCATCATTGTCATCATTACCATCATCATGACTGCTGTCGTCGTCATCATCAGTATTGCCAATAGCATCATTGTCATCATTACCATCATCATGACTGCTGTCGTCGTCATCATTAGTATTGCCAATAGCATCATTGTCATCATTACCATCATCATGACTGCTGTTGTCGTCGTCATTAGTTTTGCCAATAGCATCATTGTCATCATTACCATCATCATGACTGCTGTCGTCGTCATCATCAGTATTGCCAATAGCATCATTGTCATCATTACCATCATCATGATTGCTGTCATCGTCATCATCAGTATTGCCAATAGCATCATTGTCATCATTACCATCATCATGACTGCTGTCGTCGTCGTCATCAGTATTGCCAATAGCATCATTGTCATCATTACCATCATCATGACTGCTGTCGTCGTCGTCATCAGTATTGCCAATAGCATCATTGTCATCATTACCATCATCATGACTGCTGTCGTCGTCATCATCAGTATTGCCAATAGCATCATTGTCATCATTACCATCATCATGACTGCTGTCGTCATCATTAGTATTGCCAATAGCATCATTGTCATCATTACCATCATCATGACTGCTGTCGTCGTCATCATCAGTATTGCCAATAGCATCATTGTCATCATTACCATCATCATGACTGCTGTCGTCGTCATCATCAGTATTGCCAATAGCATCATTGTCATCATTACCATCATCATGACTGCTGTCGTCGTCATCATCAGTATTGCCAATAGCATCATTGTCATCATTACCATCATCATGACTGCTGTCGTCGTCATCAGTATTGCCAATAGCATCATTGTCATCATTACCATCATCATGACTGCTGTCGTCGTCATCAGCATTGCCAATAGCATCATTGTCATCATTACCATCATCATGACTGCTGTCGTCGTCATCAGCATTGCCAATAGCATCATTGTCATCATAACCATCATCATGACTGCTGTCGTCGTCATCAGCATTGCCAATAGCATCATTGTCATCATAACCATCATCATGACTGCTGTCGTCGTCATCATCAGTATTGCCAATAGCATCATTGTCATCATTACCATCATCATGACTGCTGTCGTCGTCGTCATCAGTATTGCCAATAGCATCATTGTCATCATTACCATCATCATGACTGCTGTCGTCGTCATCATCAGTATTGCCAATAGCATCATTGTCATCATTACCATCATCATGACTGCTGTCGTCGTCATCATCAGTATTGCCAATAGCATCATTGTCATCATTACCATCATCATGACTGCTGTCGTCGTCATCAGTATTGCCAATAGCATCATTGTCATCATTACCATCATCATGACTGCTGTCGTCGTCATCAGCATTGCCAATAGCATCATTGTCATCATTACCATCATCATGACTGCTGTCGTCGTCATCAGCATTGCCAATAGCATCATTGTCATCATAACCATCATCATGACTGCTGTCGTCGTCATCATCAGCATTGCCAATAGCATCATTGTCATCATTACCATCATCATGACTGCTGTCGTCGTCATCAGTATTGCCAATAGCATCATTGTCATCATTACCATCATCATGACTGCTGTCGTCGTCATCATCAGTATTGCCAATAGCATCATTGTCATCATTACCATCATCATGACTGCTGTCGTCGTCATCATCAGTATTGCCAATAGCATCATTGTCATCATTACCATCATCATGACTGCTGTCGTCGTCATCATTAGTATTGCCAATAGCATCATTGTCATCATTACCATCATCATGACTGCTGTCGTCATCATCAGTATTGCCAATAGCATCATTGTCATCATTACCATCATCATGATTGCTGTCGTCGTCATCATCAGTATTGCCAATAGCATCATTGTCATCATTACCATCATCATGACTGCTGTCGTCGTCGTCATCAGTATTGCCAATAGCATCATTGTCATCATTACCATCATCATGACTGCTGTCGTCGTCGTCATCAGTATTGCCAATAGCATCATTGTCATCATTACCATCATCATGACTGCTGTCGTCGTCGTCATCAGTATTGCCAATAGCATCATTGTCATCATTACCATCATCATGACTGCTGTCGTCGTCATCATCAGTATTGCCAATAGCATCATTGTCATCATTACCATCATCATGACTGCTGTCGTCGTCATCATCAGTATTGCCAATAGCATCATTGTCATCATTACCATCATCATGACTGCTGTCGTCGTCATCAGTATTGCCAATAGCATCATTGTCATCATTACCATCATCATGACTGCTGTCGTCGTCATCAGCATTGCCAATAGCATCATTGTCATCATTACCATCATCATGACTGCTGTCGTCGTCATCAGCATTGCCAATAGCATCATTGTCATCATTACCATCATCATCACTGCTGTCGTCGTCATCATTAGTATTGCCAATAGCATCATTGTCATCATTACCATCATCATGACTGCTGTCATCGTCATCATCAGTATTGCCAATAGCATCATTGTCATCATTACCATCATCATGACTGCTGTCATCGTCATCATCAGTATTGCCAATAGCATCATTGTCATCATTACCATCATCATGACTGCTGTCGTCGTCATCATCAGTATTGCCAATAGCATCATTGTCATCATTGCCATCATCATCACTGCTGTCGTCGTCATCATTAGTATTGCCAATAGCATCATTGTCATCATTACCATCATCATGACTGCTGTCGTCATCATCAGTATTGCCAATAGCATCATTGTCATCATAACCATCATCATGATTGCTGTCGTCGTCATCATCAGTATTGCCAATAGCATCATTGTCATCATTACCATCATCATGACTGCTGTCGTCGTCGTCATCAGTATTGCCAATAGCATCATTGTCATCATTACCATCATCATGACTGCTGTCGTCGTCGTCATCAGTATTGCCAATAGCATCATTGTCATCATTACCATCATCATGACTGCTGTCGTCGTCATCATCAGTATTGCCAATAGCATCATTGTCATCATTACCATCATCATGACTGCTGTCGTCATCATTAGTATTGCCAATAGCATCATTGTCATCATTACCATCATCATGACTGCTGTCGTCGTCATCATCAGTATTGCCAATAGCATCATTGTCATCATTACCATCATCATGACTGCTGTCGTCGTCATCATCAGTATTGCCAATAGCATCATTGTCATCATTACCATCATCATGACTGCTGTCGTCGTCATCAGTATTGCCAATAGCATCATTGTCATCATTACCATCATCATGACTGCTGTCGTCGTCATCATCAGTATTGCCAATAGCATCATTGTCATCATTACCATCATCATGACTGCTGTCATCGTCATCATCAGTATTGCCAATAGCATCATTGTCATCATTACCATCATCATGACTGCTGTCGTCGTCATCATCAGTATTGCCAATAGCATCATTGTCATCATTACCATCATCACGACTGCTGTCATCGTCATCATCAGTATTGCCAATAGCATCATTGTCATCATTACCATCATCATGACTGCTGTCATCGTCATCATCAGTATTGCCAATAGCATCATTGTCATCATTACCATCATCATGACTGCTGTCGTCGTCATCATCAGTATTGCCAATAGCATCATTGTCATCATTACCATCATCATGACTGCTGTCGTCGTCATCATTAGTATTGCCAATAGCATCATTGTCATCATTACCATCATCATGACTGCTGTCGTCATCATCAGTATTGCCAATAGCATCATTGTCATCATTACCATCATCATGATTGCTGTCGTCGTCATCATCAGTATTGCCAATAGCATCATTGTCATCATTACCATCATCATGACTGCTGTCGTCGTCGTCATCAGTACTGCCAATAGCATCATTGTCATCATTACCATCATCATGACTGCTGTCGTCGTCGTCATCAGTATTGCCAATAGCATCATTGTCATCATTACCATCATCATGACTGCTGTCGTCGTCGTCATCAGTATTGCCAATAGCATCATTGTCATCATTACCATCATCATGACTGCTGTCGTCGTCATCATCAGTATTGCCAATAGCATCATTGTCATCATTACCATCATCATGACTGCTGTCGTCGTCATCATCAGTATTGCCAATAGCATCATTGTCATCATTACCATCATCATGACTGCTGTCGTCGTCATCAGTATTGCCAATAGCATCATTGTCATCATTACCATCATCATGACTGCTGTCGTCGTCATCAGCATTGCCAATAGCATCATTGTCATCATTACCATCATCATGACTGCTGTCGTCGT
Organism: Haliotis asinina; assembly: GCF_037392515.1. NCBI lineage: Eukaryota > Metazoa > Mollusca > Gastropoda > Lepetellida > Haliotidae > Haliotis > Haliotis asinina. Next base: position 34,545,610 of record NC_090288.1, read on the forward strand.
CATCAGCATTGCCAATAGCATCATTGTCATCATAACCATCATCATGACTGCTGTCGTCGTCATCAGCATTGCCAATAGCATCATTGTCATCATAACCATCATCATGACTGCTGTCGTCGTCATCATCAGTATTGCCAATAGCATCATTGTCATCATTACCATCATCATGACTGCTGTCGTCGTCGTCATCAGTATTGCCAATAGCATCATTGTCATCATTACCATCATCATGACTGCTGTCGTCGTCATCATCAGTATTGCCAATAGCATCATTGTCATCATTACCATCATCATGACTGCTGTCGTCGCCATCATCAGTATTGCCAATAGCATCATTGTCATCATTACCATCATCATGACTGCTGTCGTCGTCATCATCAGTATTGCCAATAGCATCATTGTCATCATTACCATCATCATGACTGCTGTCGTCGTCGTCATCAGTATTGCCAATAGCATCATTGTCATCATTACCATCATCATGACTGCTGTCGTCGTCATGATCAGTATTGCCAATAGCATCATTGTCATCATTACCATCATCATGACTGCTGTCGTCGTCGTCATCAGTATTGCCAATAGCATCATTGTCATCATTACCATCATCATGACTGCTGTCGTCGTCATCATCAGTATTGCCAATAGCATCATTGTCATCATTACCATCATCATGACTGCTGTCGTCGCCATCATCAGTATTGCCAATAGCATCATTGTCATCATTACCATCATCATGACTGCTGTCGTCGTCATCATCAGTATTGCCAATAGCATCATTGTCATCATTACCATCATCATGACTGCTGTCGTCGTCATCATCAGTATTGCCAATAGCATCATTGTCATCATTACCATCATCATGACTGCTGTCGTCGTCATCATCAGTATTGCCAATAGCATCATTGTCATCATTACCATCATCATGACTGCTGTCGTCGTCATCATCAGTATTGCCAATAGCATCATTGTCATCATTACCATCATCATGACTGCTGTCGTCGTCATCATTAGTATTGCCAATAGCATCATTGTCATCATTACCATCATCATGACTGCTGTTGTCGTCATCATTAGTTTTGCCAATAGCATCATTGTCATCATTACCATCATCATGACTGCTGTCGTCGTCATCATCAGTATTGCCAATAGCATCATTGTCATCATTACCATCATCATGATTGCTGTCATCGTCATCATCAGTATTGCCAATAGCATCATTGTCATCATTACCATCATCATGACTGCTGTCGTCGTCATCATCAGTATTGCCAATAGCATCATTGTCATCATTACCATCATCATGACTGCTGTCGTCGTCATCATCAGTATTGCCAATAGCATCATTGTCATCATTACCATCATCATGACTGCTGTCGTCGTCATCATCAGTATTGCCAATAGCATCATTGTCATCATTACCATCATCATGACTGCTGTCGTCGTCATCATTAGTATTGCCAATAGCATCATTGTCATCATTACCATCATCATGACTGCTGTTGTCGTCGTCATTAGTTTTGCCAATAGCATCATTGTCATCATTACCATCATCATGACTGCTGTCGTCGTCATCATCAGTATTGCCAATAGCATCATTGTCATCATTACCATCATCATGATTGCTGTCATCGTCATCATCAGTATTGCCAATAGCATCATTGTCATCATTACCATCATCATGACTGCTGTCGTCGTCGTCATCAGTATTGCCAATAGCATCATTGTCATCATTACCATCATCATGACTGCTGTCGTCGTCGTCATCAGTATTGCCAATAGCATCATTGTCATCATTACCATCATCATGACTGCTGTCGTCGTCATCATCAGTATTGCCAATAGCATCATTGTCATCATTACCATCATCATGACTGCTGTCGTCATCATTAGTATTGCCAATAGCATCATTGTCATCATTACCATCATCATGACTGCTGTCGTCGTCATCATCAGTATTGCCAATAGCATCATTGTCATCATTACCATCATCATGACTGCTGTCGTCGTCATCATCAGTATTGCCAATAGCATCATTGTCATCATTACCATCATCATGACTGCTGTCGTCGTCATCATCAGTATTGCCAATAGCATCATTGTCATCATTACCATCATCATGACTGCTGTCGTCGTCATCAGTATTGCCAATAGCATCATTGTCATCATTACCATCATCATGACTGCTGTCGTCGTCATCAGCATTGCCAATAGCATCATTGTCATCATTACCATCATCATGACTGCTGTCGTCGTCATCAGCATTGCCAATAGCATCATTGTCATCATAACCATCATCATGACTGCTGTCGTCGTCATCAGCATTGCCAATAGCATCATTGTCATCATAACCATCATCATGACTGCTGTCGTCGTCATCATCAGTATTGCCAATAGCATCATTGTCATCATTACCATCATCATGACTGCTGTCGTCGTCGTCATCAGTATTGCCAATAGCATCATTGTCATCATTACCATCATCATGACTGCTGTCGTCGTCATCATCAGTATTGCCAATAGCATCATTGTCATCATTACCATCATCATGACTGCTGTCGTCGTCATCATCAGTATTGCCAATAGCATCATTGTCATCATTACCATCATCATGACTGCTGTCGTCGTCATCAGTATTGCCAATAGCATCATTGTCATCATTACCATCATCATGACTGCTGTCGTCGTCATCAGCATTGCCAATAGCATCATTGTCATCATTACCATCATCATGACTGCTGTCGTCGTCATCAGCATTGCCAATAGCATCATTGTCATCATAACCATCATCATGACTGCTGTCGTCGTCATCAGCATTGCCAATAGCATCATTGTCATCATAACCATCATCATGACTGCTGTCGTCGTCATCATCAGTATTGCCAATAGCATCATTGTCATCATTACCATCATCATGACTGCTGTCGTCGTCGTCATCAGTATTGCCAATAGCATCATTGTCATCATTACCATCATCATGACTGCTGTCGTCGTCGTCATCAGTATTGCCAATAGCATCATTGTCATCATTACCATCATCATGACTGCTGTCGTCGCCATCATCAGTATTGCCAATAGCATCATTGTCATCATTACCATCATCATGACTGCTGTCGTCGTCGTCATCAGTATTGCCAATAGCATCATTGTCATCATTACCATCATCATGACTGCTGTCGTCGTCGTCATCAGTATTGCCAATAGCATCATTGTCATCATTACCATCATCATGACTGCTGTCGTCGTCATCATCAGTATTGCCAATAGCATCATTGTCATCATTACCATCATCATGACTGCTGTCGTCGTCGTCATCAGTATTGCCAATAGCATCATTGTCATCATTACCATCATCATGACTGCTGTCGTCGTCATCATCAGTATTGCCAATAGCATCATTGTCATCATTACCATCATCATGACTGCTGTCGTCGCCATCATCAGTATTGCCAATAGCATCATTGTCATCATTACCATCATCATGATTGCTGTCGTCGTCATCATCAGTATTGCCAATAGCATCATTGTCATCATTACCATCATCATGACTGCTGTCGTCGTCATCATCAGTATTGCCAATAGCATCATTGTCATCATTACCATCATCATGACTGCTGTCGTCGTCATCATTAGTATTGCCAATAGCATCATTGTCATCATTACCATCATCATTACTGCTGTCGTCGTCATCATCAGTATTGCCAATAGCATCATTGTCATCATTACCATCATCATGACTGCTGTCGTCGTCATCATCAGTATTGCCAATAGCATCATTGTCATCATTACCATCATCATGACTGCTGTCGTCGTCATCATCAGTATTGCCAATAGCATCATTGTCATCATTACCATCATCATGACTGCTGTCGTCGTCATCATCAGTATTGCCAATAGCATCATTGTCATCATTACCATCATCATGACTGCTGTCGTCGTCATCATCAGTATTGCCAATAGCATCATTGTCATCATTACCATCATCATGACTGCTGTCGTCGTCATCATTAGTATTGCCAATAGCATCATTGTCATCATTACCATCATCATGACTGCTGTTGTCGTCATCATTAGTTTTGCCAATAGCATCATTGTCATCATTACCATCATCATGACTGCTGTCGTCGTCATCATCAGTATTGCCAATAGCATCATTGTCATCATTACCATCATCATGATTGCTGTCATCGTCATCATCAGTATTGCCAATAGCATCATTGTCATCATTACCATCATCATGACTGCTGTCGTCGTCATCATTAGTATTGCCAATAGCATCATTGTCATCATTACCATCATCATGACTGCTGTCGTCGTCATCATCAGTATTGCCAATAGCATCATTGTCATCATTACCATCATCATGACTGCTGTCGTCGTCATCATCAGTATTGCCAATAGCATCATTGTCATCATTACCATCATCATGACTGCTGTCGTCGTCATCATTAGTATTGCCAATAGCATCATTGTCATCATTACCATCATCATGACTGCTGTTGTCGTCATCATTAGTTTTGCCAATAGCATCATTGTCATCATTACCATCATCATGACTGCTGTCGTCGTCGTCATCAGTATTGCCAATAGCATCATTGTCATCATTACCATCATCATGACTGCTGTCGTCATCATTAGTATTGCCAATAGCATCATTGTCATCATTACCATCATCATGACTGCTGTCGTCGTCATCATCAGTATTGCCAATAGCATCATTGTCATCATTACCATCATCATGACTGCTGTCGTCGTCATCATCAGTATTGCCAATAGCATCATTGTCATCATTACCATCATCATGACTGCTGTCGTCGTCATCATCAGTATTGCCAATAGCATCATTGTCATCATTACCATCATCATGACTGCTGTCGTCGTCATCAGTATTGCCAATAGCATCATTGTCATCATTACCATCATCATGACTGCTGTCGTCGTCATCAGCATTGCCAATAGCATCATTGTCATCATTACCATCATCATGACTGCTGTCGTCGTCATCAGCATTGCCAATAGCATCATTGTCATCATAACCATCATCATGACTGCTGTCGTCGTCATCAGCATTGCCAATAGCATCATTGTCATCATAACCATCATCATGACTGCTGTCGTCGTCATCATCAGTATTGCCAATAGCATCATTGTCATCATTACCATCATCATGACTGCTGTCGTCGTCGTCATCAGTATTGCCAATAGCATCATTGTCATCATTACCATCATCATGACTGCTGTCGTCGTCATCATCAGTATTGCCAATAGCATCATTGTCATCATTACCATCATCATGACTGCTGTCGTCGCCATCATCAGTATTGCCAATAGCATCATTGTCATCATTACCATCATCATGATTGCTGTCGTCGTCATCATCAGTATTGCCAATAGCATCATTGTCATCATTACCATCATCATGACTGCTGTCGTCGTCATCATCAGTATTGCCAATAGCATCATTGTCATCATTACCATCATCATGACTGCTGTCGTCGTCATCATTAGTATTGCAAATAGCATCATTGTCATCATTACCATCATCATTACTGCTGTCGTCGTCATCATCAGTATTGCCAATAGCATCATTGTCATTATTACCATCATCATGACTGCTGTCGTCGTCATCATCAGTATTGCCAATAGCATCATTGTCATCATTACCATCATCATGACTGCTGTCGTCGTCATCATCAGTATTGCCAATAGCATCATTGTCATCATTACCATCATCATGACTGCTGTCGTCGTCATCATCAGTATTGCCAATAGCATCATTGTCATCATTACCATCATCATGACTGCTGTCGTCGTCATCATCAGTATTGCCAATAGCATCATTGTCATCATTACCATCATCATGACTGCTGTCGTCGTCATCATTAGTATTGCCAATAGCATCATTGTCATCATTACCATCATCATGACTGCTGTTGTCGTCATCATTAGTTTTGCCAATAGCATCATTGTCATCATTACCATCATCATGACTGCTGTCGTCGTCATCATCAGTATTGCCAATAGCATCATTGTCATCATTACCATCATCATGATTGCTGTCATCGTCATCATCAGTATTGCCAATAGCATCATTGTCATCATTACCATCATCATGACTGCTGTCGTCGTCGTCATCAGTATTGCCAATAGCATCATTGTCATCATTACCATCATCATGACTGCTGTCGTCGTCGTCATCAGTATTGCCAATAGCATCATTGTCATCATTACCATCATCATGACTGCTGTCGTCGTCATCATCAGTATTGCCAATAGCATCATTGTCATCATTACCATCATCATGACTGCTGTCGTCATCATTAGTATTGCCAATAGCATCATTGTCATCATTACCATCATCATGACTGCTGTCGTCGTCATCATCAGTATTGCCAATAGCATCATTGTCATCATTACCATCATCATGACTGCTGTCGTCGTCATCATCAGTATTGCCAATAGCATCATTGTCATCATTACCATCATCATGACTGCTGTCGTCGTCATCAGTATTGCCAATAGCATCATTGTCATCATTACCATCATCATGACTGCTGTCGTCGTCATCAGCATTGCCAATAGCATCATTGTCATCATAACCATCATCATGACTGCTGTCGTCGTCATCAGCATTGCCAATAGCATCATTGTCATCATAACCATCATCATGACTGCTGTCGTCGTCATCATCAGTATTGCCAATAGCATCATTGTCATCATTACCATCATCATGACTGCTGTCGTCGCCATCATCAGTATTGCCAATAGCATCATTGTCATCATTACCATCATCATGATTGCTGTCGTCGTCATCATCAGTATTGCCAATAGCATCATTGTCATCATTACCATCATCATGACTGCTGTCGTCGTCATCATCAGTATTGCCAATAGCATCATTGTCATCATTACCATCATCATGACTGCTGTCGTCGTCATCATTAGTATTGCCAATAGCATCATTGTCATCATTACCATCATCATTACTGCTGTCGTCGTCATCATCAGTATTGCCAATAGCATCATTGTCATCATTACCATCATCATGACTGCTGTCGTCGTCATCATCAGTATTGCCAATAGCATCATTGTCATCATTACCATCATCATGACTGCTGTCGTCGTCATCATCAGTATTGCCAATAGCATCATTGTCATCATTACCATCATCATGACTGCTGTCGTCGTCATCATCAGTATTGCCAATAGCATCATTGTCATCATTACCATCATCATGACTGCTGTCGTCGTCATCATCAGTATTGCCAATAGCATCATTGTCATCATTACCATCATCATGACTGCTGTCGTCGTCATCATTAGTATTGCCAATAGCATCATTGTCATCATTACCATCATCATGACTGCTGTCGTCGTCATCATCAGTATTGCCAATAGCATCATTGTCATCATTACCATCATCATGATTGCTGTCATCGTCATCATCAGTATTGCCAATAGCATCATTGTCATCATTACCATCATCATGACTGCTGTCGTCGTCATCATTAGTATTGCCAATAGCATCATTGTCATCATTACCATCATCATGACTGCTGTCGTCGTCATCATTAGGATTGCCAATAGCATCATTGTCATCATTACCATCATCATCACTGCTGTCGTCGTCATCATCAGTATTGCCAATAGCATCATTGTCATCATTACCATCATCATGACTGCTGTCGTCGTCATCATCAGTATTGCCAATAGCATCATTGTCATCATTACCATCATCATGACTGCTGTCGTCGTCGTCATCAGTATTGCCAATAGCATCATTGTCATCATTACCATCATCATGACTGCTGTCGTCGTCATCATCAGTATTGCCAATAGCATCATTGTCATCATTACCATCATCATGACTGCTGTCGTCGTCATCATCAGTATTGCCAATAGCATCATTGTCATCATTACCATCATCATGACTGCTGTCGTCGTCATCATCAGTATTGCCAATAGCATCATTGTCATCATTACCATCATCATGACTGCTGTCGTCGTCGTCATCAGTATTGCCAATAGCATCATTGTCATCATTACCATCATCATGACTGCTGTCGTCGTCATCATCAGTATTGCCAATAGCATCATTGTCATCATTACCATCATCATGACTGCTGTCGTCATCATTAGTATTGCCAATAGCATCATTGTCATCATTACCATCATCATGACTGCTGTCGTCGTCATCATCAGTATTGCCAATAGCATCATTGTCATCATTACCATCATCATGACTGCTGTCGTCGTCATCATCAGTATTGCCAATAGCATCATTGTCATCATTACCATCATCATGACTGCTGTCGTCGTCATCAGTATTGCCAATAGCATCATTGTCATCATTACCATCATCATGACTGCTGTCGTCGTCATCAGCATTGCCAATAGCATCATTGTCATCATAACCATCATCATGACTGCTGTCGTCGTCATCAGCATTCCCAATAGCATCATTGTCATCATAACCATCATCATGACTGCTGTCGTCGTCATCATCAGTATTGCCAATAGCATCATTGTCATCATTACCATCATCATGACTGCTGTCGTCGCCATCATCAGTATTGCCAATAGCATCATTGTCATCATTACCATCATCATGATTGCTGTCGTCGTCATCATCAGTATTGCCAATAGCATCATTGTCATCATTACCATCATCATGACTGCTGTCGTCGTCATCATCAGTATTGCCAATAGCATCATTGTCATCATTACCATCATCATGACTGCTGTCGTCGTCATCATTAGTATTGCCAATAGCATCATTGTCATCATTACCATCATCATTACTGCTGTCGTCGTCATCATCAGTATTGCCAATAGCATCATTGTCATCATTACCATCATCATGACTGCTGTCGTCGTCATCATCAGTATTGCCAATAGCATCATTGTCATCATTACCATCATCATGACTGCTGTCGTCGTCATCATCAGTATTGCCAATAGCATCATTGTCATCATTACCATCATCATGACTGCTGTCGTCGTCATCATCAGTATTGCCAATAGCATCATTGTCATCATTACCATCATCATGACTGCTGTCGTCGTCATCATCAGTATTGCCAATAGCATCATTGTCATCATTACCATCATCATGACTGCTGTCGTCGTCATCATTAGTATTGCCAATAGCATCATTGTCATCATTACCATCATCATGACTGCTGTCGTCGTCATCATCAGTATTGCCAATAGCATCATTGTCATCATTACCATCATCATGATTGCTGTCATCGTCATCATCAGTATTGCCAATAGCATCATTGTCATCATTACCATCATCATGATTGCTGTCGTCGTCATCATTAGTATTGCCAATAGCATCATTGTCATCATTACCATCATCATGACTGCTGTCGTCGTCATCATTAGGATTGCCAATAGCATCATTGTCATCATTACCATCATCATGACTGCTGTCGTCGTCATCATCAGTATTGCCAATAGCATCATTGTCATCATTACCATCATCATGACTGCTGTCGTCGTCATCATCAGTATTGCCAATAGCATCATTGTCATCATTACCATCATCATGACTGCTGTCGTCGTCGTCATCAGTATTGCCAATAGCATCATTGTCATCATTACCATCATCATGACTGCTGTCGTCGTCATCATCAGTATTGCCAATAGCATCATTGTCATCATTACCATCATCATGACTGCTGTCGTCGTCATCATCAGTATTGCCAATAGCATCATTGTCATCATTACCATCATCATGACTGCTGTCGTCGTCATCATCAGTATTGCCAATAGCATCATTGTCATCATTACCATCATCATGACTGCTGTCGTCGTCATCAGTATTGCCAATAGCATCATTGTCATCATTACCATCATCATGACTGCTGTCGTCGTCATCATCAGTATTGCCAATAGCATCATTGTCATCATTACCATCATCATGACTGCTGTCGTCGTCATCATCAGTATTGCCAATAGCATCATTGTCATCATTACCATCATCATGACTGCTGTCGTCGTCATCATCAGTATTGCCAATAGCATCATTGTCATCATTACCATCATCATGACTGCTGTCGTCGTCATCAGTATTGCCAATAGCATCATTGTCATCATTACCATCATCATGACTGCTGTCGTCGTCATCAGCATTGCCAATAGCATCATTGTCATCATTACCATCATCATGACTGCTGTCGTCGTCATCAGCATTGCCAATAGCATCATTGTCATCATTACCATCATCATGACTGCTGTCGTCGTCGTCATCAGTATTGCCAATAGCATCATTGTCATCATTACCATCATCATGACTGCTGTCGTCGCCATCATCAGTATTGCCAATAGCATCATTGTCATCATTACCATCATCATGATTGCTGTCGTCGTCATCATCAGTATTGCCAATAGCATCATTGTCATCATTACCATCATCATGACTGCTGTCGTCGTCATCATCAGTATTGCCAATAGCATCATTGTCATCATTACCATCATCATGACTGCTGTCGTCGTCATCATTAGTATTGCCAATAGCATCATTGTCATCATTACCATCATCATGACTGCTGTCGTCGTCATCATCAGTATTGCCAATAGCATCATTGTCATCATTACCGTCATCATGACTGCTGTCGTCGTCATCATCAGTATTGCCAATAGCATCATTGTCATCATTACCGTCATCATGATTGCTGTCGTCGTCATCATCAGTATTGCCAATAGCATCATTGTCATCATTACCATCATCATGACTGCTGTCGTCGTCATCATCAGTATTGCTAATAGCATCACTGTCATCATTACCATCATCATGATTGCTGTCGTCGTCATCATCAGTATTGCCAATAGCATCATTGTCATCATTACCATCATCATGATTGCTGTCGTCGTCATCATCAGTATTGCCAATAGCATCATTGTCATCATTACCATCATCATGACTGCTGTCGTTGTCATCAGCATTGCCAATAGCATCATTGTCATCATTACCATCATCATGACTGCTGTCGTCATCATCAGCATTGCCAATTGCATCATTGTCATCATTACCATCATCATGACTGCTGTCATCGTCATCATTAGTATTGCCAATAGCATCATTGTCATCATTACCATCATCATGACTGCTGTCGTCATCATTAGTATTGCCAATAGCATCATTGTCATCATTACCATCATCATGACTGCTGTCGTCATCATCAGTATTGCCAATAGCATCATTGTCATCATTACCATCATCATGATTGCTGTCGTCGTCATTAGTATTGCCAATAGCATCATTGTCATCATTACCATCATCATGACTGCTGTCGTCGTCATCATCAGTATTGCCAATAGCATCATTGTCATCATTACCATCATCATGACTGCTGTCGTCGTCATCATCAGTATTGCCAATAGCATCATTGTCATCATTACCATCATCATGACTGCTGTCGTCATCATTAGTATTGCCAATAGCATCATTGTCATCATTACCATCATCATGACTGCTGTCGTCGTCGTCATCAGTATTGCCAATAGCATCATTGTCATCATTACCATCATCATGACTGCTGTCGTCGTCATCATTAGTATTGCCAATAGCATCATTGTCATCATTACCATCATCATGACTGCTGTCGTCGTCGTCATCAGTATTGCCAATAGCATCATTGTCATCAGTACCATCATCATGACTGCTGTCGTCATCATCAGCATTGCCAATAGCATCATTGTCATCATTACCGTCATCATGACTGCTGTCGTCGTCATCATCAGTATTGCCAATAGCATCATTGTCATCATTACCGTCATCATGATTGCTGTCGTCGTCATCATCAGTATTGCCAATAGCATCATTGTCATCATTACCATCATCATGACTGCTGTCGTCGTCATCATCAGTATTGCTAATAGCATCACTGTCATCATTACCATCATCATGATTGCTGTCGTCGTCATCATCAGTATTGCCAATAGCATCATTGTCATCATTACCATCATCATGATTGCTGTCGTCGTCATCATCAGTATTGCCAATAGCATCATTGTCATCATTACCATCATCATGAGTGCTGTCGTTGTCATCAGCATTGCCAATAGCATCATTGTCATCATTACCATCATCATGACTGCTGTCGTCATCATCAGCATTGCCAATTGCATCATTGTCATCATTACCATCATCATGACTGCTGTCATCGTCATCATTAGTATTGCCAATAGCATCATTGTCATCATTACCATCATCATGACTGCTGTCGTCATCATTAGTATTGCCAATAGCATCATTGTCATCATTACCATCATCATGACTGCTGTCGTCATCATCAGTATTGCCAATAGCATCATTGTCATCATTACCATCATCATGATTGCTGTCGTCGTCATTAGTATTGCCAATAGCATCATTGTCATCATTACCATCATCATGACTGCTGTCGTCGTCATCATCAGTATTGCCAATAGCATCATTGTCATCATTACCATCATCATGACTGCTGTCGTCGTCATCATCAGTATTGCCAATAGCATCATTGTCATCATTACCATCATCATGACTGCTGTCGTCATCATTAGTATTGCCAATAGCATCATTGTCATCATTACCATCATCATGACTGCTGTCGTCGTCGTCATCAGTATTGCCAATAGCATCATTGTCATCATTACCATCATCATGACTGCTGTCGTCGTCATCATTAGTATTGCCAATAGCATCATTGTCATCATTACCATCATCATGACTGCTGTCGTCGTCGTCATCAGTATTGCCAATAGCATCATTGTCATCAGTACCATCATCATGACTGCTGTCGTCATCATCAGCATTGCCAATAGCATCATTGTCATCATTACCATCATCATGACTGCTGTCGTCATCATTAGTATTGCCAATAGCATCATTGTCATCATTACCATCATCATGACTGCTGTCGTCGTCGTCATCAGTATTGCCAATAGCATCATTGCCATCATTACCATCATCATGACTGCTGTCGTCGTCATCATCAGTATTGCCATTAGCATCATTGTCATCATTACCATCATCATGACTGCTGTCGTCATCATCAGTATTGCCAATAGCATCATTGTCATCATTACCATCATCATGACTGCTGTCGTCGTCATCATCAGTATTGCCAATAGCATCATTGTCATCATTACCATCATCATGACTGCTGTCGTCATCATTAGTATTGCCAATAGCATCATTGTCATCATTACCATCATCATGACTGCTGTCGTCGTCATCATCAGTATTGCCAATAGCATCATTGTCATCATTACCATCATCATGACTGCTGTCGTCGTCATCATTAGTATTGCCAATAGCATCATTGTTATCATTACCATCATCATGACTGCTGTCGTCGTCATCATTAGTATTGCCAATAGCATCATTGTCATCATTAGCATCATCATGATTGCTGTCGTCGTCATCATCAGTATTGCCAATAGCATCATTGTCATCATTACCATCATCATGACTGCTGTCGTCGTCATCATCAGTATTGCCAATAGCATCATTGTCATCATTACCATCATCATGACTGCTGTCGTCGTCATCATCAGTATTGCCAATAGCATCATTGTCATCATTACCATCATCATGACTGCTGTCATCGTCATCATCAGTATTGCCAATAGCATCATTGTCATCATTACCATCATCATGACTGCTGTCGTCGTCATCATCAGTATTGCCAATAGCATCATTGTCATCATTACCATCATCATGATTGCTGTCGTCGTCATCATCAGTATTGCCAATAGCATCATTGTCATCATTACCATCATCATGATTGCTGTCGTCGTCATCATCAGTATTGCCAATAGCATCATTGTCATCATTACCATCATCATGACTGCTGTCGTCGTCATCATCAGTATTGCCAATAGCATCATTGTCATCATTACCATCATCATGACTGCTGTCGTCGTCATCATTAGTATTGCCAATAGCATCATTGTCATCATTACCATCATCATGATTGCTGTCGTCATCATTAGTATTGCCAATTGCATCATTGTCATCATCATCGTAACCATCATCAACATGGTTACCGTCGTCGTCATCATCATCATCACCATCTCCATCCTGCTCAGCAGTATCATCATTGTCATCAACATAAGTGACACGCCAAACAGGAATGTTTCGCAACACTACGCTATGCCAGCTTGGACAGGCTACCTCAGTTAATCTATTGATTGCCCGATCTTACTTGAAGCATGACCTACTACAGCAAACGACTCCCATGGCAACGGGTAGGTAAGGGCGTAGGTTATAGTCTCATCGCTACTACTGATTGAGCATATTGTCTTGTATTTGTCGCGTGATGTACTCACACCATAGCAACATCGCTATGACCCTGCATGAAGCTGGACTGTTGGTGTGTTAGGCACCTGTATGGTATTGTAGGGTCAGAAGGTTCAGTCCGCAATATGGTCACGCATGATGGGCGAATAGTATGACTCAACAATATACCTGGTGTTTTAACTGAACCGGTATTTCTATTCATGGATTCCTTATGTGTCTGATCACTCGTCGAGTTGGCGCCTGCCACTGTACCTGTGTAACTGGGTGATCTCTAAAGGAACGTTTAGCTTCACCACTCCCAGTTTGTTTAAACCAGAGACCACATTATATGGTCTCTGTTTAAACTGAAATTTGAAATTTACGGGGTACGTATTATTCAAATTATTTCTCTCGTGGGTACAATGAGTGCTCGTTTCTTGTGTCCCCTTAATTATATAGTCGGAAAGTTGCAGAAATGAGCAGTGTAACGACTTACTATTTCGCTGAGCGTGTATATCGTAGTAAGTGACTGTTGGTTGGTTAGTTTGTTGGTTGGTTGGTTTGTTGTTTAACGCCGCACTCAGCAATATTCCAGCTGACCATGACGGCCACAGTGATGTAACTTTTGTTAATAATCGAGTTTGGACCAGATAATACAGTGATCAACAATGTGAGCATTGATCTACGCAATTTCGAACCGATTTGCCAAACAAGTCAGCGAGCCTGACCTCTTGATCTTGTTAGTCGCCTCTTACAACAAGCATAGTCGCCTTTTATGACAAGCATGGGTTGCTGAAGGCCTATTCTACCCCGGGACCTTCACGGGTCTCCGACAAAAGGAAGATTTCAGTCGAGTTGGTGATATCAGATATGTAAAGTTCAAGTGTCTCGGAATCTAATAACGAATGAAAAAAACCCCAATAAACACGGTGATATTAGACAAATACATATGTGTATCAAACCTGATATTGAAATTCTTGATGTCCCAAAACAATACATTCACGTGCGCGCCATCAGTATACATCAGTCATCATCTTCATCATCATCATCATCATCATCATCATCATCATCATCACCATCATCATCATCATCATTTGGTTATTGGAGACCAATTCTAACCTGGATCGTCACGGATATAGTGAATAGATATTAGGTCGTTTCCGCAAAGCTATTTCAGCATTGGCACAGCTGGGAAATAAGAAATGGATGCGTTTCATGTACACACTGTATCGAGCGAAAGGTTAACCATTAGGCCGCTCCACATGCATTATGTATATTCCATTCGTCATACATTGCTTGACATATCAGAGGTGAGGTAGCCTAGTGGTCAAAGTGTTCGCCCGTTACGCCCAAGACCCGGGTTCGATTCCCCACTTGGGCACAATGTGTGAAGCCCATTTCTGGTGACTCCGCCGTGGTATTGCTGGAACATTGCTAAAAGAGACGTAAAACCACTCGCTCACTGTTTGACAAGTACATTTATACATTTCAGCGGACGTGACCAACCTCCAGTAGTGCCTGTTTGGTTCCATAACTGACCAGCACAATGACGGCGTCTTGTTGTCAAAGGGTCAAGGACGAATTTCAAGTTGGGAACTTTCTACTGGGCTATGAGTACCCGGGCGTATTCGCCAGGTCAGAGGTGGGTTTCCATAGCAACATATTTACAACTACTCAGACATCACATACACCATAGTTGTAATCTCTGAACATTTGTAGAAACGTACATTAGGATAGAATTGGTCTGCTCGAAGGTATAGCGTGACCGGACAGACATATTTATTCGGTAATTTAGACCTTAGGCCTATAATGCATACATATTGCCAAAGTGGATAAACATATATGCCTTAGTTTAGTGTTAATTGAAGTCATATTTAATCATTGCTTTTACTGCGAACTTGTGAATTTATAATTGTTATTTACAGAATACCACCATATAGCCGGAGTATTGATGAGCGGGGCGTTAAAACAATGAAACACGCTCACACACCCACTAATTCACACACTTTCTCATTCACTCACTCACTGACTACTTTCAGTGGAAAACGGGCCCCTCTGTAATCTACCTGGTGTGGAGAGCTATATGGTTCCTCTACCACGTCTCGATATTCGGTCTGAGAGCCTACCTGACCCGGTTTCTGTCCAGCAGCGTGGAGAACGAGCCTAAGTTTCTTATTTTCCTGACCACTTGGGCCTACATGCTCCTCGTCATCACCAACACCGCAGACTTCATCATCTCTATGTACTACTACATCGAACGAAAGAAGGAACTCCGAGGTATTGGACAACCTGGCTCGTCTGACTGACATTCGAAAATGTCCCATCCCACTGTCAGTTCATTTCCTCCCCAACACTAGAATCCCTTCTTCATCGAGTCACACCTTCCCGAAGTGTCCACGTCATCAAGTGTATTCAAATATACTTGGTATCTCCTTGAAAACACAACCTAAAAACACCGGCCATTTCTATCAGGAATGATTCTTTTTGTGGTTTGCTTGACCTTAACTGCCATTTTATGAAATACTAGGGCTGCAAGGTATAACCGGTATACCGGTATATCCCAATACGCTCTTTAAACGATACGTATTGCAATATTTTTCGGAGAACCGGTATATTGGGTAAAGAACATATGTGAAGTTTTTGTGATAATTTTTATGGTTTCAGTTGACATCTACACGTGTTCTTTAATTCACAACAGATGTTTTCCTTCGTTATTCAATGACAAAACTGCATACTGTAATACTATAACTTGTATAAAAAGGAAAACAGTATCAATTACTCCGCAACCTAATTTTGAGAATACTGTTATCAGAACATAACACATATGTTTAGGGACTTATATAGAAAATAGGATTGAGATACGCAGTTAGTGCCACTCAGTGTCAAACACATAAGGTCCCAATATATCGCAATACGGACACCCGTATCGCATTATATTACAATACAATTTTGTTGTGAAAACAATACTCTATGAAGTACATATTTTTAGAACCGAAAACCTTATGAATAGAGAAAGAAATTCAAAGAGGCATAGCTGTTCCAACCGTTCCAACCGGATGTATGCAATATTCATGTAAACCGACTTCATCTCACCATACCTTTTTTCCATCAAATTTATCAACCCATTCAACAGCCGACTCTACCAACATGTCGTACAGTTCCTCTGTATTTATTGCGCAGGACAGGAAGGAGTGAACCCGTGGTACAACAAGGTATTGTGGGTACTGTCCAACCTGACCAACACAGCGGCGTTCGTGGTCAGCCTGCTGTACTGGGTGCTGATACATGACTGTAAGTATTACTGACCTTCACACTGGCATTTCTCTCAAATAACACGGGAAGATCTGGGTTACAATGTGGAACTGAGTGAGTGAGTTAAATTTTACCCATATTTTAGCGGTATTCCAGCAATATCACAGCAGGGGACGCCAGAATTGGGCTTCACATATTGTACCAATGTGGGTAATCCAACCATGATTTTCGAAGTGACGCTCGAACGCTTTACCACAAGACACCCCTGCCACAAGACCCCCCTGCCACTCTCATAGGACAATGGAACGGTAATTCACGCTGTATGTAGGACGCGGCTATCTTAAGTACAGCCGAGGAGAGCTGCACTTCAAAAAGATCCTGAGCACCATTTGTCGGTCTTTGCGTTATGGTATGGTTTAGTTCCCAGGCACATATAATTATATTTCTGGATTCATAAACTATAAACCTAGTGGATTATTTGGAGCACATGACGCAGTTATTTTTGTTGGTCCTTTTCAACAATATTAGTTTTGTTTTTTATTATTGCATCCTTAACATTTAAGTTGTGACTTTACTTGATATCTGAATCGTAACAGGAGCATAACAGTAACACTAATCTGAATTGAATGAATTTCGAAAAAGGTGTGAATCTTCTCTTTAACCACTTGACTACACCACCGCCCTGTGTGGAAATGAATGTCAGAGCCTCCTCCGCAGACATCACCAGTAGTTGTCATAGCTTTGAGCGATAAAGGACAGACTGATATCCCTCAAAAGGTATCATTTTTTTAAAAAAAGAAAAAAAAACCCGAATTGATTCAAAACCTACAACGTCCAAATTCCCATCCGGTTTCACAGCTATAACTCATCATTTCATCATTTCCCCAAGCAAATCTTAATCGCCACCTACCCACCTACGTCAAAGCATATTTCAATAAAGCGAAATAGCAATGTTATGAGACTACCCCAATCTCAAGTTACATTTGCCCCCTGTGAGAATGCGCGGACCAGGTGAGGCCAGCACCTCAGGTGACAGGTAATTACTCAGGCGAGGTTTATCATCGTCTCACCTAACTTCAGGCTAATCACGGTGTCGGTTACGAAAGGCTATATGTGTTAATTTGATAAATATTATTTTAAAACAGCTTCTTTATAAATGAATGAATGAATGAATGAATGAATGGATGAATGAATAATCTTCTGAGGTTTCATCTCAGTCTTCTGCAGAAACCATGATTTCTTCATCAGAGAGAGCATTGCAGGTCACCCAGTTCACTATATCGATAGCCATTTGGACACGCCTGACTTGCTAGAGGCATGTCATCGTCTTGGTAACTCCCGTCAAGGTAGCCATCAATTGTCGTAAAATATTTTGTGACCTAGCATTAGACAAGCAGATGTTCTGATTCTAGGTCAGGTTATGTTTGCCGTAATCTCGTATTAACAGGCTGATTGCACTCTTTAGTGACCTTGACCTTACAGTTTATGTTATTTACCCATTACTGGATGCTCCCTGTTAGTAAACTAAAGCTTTCACCAGTTATAGCGAGTCCATTCAGACATATTCCCCCGGTGCTGGGGTACCGTGGGGTGGGGTATGGGGGTGGGGGCGTGTGTGTTTGGGGTGGGCGTGGAGTGGGGTGGTAACCTAACGTTGTGGTTAAAGCGTGGTCTCGTCACGCCGTTTATGTCAATATGATGCTGGAACGTTCACACTGAACTTTTTCACCAACCGGTTATTTTTTGTCACAATTGTTGTCATAAAATGACAATACATGTCATATCTGTCAATGTTGTTTCATTGTTGTTATAAATTTCAGCCCCATATGACACAGCGACCATTCAGTAGTTGAGTATACATATGATTGCTGGTTGTCCTCGATCGTATTGTATTATTATAATCATCAATATAATAAATGCCCTGGACACATTAGATTTCAGCCTCCTTGGTCTTGTACAGATGTCCAAATAGATTGCAGAATGTGCAATCCTGTGGAATGTTTGCACTCTTAGAGGTTGTCACGATCAATTCGTTATGTTATTTCACTCACAGAACAGGGCCGAGGCCTTATCATCTGGACATGTGTGTTTGCTAAGTGAAGACGGTAATAGCGCTACTGCTTTCGTAGCAATTTCGATTTGTGAGTGAGTGCAGTTTTACGCTGAACTAGGCGATATTCCAGCTACATGGCGGCGGTCTGTAAATAATCGAGTCTGGACCAGACAGTCCAGTGATCAACAGCATGAGCAGCGATTTGCGCACCTGGGAACCAATGACATGTGAGTGTGTAGTATGGGTCTTAACGTCTACATTTTGCCGGATCCAGCCGTTGGCTCATCCAAGTCACGTGATCAGATTGGATGACTCATGGGAACTGAAACCTCACAATTGATGATTGCTTCATTACTAACGAACATTTATCGAAAAAATTGGTAAGCGTCATTTTTCAGATTTTGCTATCCAGGTTGTTATTGCATACACATATTACATGATGCAACTACTTTAAATTGATGACCAATATATCATGAACACAAACTTCCTGGAGTCTTAAAAATATCCACTGATGTCTTTTCAGTTAGTGAATGTTCTACGAATTACACAAGTTTTCATGGCCAAGTGTTTCAAAGACTAAAAAAGTAGTTCCAAAATCATCTGTGTTCGATTGCTTGCTCGTTTGGTCACTGTGGCCAATCTTCGATTATTTCAACTGATCGGAACACCACTAGTTAGGAACCATACTCTACTACTCATTTGTCTACCAGTGTCACCAGGCCCGATCACCCGATCCCGTTAGTCGCCTCTTACGACAAGCATGGATTACAGAAGGCCAATAATTAAACCCGGACCTTCAGAGGTTCACGCCACTTCAGAGACAATAAGCCATGGTGGCTAACCTCCTTTGGTGTAGAAACTGTATGTTTAACGAAAATGGTATTACTCCGTTTCAATGATACAATGATACATTCATAATGTATTTATATGTATGTTAGCCATACTGAAATTTGTATTGTATCAGAATATATATATATGTATATATATGTGTGTGTGTGTGTGTGTGTGTGTGTGTGTGTGTGTGTGTGTGTGTATGTGTGTGTGTGTGTGTGTGTGTGTGTGTGTGTGTGTGTGTGTTTTCTCTGTATCGTTTTGTGTGATTTATGAGAGTGGAATCATGTTCTGTTCTGGTGGCGAGGTGATCCAGGGTATTTACTGGAATAACAAAACACCATGGATGCACGAAGATGTATTACAGCATCATTTAACATATAACACAATAACACACGTGAAAATCCTGGTTAGATTGATCATCAACAACCCGTTGCTTGTTGAAATAGGCGATAAACAGGACAAACTGGCCACGCTCGCTGGCTGGATTGACACATGTCATGGGTTCCCACTTGCCTAGATCGATGTTCATGCTGTTGATCACTGGTTTGTCTAGTCCAGACTCGATTATTTACAGACCGCCGCCACGCAGCTGGATTATTGCGTAGTGCGGCATGAAAGTAAACTAATTTACTCACGTCAACATATAACAACACCAGTAAATAACTGACACAATCCGGTTATTTCCAGATTCAAGGGGCTTCCCAGGCTACAGTTACATCAGCTTCTTCACCCACGGTGCCAACATCATCTACGTCGTGCTCAACCTCATGGTGACGGCTGTGCCAGTGCGGCTGCTGCATTTCTACCATGCAGTTCTGTTGGCCATCATCTACGGCATCTTCAACGCCGTGTACGTCCTGTCAGGTGGCACCAACGATGTCGGCGAACCCTTCGTCTATGCTGTCCTAGACTGGAACAAGAACCCGGGCATGAGTATTGGGATATCCGTCGGTTCGGCCATTGCTGCGATCATCTTACATTGTGTGGTGTACTTCATACACCTGCTGAGAGTGTGTATTGCACAAAGAGGTAGCCGGAATACACCAGTGGATACTGCAATGGACTAGTGTTGTTATGGAGTTCAACTCTCGCATGGGTTCCATAGGCTAGATATTTCATTCTTATACTAATAAATAAGGCTTTTTTCTAAGATGCTTCGGCGAAAGATCAAAGGCGCCGACAATACTTTATCAGACGATAATGTGCACTTTTACATTACGTCACAATGCGGTGACGTCACTGCGCTATTCCAGTCTACCCCCTCGCAATCGAACTTTTTTGCATTACGTCACAATGTAACCGACGTCACGATGGATGTCAGCGTCACGATGGATGTCAGCGTCCTCGTGCTTTAACTATAACAGTTCAGGGCGAAAGTGTGCTTTATTACACTAAACATGGTGGTAGAACGAACTGTATTTCTTAATTATATAGCGCTAAACTCTACGCCACGTGTACAAAGTATGTAAGCTCATACACATTCTGGATATGAGCTATTAGTCATGCGACGTATCCTACCGGGTACCCATTTTCTCCCGAGTGAACTTAGACAAGGATCCTAGCATTCTGGATCTTACTACAGTTCTTTGATGTGATAGTCTTTATGATGCAGAACAACTATGCAAGTATACCGTGGAAGAACATATATACTATCCACCAAAAGTTTAGACTTAGTTAAAGCACCTCACCATATGTTATATGTGTGTGCGTGCGTGTGCGTGCGTGTGCGTGCGTGTGTGCGCAAATGACTTGCACGAAGATGATGCATAAAATTGCTGAAAAGTATATTCAAATATTATGCATGTGAACAGATGTGTTTTGTAAACGTTTTGTTAAGAACTCATGACAATAATATGTTCAATGTTACGAATTTGTTTTACAATGCATCTGTCTATGTGTAAACACTACCTTTAAACAGTATGGAATATTTTGCAAAATCTAGTTTAGAGCATTTTACTGAAGTAACTGGCTTCATAACACTGGCGAATGTAAACTTTTGGTGCGTGCTATATTTTAGTTTCAGATAATTTAGTTTCTGGTATTGATTTCAGTAATGATACTTACTGTAAACGAAGCGAAAGTGAAGTGAGATTGTATGTTGCTTAATGCCGCATCAGCAGCTACTCGCGGCGAGTATGTGAAATAATGAATTTTACAAAAAATGACTCATTCGTAACTATTCGTGCCATTCCAGCAAGCCGTCTGAGCCATAGTTTCGAACGGACTTTGTCTGTGCCATAGTTACGAATGGATTTTGTCTGTGCCATAGTTGCAAATAGCAGCCAGTTTCCATCATCTTAATGTCTCATACTTACACTAACAACCAGTCTCTGAAAAGAACATATTTTACAGAAAAATCAGTTCATAAATAAAAAACTAATAAACTATGGAAATCTAGAAATATTCTAGAATGCGTGGGCTACATGGGGTATATTTGTTTCAGGGTTGGTACGACAGACTAGCCTCGCACTGTTCTGATACATTTACAAAAGGATTTTACATTTTATGAAGATATTACAAAGAAAATTGTATGAATTTTATGCAATATAAATGTATATTGTGCCGTGATCAATATTGTCCAGTTGAGTTCAGTATATTTTTGCCATAAATATCATGAGATGGCTTCTTTTTTATCACTTTTTTTCTTTTTGGGTTTTGCATTTCATGCACATGAACAAGTCAACATATTTGTATTTGATAGCAAGTTAAATTATGAAGTTATGTTATATGTGCATAGACTGGGCAGGGTGACCAAAATGAAACAAATGTGTCGTATTTGGAGTGAGAGTTAAATTAAATTTATATCATTGATAATTGTTATTCAGTTTTTGTTTCAGACCAACGAGAGAAGGTACAATGCTTGCTTCCTTTCTTGGATATATTTAGTTTATATGAAAATGAAATTCAGTACACGATTCTTTCTCTCTTTGAATCTGAGGTTAATGGTTTCTGCGTTTAATTTCAAATGGGCGAGTGTTTCATTCTCAATCATTTGCAGATCTTGCCATAGCTTTTTGACATGTTTGCATTCATTTAATAAATGAATAATTGATTCTATTTCAACATTACAAAACGTACAAAGTGGTGATTCTGTCAGTTTGTATTTACATAACATGTATCTGAAACTTTATTGGTTGGGAGGCATTGAAGCCATATGAGCCCAGCACTATAAGATGCTCATAATGGTACAAAATTATATGTTTTCCGTAGATTTTTTCCCATAACAGTTTTTGGTCTATAGTTTCCTTGTGGAGAAGCCGGTTGTAAAATATGCTACATCCTTTCTCAGTTTTTGAGTAGTATTTCCAAATTAGGAGAAATAATAAGTGAATATTCCTGAATATTAATTTTGAACGAAACCTGTTTTAAATGATTTCACTCAAGATAATAATCGTTTATATTCAAATTTATTTTATCCCCATATAGTTCTACGAATTCTTTATAAGAAATAAATGTGTCGTCATCTTTCAGGAAATCACTTAAAATTTAATCCATTTTACAGTTGATTGTAGGTAGTGGCCATATACTACTGGTTTTCTCCTTATTGTTATCTTATCATTTGCCCATGTATGTACTGTCTGCTGAGATAGCCATTTTCATATTTACTTTACCCTAATAAATCAGACCAGTTTTCAAATACGTCTTTCCAGAAAGGGCTGATACGTTTTGGAATATGATGTGTTTTCAGAAACAATGGTTCCATTTCTGTGGGGTTTAGTTGGCTCAATGGTTGTAAAGTATATAAAAGATTATTTAATTTTGTGTCATTTACGAATAATCCTCTGATCCATGATATTTTCTGGGATTTAATTCTATCAAGTGTAGCTCGTACATTCAGACTACGTTCTTGGTATGTTTTTGTTATCAAACATCGTTTTATTCTATCAGGTTTACCTTTCCAAATGAAGGAGAAACATTTTTTGAAGGTTCACTATAGTTTCTAATTTAGGGTTTGCTAGCGATGTGAAAAGATGACTGAATATTGGTAAAATCAAGTTATTATTCCTAAAGGTGTATGGTCTCTCGGAATCCACATTTTGATAACTTTGTCAATTGTTTTTATTTTATCTAATCCCACTCATTCATCTTTTAGCACCAGAGTTATCCTGTACGATGAAATCATTCTCACAGCCAACACGAGTTTCAGGTATTCTTGCTCGCACTGCTTTATGTATATCTTTGCCTAAACAAAGGGATTTATTACCTCAGAAAATACATTACAAGTCATCTGTCAGGAAACGGTTTTGAAGTTGCCTGAAAGATTTGCAACACACACTACCTAATGTTATTTGTTTATATTTGAACAACCAAGACCTGTTTTATCGATTATCGCTCAACATTTATTTCACGATGATCAATCTCTATGATCTATGAAAGACAGTCCTATAGAATATAATTGTAAATATTATATTTCTTTGTTGAATGTTGGTTTCACTTCGAGTGATTTCCAGTTAGCTTATAGTTCCAGCTGTGGAATCCCTCGTGCGTTCACCCGATACAAAATGGAAACATTCTCACCCTTCGTCCATATTGTTTAGTTGGGGAATAATCCGACTGGAGCCGATTGTTCACGTTTGGGTTCCATTCGGAATCGGAGCTCCCTGTTTCCTTCATTCCACTGGAATATTTCTTCAGTTTTTCTGAATAAAATGCTGTAAGTATCAATAAGAACGCGTTGGTTTCATCTTACATGAATTTAGTTTTACGCCGCACTCAGCAATATTCCAGCCATGTGGCAGCGGTCTGTAAATAATCGAGTCTGGACCAGACAATCCACTGAGTGAGTTCAGTTTTACGCCGCACCCAGCAATATCCCGGTTATATGGCGGCGGTCTGGAAGTAATCGAGTCTGGACCAGACAATCCAGTGAGTGAGTTTAGTTTTACGCCGCACCCAGCAATATCCCGGTTATATGGCGGCGGTCTGTAAGTAATCGAGTCTGGACCAGACAATCCAGTGATCAACAACATGAGCATCGATTTGCGCAATTGGGAACCGATGACATGTGTCATCCAAGTCAGCGATCCTGACCACTTAATCCCGTTATTCGCCTCTTACGACAAGCATAGTCGCCTTTTATGACATGCATGGGTTGTTGATGGCCTATTCTAACCCGGACCTTCACGGGTCTCCATCTAAAAGAACATTTCAGTCGAGTTGGTGATATCAGATATATAAAGTCAAAGTATCTCGGAATCTAATAACGAATGAAAAAACACAAAGAACACGGTGATAGTAGACAAATACATATGTGTATCAAACCTGATATTGAAATTCTTGATGTCGCAAAACAATACATTCACGTGCGCGCCATCAGTATACATCAGTCATCATCATCAGTCATCATCATCATCATCATCATCATCATCATCATCATCCATACTCTACCATCTGAAGCTTGTGGAGACACAATTTAAGCATAGAGGTGGGTGGGTGGAGTGATTAGAGGGTATATGTCCGACACCCAAAACCATGGTGTTCTTCATAGTTACCATCAGCAGATTCGTTTGACTAGATAGTGTTTATAACAATATATTTTTAAACGGATACACCCAAGAAAGCACATGTTTACTAAGCGTTATCGAACAAAATATAATTCATTTTTAACACATTTTTAACGTTTTGTGCTTTGGGGGTGGTTTATATAAGGAAGCGGCGTAAAATCATACAGATTCCCCATCTGGAGTTGCCGGTGGTATAAGCACTGATAATCATAGCCAATACGCTCACATGATTTGGTAACAAAGGCAGCAGGCTGGTTATTTACATATCGCAGTGGTTTGACGCCACTTATTCAAGCAATATCAAGACGGGGGTCACCAGAAAATGACCTCATACATTGTAGTCATGTGAGGAATCGAACCCGGGTCTTCGGTGCGACGGGCGAACGCTCTAACCACTAGGCCCCGGGTCGCCCTTACATGAGTGAGTGAGTTTAGTTTTACGCCGTACTCAGCAATATTCCAGCTATATGGCGGCGGTCTGTAAATAATCTAATCTGGACCAGACAAGCCAGTGATCAACAACATGAGCATCGATCTACGCAATTGGGAACCGATGACATGTGTCAACAAAGTCAGCGATCCTGAAATGGGTTTCACGCATGGTACCCATGTGAAGAATCGATCCCCCCGTGACGAGAGCACAGTAGGAGTAGGCTACCTCGCCGCTCATCTCATTGAGGAAACACAAAGGAAACAATATACTGATACCAGCTACCCCTAAATAAGTGTCCACCCGCGCATTACAATTGCTGCCAGACTGAATTAGAACCGTTGAAGAGGCAATGGGAGTAGCCTAGTGGTAAAGCATTCGCTCGTAACGCCGAAGACCCGGGTTCTATTCCCCACATGGGCAACACATGTGAAACCCAGTTCAGCTGTCCTACGTCGCGATTTTGCTGGAATATTACCGACAAGCGGCGTAAAACTAAATTCATTTATTCCTCAGAACCCCTGATCAACAATCATTTTTTTCTGCGTATAACACAATTTCCTGGAAATTTTTTTACAAAACTGTCTTAACATACATGCCTCATATGTGTATCGTTCCCATTCGACATCCTTCCACCATTAACAACACACTGTAAGTAAAACCGGCATTGCATTGCCAGTAAAGTTGACTTTGTACACTGTAGGAAAATCTGTGGAGATTATTCTTATAGAACCCTCGAGACACTAAATGCTAACATACTTGACCCAGCTGCGAGTATTCCACTGCCTAATCACTTCACAGGTTAATATCAGTTTGTCTGTAATTCACTGCCAGCTGTTACAGGTTACAAGCAAACCGGTATCGTAGTTTCGAGGGACCGCCATATTGTTTTCGTTTCCGTTGCAATATTGTTTTCTGAAACTAATTTTCGTTATGAAATTCGTAGTCAAAGTCAACTTTCTGCAACAAAATATACGACACGCATGCAGATAATATATTAATTTGGAGGCTGGTTTCCTTATTCAATATTTCCAGAGACCATGTGATAGTAATAATTACATGGTCTCTGATATTACTTTATGACTAGCATCCCAACGAAAAGAAATGGTTTGGAAACGACGAACGGAGCAATAGGTAGCCTCAGTACTGAGTAAAAACTATTTGTTTGTTGTTTAACGCAGTATTCCAGCTATATGGAGGCGATCTGTTATTAATGGAGTCTGGACCAGATAATCCCGTGAACAACATGAGCATCAATCTGCGCAATTGGGTTAAGATGACCTGTTTCAACCAAGTCAGCGAGCCTTACTATCCGACCCTGTTTGCCTATTACGAAAATCAAGCGTTACTGAAGGCCAGTACTAACTGAATCTACATGGTTGCTGACACAGAGAAACTGATATTCAAGTATGAATGGATGAGAAGGGGCAACTGTAGCAGACGCGATCATACTTGAGTATTACAGGAAAACGACTCCGATGTATTTCGCAGAGCCGACTTGCAATGAATTATGAAAATTCGCCACAAACTTTCATTTCCACGTTTAGGGCCCTACTTAATCACGTGGGTGAAAATCAAGACATGTCGTTAGATGTAGGGACTGAAATATCATACGGCTCATAGAAAGATGGTTTTAATGTGAGTGCTGAATATTGAGCGTGTGCGTGTGGGCGAAATGACACTCACATATACATCGATGCTAACATATAATTAGTGTAGAGACGACAGCGCATCTCTGACTGTTTACTATGGTGCCATTTTTCAAGAATACAATATTTGCTGTTCAGCGTCCCACTCAGCAATATTCCAGCAATATGTCTGTAAATAACGGAATCTGGAACAGACATTCCAGCATGAGCACTGATCTACGTAATGGAGATACTATGACGTATGTCTATCCGATCCCGTTAGTCATCTCTTACAAGCATCTGTTACTGGGGACGGTCCTGCACGGTTATTCTTACTTAAATGTGTCAAAGTATTAGGCCAGCTTTGTGACACTTGGGTGACGGGTCCGTTGACAACAAAGATAATGTATGATGCGCACATAAAATATTACATCGTACACTGACCATTACATAACATTTCCAATCCAGACTGACCTAAGGTATAGAGGGTTTCTGTAGGTTGGTGTGGAGAGCATTGTGTCATTGTAAGTTACCAGCAGTTATGCTGGAATTTCACATCAAAATGTATCTGTTTAAAACATTACTTAGCAGATGTGAATGATCTCAAACCGAATTAAATCTGTGATATCATATTTGTTTTCCAATCACGACGTTTTTACCTATCAGGAATCAATAATAATTCTTTGGCAAAGCCCAAATGCTTTGGGGGTAAAAACTCGACAAAATCCTTCTGAAGCAAAACCCATAACCCTTCCAGAGCAAACGCCAGACGAAACCGTTCCAGAGCAAACGCCAGACTAAACCCTTCCAGAGCAAACGCCAGACTAAACCGTTCCAGAGCAAACGCCAGACTAAACCCTTCCAGAGCAAACGCCAGTGAAAACCCTCCCAGAGCAAACGCCAGACTAAACCCTTCTAGTGCAAACGCCAGACTAAACCCTTCTAGAGCAAATGCCAGCCTAAACCCTTCCAGAGCAAACGCCTGACTAAACCCTTCCAGAGGAAAGCCCAAATGCTTCTAAAGCAAAGTTCAAACTCATCTGGAGCAAAGCCCGTGACCAAATCCCTTCTGGGGCGAAGACCAAACTGTTCCAGAGCACAACCCAAACCCTTCCAGAGCAAATTTGAGACAAAACCCTTCAAAAGAGAAGCCCAAATCCTTGAAGAACAAAGACAAAAAATACACCAGAGCAAAGAGCAAACCTTTCCAGAGCACGTTTGGTGTTACTTCTGAAATGTGACTTGATTAAGAATTTAAGAAACGTTGTAGAGGGTTCTGGCGTGCCTCAAAACACGAAACACAACTGGCACCAAGGTAGATGTTCTCGCTGACGGACTCCCTGCAGTCATTTTATATAGAGCTGCGAAACATTACATACTTCGATGTCAGTATTGTTCGCCACATGCTTCAGTGTGAAGCGCCACACCAACGCTTGGTTATTGTGTATGCTATATTACATAAGGAAATATCAAAGAGTTTCTTTGTTGTCGGAACGGAATAAGAGCATATCTTCCCCCATATGAGTATATCTGGAATCAGGATAATTCATATTGGATTCATATGAATATAACAACCATTTGAAAAAAATTATAAATATTAGAAAACAGAAACATGTGTTCAAGTACATGAAACTAAATTGAGACAAAATAAATGACGGAGCCGGTTTGTGTAAACAAACAGCTTCCACACTGACCCATCTTCGCCTGTCCAGGGTATTAGATATTATGACCGCCGAATTCCAGTGTTAAAGTATGTCAGTTATGATTAGTTCTAAGATCGCTTTCGGTGTGGTCCTGGGGCGGTGAAAGAACTTAAGACTAAAAACGAGATTTTGACTGAATACAAATCTTTATGACCGCGAATGATTTTAATGAGGTAAAATCGGACTCAAAAAGAAATTGGGTTGAAGTCGCTTTTAGAAGATATTCCAATAATGTTACAGATGGGGACAGTAAATATAACAATCGAACCCGAGGCTTCCGCTTCACGAGCGAACACTTTAACCACTGGGCTATCCCAGTCTGGATCAGAAGTATGAAACATCCTCGGTTCCTGGAAGGGTGTTTAAACCTGCGAATTATTTGTCTTTATCCTACATTTGTGTGAATACATGAGATGACATCAAGCCTTCATCCAAAAAGAAACAGCTGCTCCCTGTCTTATGTATCACAGACAGGGGATATTTAACGCTGGACAAGCGAAGATGGTTTTACATGATAATATACATTGCAACCAATGAGATCATATTTTTTAGGAAGCATCCAATGAGATCATATTTTTTCGTAGTGTCTCCTCGAACGTGAAGTCCGAGCACACGAGACATATTGATAGATGGGATGCACCAAAGTCAGCGCCGCCATTCCTGCCAGGAACTTGTTCACCTGAAAAAGAGCAAGGGAGTCAGTGAGTGTTGTTTTGTGCCGCTTTTAGCAACATCCCAAATATATCACGACGAGGGCACCACAAACTTGCTTCACAACGTACCCATGAGGGGAATCGAACCCAGGTCGTCGGCGTGACTAACGAACACTTAATCCACTAAGCTACCTAGGTTACAGAGACAAGCAAGTGACAAAGTCCCGTCAGTGATTACCCTATAAGAATCATCAAAGGTAAGTGAGATTCAAGCCCTGTATCTAAGCCATTCGCATGCTTTCCGGACGCCTTTTGGGACGCCTTAGGGACGCCATAGCGAATAGCATTGGCCACATGTACTCTCCCCGTCCCAGGACAATTAGACATTTAGTTAAGAAAATAACCTGAATTAAAATGAAGCTGGAAAAAGGAGTGGCTTTTAGCGACGTCATTTACGTTTCGGTAACCAAGGTTACACGGTTCTCACCGTGTCAAAGCCACTGGACTGGCTCCACATAAACAAGGCATACTGAAGGAAGGCCAGTGCGCCTGCGCTGATCAGGGAGGCGCTGTAGAGGATTCCGAATTGTTCAAGTGGAAATCTGAAATACAAGTTAGTGGCTCTTATCATTCCGAATCCGAAACACCTCTAGCTTCTGTAGCATAACTACGTGTATGGACCAAACACTGTACTCATTGTACCCAGTGTTATATGTACTGAACAGCAGAAGAAACGCAAGTTTCGAAAAGAATTAAATCTCATATAAGTAAGGGCTCATGTTTTTGTCTTCTTTTTAAAAACTTGCCAATAACCAGAGCTGCACTTCTTTACTGTTCTATATGATATCAATTTGGCTCTCCAATAGTCTTAAATTTGTGGAACTGAATCCAAACATTTGCTTCAGCGAGCTACAAGTTCTGTTTTGCATATTCCACAACAGAAACATGTTTTCTTATGTTATGTCACGTGTGGATATGCACCTCATAGATGCTATTAAATTTGGTGGGTTTTGTTTTACACCACTTTATCGAGAGATATCAGTAATGCGCTTCACAAATTGTGGGGAATCGAACCAGGGTCGTCGGCGTGATCAGCGAACACTTTAACCACCAGATTAACCCACATCCGCCGGAACCGTTATCGCTATGTAGGTTATGCATGGGTGTACAGACCCGTGACAAAATGTATTACGGCACTTGACGTAATTTCCATAGACATGTTATGTCAGTGTAGCATAACTAATTTTCATGAAGTGAGTTTAAGGTGGACCTTTGCAAAATTTGATTGGCAAATTGGAAACCATATCTGCTCTGCGGACATAATTTCAGTAAATTAACTGTTCAATTTTCCGCCAACTGTTTAACTAATGACATCACATTTATCAACTTGGTTCCACAATGCTCAATCCCATAAACGGCCATGTTAAAGGGGTTCACGGCACTGTACACATGTTGATAAAATTGTCGCCATTCGATAAATAAGCAAACGGAAAATTAAACATAAATTATGTGATTGTAGGTATGATGATTCCCCACAAATTTTCAAAATCTGACTTGGATCTTACAAAAATTAATTTCATGAAAATTACTTATGCCGCACTAAATTAAGTGTAAGTCCATGGAAATTACGTCAAGTGTCCGAATACTTTTTGCATGGGTCTGTATTGTATAACCCACATAGTGATCACGGTTCCTGTGCCCACTGCCCCAATGTGTTTGTGAGGTACTTACACGGCAATGAGAAATGACGATGCAGTGGCGTACAGGAACGCCCTAAACACCATGACTGCAAGGAACGTCACATACAACACATTTTCATCTGGACACAGCATCAGTACCGACACGAGCACAGCACTTAGTGACGTCATAGTCAGGGGTATGACAGACGCCCGTATTTTCCCTCGAAGTGGCCTCAGATCGTCTGAAACAAGTAACACAAGTAATTTATCGATATCTCTTCTCTATTACTCGTCACTTATTATATTATCGAGGTTATTTCTCGACAACTCGGTGCTTGTGTCACTCGTCATCACTCCTAACGTCTTTACGTCTCGTCACGTCTCTGCACTCGTTCACTTATCGATTATAATTCTCTAAGACTCGTACAATGTTATTTCTCTGCACTCGTCACTTATCGATTATATTTCTTTATAATTCGTCACTTCACAATGCTATTTCTCCACCACTCGATGCTTATGTCATTCGTCATCACCCTTCTTCTCAACCACTCGCCACGTAACAATATTTCTCTGAACTCTTCACGTAACGATGATATTTCAGTAGCACTCGTACTTCACCAATATAATTCGTCGTTACTCACCAATAGTCAAAATTTGAAGGGGCGTATTCTCACAAAATGTAATGACTTCAAATCCGTAAGTGTATGAAATCTAAATTTCAAAAATGCAGTAGCATTTCCGAATTTCCCATAATCCGAATACCGACCGATCCTTAGCCATTCACATGCAAAATGGCTTTCTTGAGCCTTACCAGAAATTTGCTTTACAGTTTTACATCGCGTTATAACTCTGCATCACGACTGAGTTGTAACAGTGAAACTAGGTCCCTTAAAATAACTTAGGTAACAGTCACGTAAACATTGAAAACATCAGTTTTAGAACGAGTCGTCTTTAAAGATGAACTTTGTTAATGTGTTAGTAGGTGAGTATGACTCTAACAATATTGCAAAACAATCATATCGAAGAACACAAGACAGTGAAATTCTTAAGGGGAATCAAACCCTGGTCTTCAGCGTGACGAGCGAACGCTTTAACTAGTCAAACACCCGTTGCAATTATGGGAGACTTCCACTTGTCTCAGCTGCTTCTCTGTTCACTTTACATCTGTGTCTCTAATACCATTGATACATTAATGTACATTTGGGAAATCCGCAGCCTCGGACTAAAGCTAAGTCTATGTCTGTATATAACTGAAACAATTAATTCCTTTTCAATTGAAAATGCGCCTCAATCAAAAGGGAGACTCGGGGCCTAAATTTTTAAAGCTCTCTTAGCACTAAGGTCGCCGTAAGTTAATCTTAATATAAGACACTTACGGCTATCTTAGCGGTAAGAGAACTTCCGAAAATCTAGACCCAGAGTGAGCTTTAGAGCTTAGCACTGCAGAAAGGGAAAGGCAGAATAAAAAAGTAGTTCAGTTCAGAGAGGCAGATTAATCGTAGCATTGCTGGAAATTTAAGTAAATACTTATCTATTTCATAAAACTTTTATCCAAGGTGTTATCACAATTGTACTTACACAAGTATGGTACGATATTCTCCCCATGAAGCTCAAAAACAAAATGCAGTCAATTGCCGAACTTTCTTGTACAATTTGACTGCCCTATATTAGCACATGTTTGAAAAGAAAGGGTTTGCAATTCAGGCTGATGCCTGCCATATAATTACACAATGAATTTGAACTACGTCCCTACGACCGCTGCTTCAAAATCCCTCTTCACAAAAACGTCATTACTTCCAAATCTTGTGTGCCATGCAATAACCAAATTCTAAAAACAATGTATGTTTTAACATTTCACTCCTTACCTATTTCAGGTTTTACTACGTGCATTGCTCTTTTGTGCATGAGGATTTTATATGTTTAAAACTGATGTATATAATGTATACAGCTCTTTTCAATCTTAGTGTGAGTGTTGGTGTAGCCTAGTGCTTAAAGCGTTAGCTCGTCCAGGTTTGATTCCCCACATGGGTTTTAATGCATGAAGCCCATTTCTGGTGTCCCCCGTCGTGATATTGACGGAATATTGCTAAAAGCGGTCTAAAACCAAACTCACTCACTCTTAATGTTACCATTGTGTCTTCGTACTGTCAATGAAATATTTTATGACTGTGGAATGTTCAACAGTGTTTATGAATGTAAACCAAATTCGCCCGTGGATAATAAAGTCTTATCTTATCTTACACGCTTACATAATAAATCTAAATCCAGCCCCTAAAGCACTGGGCGGAAGGGGAGGTAATGCTGTCCAGGGACTGTGAGAACGACAAGGAAGTCCGCAACATGAAGGGATACATCAGAACCGCCTCAGTCCATACAGACTGCCTTATGAACAAGTTCCCCAGGCCTCACCTCTGTAGAACTTCTTCGTGCCGTCGAAGACGAGTCCTGCTAACCAGGCGACGACGATGGCGGGCATGAGGGAGTAGAGGTGGACGTTGGTGTAGTAACTCACTGCAACATCAACGACAGCTTCAGAATAACGTTAGCATAGTGTTGTTACCGTTCATTGTGAACCAGGTTGAACCTACACGACACCATTAGAATAACGTCCAGGTAGTGTTGTTGCCGTTCATTATAAACCTGGTTCAACTTACAAGACAGGGCCCCGTTTCACAAAGCCCTCGCAAGCCTAAGGCCTCGTAACTGTTCTCGTAGCATTCGTACTTCCCATGTTACAGAATAGTAGTTACGAATGTTACGAGAAAAGTTACGAGATCTTAGGCTTACGAGAGTTTTGTGAAACAGGCCCCAGGGCCCCGTTTCACAAAGCTCTCGTAAGCCTAAGATCTCGTAACTTTTCTCGTAGGTCTTGTACCTGGCATACTGTAACATAGGAGGTGCAAATGCTTCGAGGAAAGTTACGAGATCTTAGGCTTACGAGAGTTTTGTGAAACGGAGCCCAGGTCTGCAGTAACGCACGAAACACACACAGTATCAACAGATGAACTGTAGTCCGTTTGGTTAAGAAAGGGGACCTAGCAGACTGATGATTTGTAATCTAACTGGAAAACTACTAAACATATAATACTCGACGAAACGCTGGTCATAATCAAAACGTCAGATTAACTCTGTGATTTTGCAGATTCTAGGGCCTAAAATAAAAAACGTGGATAAACAAAACGCCATGAAAATAGTGTATTGAAATGTCAGATACAGTCAGGTGTGCGAGAAAGGATGTGCACAAGATTATGAATAAATAACACTGTCAGCACATGTGCACGTGCCTCACGTACACCTGGCTGTTATTTTTTTGTTATGTATTTTGTTGTTGTTGTTGTTAAATTGCAATTCAACGGCCCGCTTTTGAGCCAAAAGGACTGCAGATAGTGCTACCTTTCTCTCTGTCCCTGCCGAGCACGTAGTTGAGCCAGGAGTTGAGTGACGAGACGAAGTAGGTGAAGTGGAGGTAGAGGGTACAGAACCAGACCAGGTGGAAGATGAAGATTGGGGTGAGCATGGATTGAACGATGCTGGTCTCGCTCTGGGAGGCTTCTATACTCAGCTCCTTCTCTTGCTCCTGGTTGGCGTTCACCTCGTCGTCTACAGTGAATTAGTGAGAAAGGCAGTCATTATGCGGTGAGGTGCAATGAGGTGGCAAAGTGTTTATGGTCGTATTTGATAGTGATGAACTCATTCAACAAAGAGTACTGTCTTCTGAGAGTCCACTGAGATATAGAACAAGGTAACAATTAACATTGAAACCCAACTACGACGGCAAACAGAAGAACGATCATCATTCCTGGAAAGAAACATTAGACCCACAAACCCAAACCCCACCCCAGCTTCCACCCTCGTCCACCTACCTGTCCCATTCCACAACATTGCATAATTTAACGATCAAGTCCATACCGGAGAGGGGGCGGTGGGATAAGCTAATGGTTGACTCACTCACTCACTCACTCACTCACTCACCGGGGTTGCCTTTGATCGGGGGTTTGTGTTTCTTGATGAACCAGCGGGGATAGATGATGAAGGTGCTGACGAGGACGGTGACGTTGAGGCCGCCCAGGAACAGGAAGGAGGTCTTGCGAGAGATGCCATTGTCAAACGCTATCTGGAACACAGAACCTGATTGTCTTGAACCTTGATAACAAGTGTACAAATGAAGTAGAACTTGGTTATGACAACACAATACCCGTGTGATGTTTCAGTACCAATGATCATTTGAGAAAACTCGCATCCATGACACAAACTGTCACTCCAATGGACCAACTCTTCAAGCACATTATGTCACCGTGGGGTGAGTGAGTAAGTCCTCCCCCGA
Organism: Haliotis asinina; assembly: GCF_037392515.1. Classification (NCBI taxonomy): domain Eukaryota; kingdom Metazoa; phylum Mollusca; class Gastropoda; order Lepetellida; family Haliotidae; genus Haliotis; species Haliotis asinina. The sequence continues at coordinate 34,581,939 of NC_090288.1, forward strand.
TTTCAGATGCAAGCTGTACCTTGATAAGATACTTCAAAGAGGCGACTAACAGCAATGGGGTGTCAGACTCGCTGACTTGGTTGGCACATGCCATCGTATCCCCAAATGCGTAGATCGATGTTCATGATATTTTTCACAGGATTGTCTTGTTCAGACATGATTATTAACACACAGCTGCCATATATTGCCGAGTGCAGCTTTAAAGAACGAAAAAACAACAAACAAACGAAGTACCTTGATAACCAGCAGGATGCCGGCCGAGGCATCGAAGGCTCCGTTGAGCAGACCAATGACCGCAGAACTATGCTTCGGAAACAGGTTGGAGATCTGACAAGGAAAACAGAGCTACACAATATCCTAACGGGGGTACAACGAAACGCTAATAAAACAAAAACGACGTGTACGTATGAGTATGGTTTTAGGCCGCAAACACCAAGCAAACTAATGGCTGACGTCACGTGCCATGCTCCACGCTCAACTGTTACCTGCATGTTACCTCCATGCCGTGATGACCCGAGAAGGTCCGGGGTAGAACAGGTCTTCAGCAACCCATGCTTGCCACGAAAGGCGACTATGCTTATCGTAAGAGGCGACTAACGGGATCGGGTGGTCAGGCTCGCTGACGTGGTTGCCTCATGTTTTACAGACCGCTGCCATATAGCTGGAATATTGCTAAATACGGCGTCTAAACTCACTCAGTCACGTGCAGTGTTGACGTTCTCACCTGTGTACTGGTCACCAACAGAGGTATGCCTCCTACACCTAAGAGTGTAAGCCCAGGGAAGACGAGCCACGGCAAATCTGAAGAACAGAGTCGAAACGATGCGCTTCACAGTATGGAAAGACGGCGAAGAAATCAATCCGGAAAGAACTTTTTAATTATAACTCGTCAGTTTTTAATCATAACCCGTTAGACCCTTCAAACAGGGTACCGATGTGAGACACCATCGCTTTGTCGTGACCAGGGAATACTTGAACCACGAGGATACTTCGTCACCCAAATAAAACAGGTTGCGACCTTGATACGCTAGTGAAAGAAAAAAAATCGTCATTCATCACGAATGACCGAAACTGTTACGGAGGCTGGCTTAAATCTGTTCTTTAAATGCTAGAGTTATGAAATGTAATGATCTTGGGTCGGGGTCGTGACATGCGCTACCATTGGCGTGGTTGACAACGTGTTTGCCACTTTGTCGTAATCTCTGTCATTAGCCTGAAAATTTTGTAATTGTGACAAATAAACCTTCTGGACAACTGACCCGTAGACAACCAGTCTCCAGAAACCAAACAACTTTTTGTCTTTCTCAACAGCTGATAAACGTGCCATTACGTCAGGTCCACAATATAACTGCTGTTCAAAATTTCGGCTTGACCTTGGTACAGCAGTTAAATGATCTATCAATTTGTTGTGGAACCATCATGGTTCTTTTTATTTTCACGTGATTTACAGGTGAAATGGTGATTTTTAGCAAATGAGGGGTCACGTGATTACACTGGGATGCACGTGGTTTCCTTGTGTGAATCACATCTGTCAGGGTCAGATATTTCAAGCATTTTTTTGGCTCAGAATATGTTTTCCACATTTCACGGTCAATAATGATAAAGTGGTGTGTTTCTAATTTATTTCAGTATATTATTCTGCGTAGCTTTATAATTATTAAGTGATAGGAAAGTAGGTATGGCATAGTTATAAGCCAATCTAGTTACATATACCCTGTTATAAAACAGTACATAAGTGGAGAGAACAGTATTTAGTGAGTGAGTGAGAGGGTGAGTGAGTGAGTGAGCGAGTTGGGCTTAACGCCACTTAGAACAGTATTCCATTATATGACCGCCCTCTTTATGGGAGGAAGGTCAGAGTGTAGGTCTTGCGACCTACAGTAGTGAAACGTGGATACGGAGCTAACTAACCCTAAACATAATCGGGGAGAGCCGGGATGCGAACTCGCAGCTCTAGACAGCTAAGTGCCTGATAACAATGTTCCAGCTGTTGGTGATTGAGTGAGTGAGTTTAGTTTTACGCCGCACTCATCAACATCCCAGTTATATGGCGGCGGCCAATTAATAATCGAGTCTGGACAAGACAATCCAGTGATCAATAACATGAGCATCGATCTGCCGAATATAGGGAACCGACGTGTCAACCAAGTCAGTAAGCCTGACCAAATGATCCCGTTAGTCCCCTCTTACGACAAGTATAGTCGCCTTAACTGCAAGCATGAGTTGCTAAAGGCTTGTTCTACCCCGGACCTTCACGGATCCTGTTAAGTCAGTAGACAAACTAATAAAACCGTCGCTTACCTTTGCTCTCAAATGCCAGCAAGAGAGACCCAGATATAAACAGTACACTGAAACAGAAATCAGGTGAATCGTTATATAAACATACATGTCTAGACAGGTAACTACACCAAAACGGTAACATATACAAACAAAATATTTATATAACAACATGTCTATCCGGGCCGACTTAACATGTATAGGTCTATCCATGGAAACCAGTGAGTGAGGCAGTTTAGTTTTACACCGCTTTTTAGCAATAATCCAGCAATATCACAAAAGGGGACACCAGAACTGGGCTTCTCACATTGTACCCACGTGTGGAATCGAACCTGAATTTTCGGGATGACGGGCGAATGCTTTAAGCACTAGGCTAACCCACCACCACTCCAGCTTTCACTCTACTGACATATAGTTGGGAGTGTGCTAACATTTTAATCAAACCTTAATTGACAGTATCCAAAAACTACGGACTGATAGACATTTTTAAAAAAATATATTGCTTTAAAAATAGCTTTTTAAAAGATGTCACCCGCTAGCATGATATGAATATTTGTCATGAACTTATGATACGCAAATAGCAACCGTGATTCTTTCTGGATGGTGCAGAGAGAACAGCAAATACCGCTGTGGGTGAGTGTAGTTTTACGCCGCACTCAGCAATATTCCAGCTATATGGCGGCGGTCTGTAAATAATCGGGTCTGGACAAGAAAGTCCAGTGATCAACAGCATGAGCATCCATCTGCGCATTCCGACCCGATGGCATGTCAACCAACTCAGAGCCTGACAACCTGATACCCTTACTGGCTTTTTTCCTACGACGACACCACTGTATGTAATGTCGTTTGCGGTCATATTGTTGAGATACTGATAGAAAAGGCGTCAACCCAACTAAATACTGTTTCTTTCAATACATTTTTCGGCGGCGTGTAGCCTACTGGATAAAGCATTTGCTCGTCACGCCGATGGCCCGGGTTCGATTCCCCACATGGATACGATGTGTGAAGCCAATTGCTGGTAAAATTGCTGGAATATTGCTAAAAGCGGCGTACAACTCAAGTTATTCTTCTATTTCCCCTAAGACTATACTGTAAACGCAATACTGAGTAACTAACATACGATGATAAATGATCCTTTGGCTTCAAACGACTTCACTGCATGTGTGCTTAGTATGGTACACAGTAAGCAGATGCCGGCATCTCTGTCGTGATTGTCAGGCAAGATCGCTACTTAAATATTTGCTGAGCCATCGCTGAAAGACCTGTTTGCCTGAAACGTCAAACATGTGATAATCTGGATGTATAAATTTATAAGAAGTTGACCTACCATTGTCTTCTTGTTATTCAAGGTCGTGTCGGTAGCTCTTTGAAAGAGATTCATATTGTTTCAGTTATATCACGGTGTATTATTTTAATGGATGGAATGAGTGAGTGAGTGTGTTTAGTTTTACGCCGCACTCGGCATTATTCCAGCTATATGGCGGCGGTCTGTAAATAATCGAGTCTGGACCAGACTATCCAGTGATCAACAACATGAGCATCGATCTGCGCATTCCGACCCGATGGAATGTCAACCAAGTCAGAGCCTGACATTGTACATTGTATCGTATGACAAAAGCATGGGGGGGGGGGCATGTCTATACACCATAGTAGCAATTCGGAAGGTTGTAGAAAAATACATGTGTACACCAGCATGAGAGCGCGACATGCTGAATGACCTTGACCTATGACATGGCTGTTACACAACTGTACGTGTTGCTTTGGAGCTTTCTGTCCTCCGAGGGGGTTAGATAAGAGGTTAGAACGGGTTTCATAGTAAACCTTGACGCAAACAGTTTCACCTGAATTCTCTTGCAGATAGAGACCTGAGAGCTTCAGCCTTGTATATACAGCGGGTGTAGCTTTTCGGTAAAGATGGGGTGCATTTTGTCATTTTGCAATTCTAGTACCGTATATATTTTTTAAAATAAACATATATCAAGAGATAGTTATGTTGTTGTCCCACTTTCCATGTACCTGTCTGATGATCCATACATTATGCGAAGATATACTCGTTTAGGATACCTTCACCCCTACCTCACACTTCGTGTAGATGTGTGAATATATTTTTACGCCGCTTTTAGCAATATTCAAGCAAAATCATGGCTGAAGGAAACCAGACCTGGGTTTCACACATTGTACCCACGTGGGGAATCCAACCCAGTTTTTAGCGTGACGAGCGGACGGTTTAACCATTAGGCTATCCCAAGGTCCCTTGTGTACGTGTAAGTCAAGGTTAAAGTATGGGAGTTACAACAGACTTAGCTGAGATCCTTCTGGACCATCCGCTTTGCTTTAATTTGTCGTGGTGATGTACCACTGTACATAACGTCTGCAGTGATAAGTGAGAATAATATTCCATTTGTATCACAGCATGTGAGAACAGTATTCAGTTATATCATGGCAAGTCAGAAAATATGTCTGTTCTATCACGGAATGTGAGAATAATATTCAGTTCTATCACATCAAGTCAAAAAATAACTGTTCTATCATTTAAATCCGAAAACAGTTCTGTTTTATTAAGGCACGTGAGAATAGCATTTCAGTTATATCACGGTAAGTCAGAAAATATTTCTGTTCTTTCTGTGTCTGTTATCACTTCAAGTCAAGGCATGTGAGAATAGTTTTCAGCTTCATGGTGGTAGATGGGCACTAGCGGTATTCTTCTGCTCTTTCAGAGACCTGGTGCTACATTTCAGGTCAAATCCATTTATCTCTTTATCTTGTTTTATCGCAAAAAGGACAGCCTGAAAGTTGTTTAAGGTCTTTGAGCTCGCTCGCCAAGGACACACCGGTACAACTGACACAGATTCTAAACCATACCAAAAATACAAGAAAACTGAAAGTGTGCGAAGAAAGGCAACTTTTCCCAGTTTACGGATATTTTCTATGGTATGCACACCTGAGGTTAAATTAGGTTTAGGGTATGAAATATTCGTATAATACACAATGCCCTCATATGACCATTCAACATTGTTAATTGTTAATACATTAGATGTCGTAATTGTCAGGTTGCTTTGCTGTATCACGAAGTCTGGCTTACAGACCGAAGAGTTTCACATTCAGCAAGTATATTGTGCTAGGCTGCATACATTCACTACTGGTTCAAATAGAAAGTGTTTTAAAATATATTTACCCCTTATCACGGAACAAGAAGAAATTGTTAGAAATGTTTCCGTTTGCTTTGTCATATGGAAAAGGGTTCTCGGTATATTGCTTTCTACTTCTAATCCTACCGGGTACCCGTTGTACAGCTTGGTGTTCTAAGGGTGATTGCTAGGTATGTTTCAGATTCGGGCAGGACCGAAGCCCCAGAATACCCCACGATTCAAGCTGCCGACGTAGTGAGTGACTGGGTATACTTTTACGCCGCTTAGCGAATGCTTTAACCACTAGGCTACCCCACCAACCAGGCGAACGTAATTTCCCACCCTGCCACAGTCACTGCCTGGTATTGTTCCACAACCTGTCACGTGACACGTGCGCATACTCAAACTTACACATACCAACCATCGTCACTCCTATTACGGCTTCAAACCGTCCCTTACCAAACCAAGGCCAAGTTCCTCAAAGTGATCGTCGGGCTAAGGCAATCGTAACTCCCATACATAGACTTACGACTACCGTAGCGCTTCCATCTCTCTGTGGAACGTGGCCCAGGGTACCACAGGTACAGAAGCTCACCTTCATCTATAAATATAAGAAAGGGGTGACAAATGTTTCAGACTGAATGATTTGTATAAAACAATTTGATATGAATATTTTAAGTTGTCAGAAAAGGTCTGTGCTCATTTTTGAAAAATCACTTATTAATAATATTAAGCTGACAAAACAATAGTGATCACTGATTTCGCTGCTACTATGAGTGAGTGAGTGAGTGAGTTTGCTTTTACGCCGCTTTAGCAATATCACGCCGGTGGACCCCAGAAATAGGCTTCACACATTGTACCCATATGGCGAATCGAATCCAAGTCATCGGCGTGAAGAGGGGGCGCTTTAACCATTAGGCTACCCACCGTCCCTGCTGCTTCTATGATGGCAGTGTCATTCATGTGGACAGACACGCAAAACTGCTTCTTTTAATATGATGCTAGATTCTGATGTTAGGCAATAAAAAATTTATCATTCATCGGGGTTTTTTTTCGCAGCGAGTCTAATCCTAAGTTGTTCATCATCAAATTGATGTACAATGATATCAGTTTGTTTCTTGAGTAGCGTCACTATTTGGTACTATTTGGTCACTATTTGGTCACTATTTCTTGAGTAGCGTCACTATTTGGTCACTATTTCTTGAGTAGCGTCACTATTGATACTATATATACGATGTCAAGCATCAGGTCAACCTCCCACCCAATCCCGTTAGTCGCCTCGCAGACCAAAATTGCTAAAGACCAACTGTAACCCGATTCCATTAGGTCCGCATAATGAAGTTCAGTATGTTCTACTCAGTGCATAAACAATTATCCGATGAACTGTACACGACATGTATGTAACATATCCTGTAGTCAAATCATGGTATACACTTTCAACAATTCCAGCAATTTCCGAAACTCACGCAGAAAGTGGTTGGCATTCGGTGTCCATTTTTCGTCTTTTACACGCACCAGACATTTTGGGTCATATTTATCAAACAACCTAAAGCATTAAGCACGTTTTTCGACAACCCCTTATTGTCTTCAGATCAGGAATTCAAGCTGAAAGGACACACTCTGTACTCAGCTGATGCAGACAAAGCAATATAAACATATACTCGTAATGTCAAGGAATAATCCTCGAACCATGGTAAGTACTTAAGGAGTGAGTGAGTGTAGTTTTACGCCGCTTCAGCAACATTCCAGCAATATCACGACGGGGTACACCAGGGACGTACTTCAAACACTGTACCCTTGTTGGGAATCGAAAGTGGTTCTTTGTTCGGGAAGAGACAGAAATAACGTCAGTAGAGGAATCAGAGTGTGAGTGTATTTTTACGCCGCGTTCAGCAATATTACAGCTATAGGATGGCGGCTTGCAAATAATGTCAGTATAGAAAGTAGGCACAGGAACAATACACATGATCACAGCCGAGTTGAGGGTGTTCAGAACAGATTTGGGGAGAATACGATGAAAAGATGATCGAAAATGTAAATATAGGCTCACGTGGACAACATCCTGGTGACTCGAGTTCCATATTTAAAGTTGATTTGTCCTGTGACGAGTGACGACAGCGAACTTACACAGGAGGCGATAGTAAACACGAGATCAAACTTTCCGTCCTGAGCGTGGCAGAAGATACCAGTGTCCTGACCGCTGTCATCTTGGAAAATCCAGGAATCATTGAATTCTCCATGCCCTGAAGTCTTGTTGGGATCGGTTGTTGGGGTCTCACACAAATCAGCATAGACTTCCTCATATTTGAGAACGTACACCAGGGAAGCCCATCCATACATGACACCGCAAAACACAAGACATTCGAAGACCACCCACGTGAGGTATAACAAACGTTTCCATAACGGCAGAAGCTGTGGTCGTTCCGGTTTCAAGAGACGCAACGTCTCTGTGCTGTCAATCGTGCTGCAGGAGTCCATGGCGGTGGAATCTAGTTCAGAGGATCAAGTGTGTCAGACTCATAGCACAGAATACTCCCCCGGCATGTGTTTAAATACACGAATCGTATTGCCCACTGTGTGAGCCTGTCGCTGAATACACGGTCAGCTGTCTACTTGAAGTAGGTCTATAGGGTCAAAGATATACCAGGGAGATCGAAGTGACCTACATTTAAGGTTGTCATTAGCTTGACATTATGTTGAATGCTTGTAGATAAGCCTTGGCGATTGAAAGTGTAAGAAGATTTATGCCGAAAATATTGACTGAGGTATAATGTTATGCAACGACATTGCAGCAAATATTGACTGAAGTATACTGTTATGCAACGAACGAAAGCACACTCAGTAGAGCCTGGGCGTCTCAGCTCTCACGGATTACCTTTCTCATTCTATAATGGGAGGGGCGGTGGGGTAGACTGATTAACATTAAGTTGCTGAAATATATCTGCATCAATAAATAGGTCGTAGAAATCCGCACAATAAATCAATTCATGTCTAATCCAGTGTTACGGGGTTGTGGGGTAGCCTGGTTAAAGCGTTCGCCCATCACGCCGAAGACCCGGGTTCAAGTCCCCACATGGGCACAATGTGTGAAGACCATTTCTGCTGTCCCCGCCTCGACATTGCTGGAATAGTGCTAAAAGCGACGTACAACTAAACTCACTCACATAACGCCGTGGTATACTATAACTACGTGAACACACACGTAAAACAGCGTGAAAACAGCAGGTGCGTTCTTTCCATGCTGAAGGCCAAGAATGTAAACAGACCTGCTCTGTACCACAGGGTCCACGAACTTGTGTTGTTATTGTGATTTTATAAATAATAATAATAATAATAATAATAATAATAATAATAATAATAATAATAAGACCGCCTGACCAGAAGGATCATGTCTGATAACAGAGCACACCACCCTCGTTCCTCTCTTAATCGTTTATATATGCCAATCAATTCTGGAGGTCGGGGTTTGATTAATGTGGAAGCTCTTCATGACAGAATGTTATTGTGTACTTTTGCACATATTTATTTGTCAGATGATCCTCTGGTGATGCACGTCAAGATTCATGATGAAAGCAAGGAATTCCACAGCTACTTTAAGCGTGCCAAGGTTGTTGGACACAATTTGAAATTTGAAGTTGATTTTGTTGATGGCGATGTACTGCTGGACGGTACAGTGATGGGAGTAAACCAGGTGAAGTCTTTCACCAAGTCTGCCCAGAGTCGGTCCTTTGTGGAGAAGCTGTCTGAGAAGCCATTGCATCGTGTGTATATGCAGTGTGTGGAACAGAACAGCAATCCAACCGACTCCTTCGCCTGGATGAAGTCGGCTGGTCTCAAATGTGAAACTGAGGGCTTCCTTTTTGCTGCTCAGGACCAGTCACTTCCCACTCGCAATCGCCAGAATGTGATTCTTAAAGAAAATATCAATATGAAATGTCGTCTTTGCAATGAATTTACAGAGACTGTCCAACACCTTGTCAGTGGATGCCCTTCCTTGGCACAAACAGCATATCTTAAAAGACATGATGGCATGGCTCACTGCTTTTATTATCGTCTCCGCCATGCCTGTGGCTTTGACTCTGAGGTCCATCCATGGTACGACCCTGAACATGTTCAGGGAGTCCTGGAAAATGATGCTTTAAACTTCTCTGGAATAGGCCAATATACAGCCTGAGACGAATTCCAGCCAACAAACCTGATCTTGTCCTTTTTGATAAAGCCAATGAACTTATTTATATCATAGAATTTTCTGTCCCTTTTGACAGCAATGTGATTGGCAAGATTCAGGAAAAGCATGATAAATATGCGGACCTCGCCTTTGAAATGTCTCGCTTGCATCCCAAGTACACTGTCGTCAGGCTCCCCATTGTTCTCGGTGCCCTTGGTTTGGTACCTCCTGATCTCTTGGCGCAGATGAGGAGAGTGCCCGGGTTCTCCACCGGGAGCACAGCCCTTCTGACAATCTGGGTAATGCAGAAGGCTGCAGTGTTGGGGAGCCTCCATATTCTCCGGAAAGTTCTTGGTGGGTTCGACTAGGCAGTGTTTCCTGGGAGAAGTCCCATTTGCTGTCTGGGCTGCGTGTAGAGGGGGTGAGGGCCCTGAGCTGATGATGAGCTTGACCAGCCTGACTGTGCCAGGATCACCCAAACCCTCTCTGCTGCATTTCTATCTCAATCTGTAAAATAATAATAATAAAATAAATAATAATGATAAATATGCGGACCTCGCCTTTGAAATGTCTCGCTTACATCCCAAGTACACTGTCGTCAGGCTCCCCATTGTTCTCGGTGCCCTTGGTTTGGTACCTCCTGATCTCTTGGCGCAGATGAGGAGAGTGCCCGGGTTCTCCACCGGGAGCACAGCCCTTCTGACAATCTGGGTAATGCAGAAGACTGCAGTGTTGGGGAGCCTTCATATTCTCCGGAAAGTTCTTGGTGGGTTCGACTAGGCAGTGTTTCCTGGGAGAAGTCCCATTCGCTGTCTGGGCTGCGTGTAGAGGGGGTGAGGGCCCTGAGCTGATGATGAGCTTGACCAGCCTGACTGTGCCAGGATCACCCGAACCCTCTCTGCTGCATTTCAATTTTTAATCTGTAAAAAATAATAATAATAATAAATAAACTTTAATAAGGTCAGTGAAAAGGATAAGATCACTTGCCCGAACAGAAACAGAGATCATGAAATAAGCAGAAATCCAATAACATAAAGATACCCTAGCAACTGGTGGCTTCCTCCTTTTTGTCCCTGGCTACTAATCACGTCTCCCGGTCGCTATGAGCAGGCTTTACAAACTGAATAATTGTCAAGCCTTCCTAAACACACGCTTATCGTACAAATAACAATTGCCTCAAGCAATAACTGCAATACTTATTAGTAATGACAGTACGAAATCGGTCCAGGACACCATCCAGATCATTCGGCTCTACGTGCTGAGCAGCCACTCAACACAGCTTCTGACTCGGCCGGTCATTCACGTCCAGCTCCTCATTCGATTCTTTTCTCAGTACTTATTTTTACAGTTTACCTTCATTGAACTAAGAAGAACATATAGGAACGTTTCAAACTTCCGAATAATGACTTGATGACCATGTAGTTCACCTATATGCATTTTATGGTGTTTTTCGAATTCTACCTAACAAAACCTCCATTGAAACTATTATGAAGAGAGGTGAGTGAGTATAGTTCTATGCCGCTTTTAGCAACATCCTAGCAATATCACAACAGAAATGCGCTTCAATACATTGTACCTACATGTGGAATCGAACCCGGTCTTCAGCGTGACAAGCGGATGCTTTCCTTAGTAGGCTTCCCCACCGACCGTAAGAAGATTAAGCCTTTGATGAATTTAACTGATACAGAACATGAAGATCCCTAGCAACATTGGAGTATTTGGATCTGTGAATAATAAAATCTTTAATTAATTTCATAAACAAAAACGATCCGCAAATGGTCTGTCCGGTATATCTTTGCACAGCCGCCATACAGCTGGAATAATGATGAGTACGGCGTAAAACCAAACTCACTCACTCAATCTCTCACTTTGCACAGGTATACATACAGTGTCACCACGGGTCACATGAGACGAACATGCATTCAGTACGCGTTAAAAGAGTCACGCGGATCTCGTTATATCCAATCAGCAGGCATCATGCGTTGAATTGTATTGCGTTGAATTGTATTGCGTTGAATCTCAACCAATTAGCAATGTAATGGTCTCATAGAAAAGAATTTTAGGTGCATGATAATACATGACCAAAGTACTGTTGTGCTAGTTTCGGGATAGAAAAGTATGCACTTTGAGGAGTTCAGAAAATTTAGCATCGTACACGAGGAACACACAGTTGAAATAGGCACTGAGGTGTTTAAAAACTGTTTGCGTTCTTCAAAAAACGCTCCTTGCTGTTAAACGCCGCACCCACAAGAATCTCACTAAAGCATATGTTACTGAGGACGTGTATCAACACAGAATCCTCACGGTGTATCTGCATGGAGTGAGTGAGTTTAGTTTTACGCCACTCACAGTGATATTCCAGCTATATGGCGGCGGTCTGTAAATAATCGTGTCTGGACGTCCGTAGACCCCAAGACCTGCGTTATGGCGAGGGATGATTGTATTAGACATACCTATCAGGTTTAAGATGGCTGTCTATGAGATGGATTGAAAATATGTCGTACTTATCTAGCGGAAGTTGAAGGAAAATTATTTACACGTGGGTGAAGATGGTTTTCATGATTATCAAAATAGAATTCTACTCTATGTATGAATATTATTCTTGCAGCATTTGATTAACATGTAAGTCAACGGAAATTTCACTAATGATGACTCACTTATGGCCAACTACTGTATCTTGCCAGTATCATACTCATTTGACATTTGACGTCTGTTCAGGCCGGGGACCTATGAAGTATTACATCTGCTGTTACAAGTGTATCGGTGTTATCTTATTTCGTTGACCATGGTGACGTCATACAGCTTATCGAGAGAGAGTTCTGGTTATCTAATGAACACGTGAAGATCCGGGTTAGTACCCCATACCTGTAGTACAAGCGTCTAACGTGATCATAGGCGCTCGACTCTGATATATTTGGAAGTATGACCTAACTGTATAAGATATACCTTATATATTAGGTCATACTTACAAATATATCAGAATCGAGCGCCTATGAACGGGTTCTGATGGTCACACTCGCAGACTTGTTTTATTTTTATTTATTTATTTATTTATTTATTTATTTATTTAGTATTTTTTTTTTTTTTTTTTTTTTTTTTTGGGGGGGGGGTGTTTATGTTTTTTCAATCGCGAGATATGTCTTCAGTGCTTTACAAAGTTCTTTGTATATATATTATTTATATAAGAAGCAAAGGGACACACAAAACCAGGAGACGGCAAACTATGACACAGTCCTTTGATGACACACATCGTGTGCCAAGTTGATTAGATTTAAATATCAAGACAAAACGAAGCACGCGACTAGATGACATCGAAATATCGCAAGCAAGAAGTTGTCATCTATAAGTCGTATGCTTCATTTTTACTCATTAAGTACCGATCAAATAATTTACAAAGACACAACAATCTTATTGCCGTATTTCCTCCGATACTCGACCGGTGATAAAGAAAACAACGTCCCATATAATTACTTCATATCATTTTCCTGCCTAAGAATTTAAGACTAAAAAGGAGATAAAAAAAATACAACTGTGAATAAAATGTTCCAATCTGTCGAATTCCAGTTGATTTTAAAAATCAACTCCTCTTGAAGGACGCAGTAGACTCTATAAAGCAAATAGTAACCCATCACCCTTGACATAAAATGCGGGAAATTATGCACGCACGCACGCACGCACGCACGTAGAGAAAATGTAACACTGACATAATGTGATAATAGGTTTTACTTACACTGAGACGATTCTGACGACCCTGGTTCCCAAATGAAATGTTATTTGTCCATTGATTAAAGCGAATGCACTAGACACGCTGGAGGCGACGTTGAACACCAGGTCCAGGCGCCGCTCCTGAAAGGCACAATAGACGTCATGTAAGCCGCCATCATGCAGAATTTGCGACTGGTTTTCCACTGTCGCTAGAATTGAATCATTTACAGGTATCCTCACGTCACACAGATCGAGGTATATCTCTTCCGTTTTGAAGATGTACACCAGCGACGCCCACCCACATGGTAATCCAGAGAACAGTAAACATTCCAGCGTTGACCATACCAGAAACAAAACCGCCTTCCATGAGTGAACGGCGTCGTTTCCACTTTGTGACTTGTCGTTGCCACTTTGTGGCTTGTCGCACACATTTGAAAGGGAAGAAGACTCCATACGTGCAATTCGTCTCCAACCGCCACGTATTCTCGGTAAAGCAACTAGTCTAGTCAAACGAGGTATGGTAGTGTCCCTATAGGGTGCAACAAGTACCACTACGAGCTTATCAACGAGTCCATGTGCCGTGGTTGTCAATTTCAAAACACTGCATGAGGTTAACCCACAATCCTGCACGTGCAACGTTCATATTTTACAACGATTCAATTTGGCCGGGAATATTTTGCCATGTGAAAAAAATAAAGTCCGTGCTTCTTGCTCTCTGTTCTTTCATATGGTCACGGTAAGTTGGTCAGCATTCTGACGGCCATGTGAGCGTGATGGGAGCTTAAAGCGAAGCATGTCAGTTTGCTTGTTAGTACGTTTCTTTGTTTGTTGTTTGATGACACATATTCCAAATACACGTAAGTGGTTTGAAAGTGATCGAGTCAGAGCCATATATTACAAGGCTTAGAGTGAAGGAGTGAGTGTGTGTGTGAGTACGCCGCTTTTACCAACATTGCAGCAAGAGCCCGGTGGGGAACTCCAGAAATGGGCTTCACATATTGTAACCATGTGGGGATTCGCACCCGGGTCTTCAGTGTGACGAGCAAACGTGCTAACCAATAGGCTATCCCATCGCCCATAATTATTACCATAGAATGGCACCATGCCATAAACGTGCCCACGTCTCGCAAATACAAAAGATGGCGGACATGTCCTTCTGACATCCAAGGAGTTGAAATCGCAGACAGAATCAAGTGTCATCCTTTGTTTGTACCACATACTCTGAGGAACCAGGGTCTAAAGAACCAAAGACCAGCATGAATCCTATGGACTTGCTCGATACAGTCGCGTTCCACGAAAGCATGTGTTGCTCAGGACATGTATCAACACGCAAACCCCACGGTGTAGTGAGTGAGTGAGTGAGTTGAGTTTTACGCTGCAATCAGCAATATTCCCGCTATATGGCGGCGGTCTGTAAATAATCGAGTCTGGACCAGACAATCCAGTGATCAACAACATGAGCATCGATCTGCGCAATTGGGAACCGATGACATGTGTCAACCAAGTCAGCGAGCCTGACCACCCGATCCCGTTAGTCGCCTCTTACGACAAGCTGAGTCGCCTTCTATGGCAAGCATGGGTTGCTAAATATCTATTCAGTTTAGAATGTATACATAATTGTATCGTCTTAGAGAAAGTATTGATGTATCGACGTATCTTGGCATCCCTAGTATTAATACATGCACATAGTGCTTAATCAGTTGTCATTTGATAACTTAAAAATCAGCCAAAGATGAATGAAAATTATGCACACATTATACTCAGTTTATACACATTATTTTTGCAAAAGTTAATTAACATGTAAGTCCATGGGAATTTCACTAATGATGAATTGAGTGATTGAGTGAGTGAGTTTAGTTTTACGTCGCACTTAGCAATATTCCAGCTATATCGCGACGGTCTGTAAATAATCGAGTCTGAACCAGCCAATCCAGTGATCAACAACATGAGCATCGATCTGCGCAATTGGGAACCGATGACATGTGTCAACCAAGTCAGCGAGCCTGACCACCCGATCCCGTTAGTCGCCTCTTACGACAAGCTGAGTCGCCTTCTATGGCAAGCATGGGTTGCTGAAGGCCTATTCTACCCCGGGACCTTCACGGGTTCCCACGGTGTATCTGCATGGAGTGAGTGCGTTTAAATGTAAACCGCACACAGTAATATTCCAGCTATATGGCGGTGGTATGTACATAATCGAGTCTGGACCAGACAGTTCAGTGATCTGAATCATGAACATCGTTGTACGTAAATGTAAATGTGCTTGGAAACAAGTAACATGATTCAAACAACTGTACAGTGTGCTACAAATACACTCGCTTTGTTCCAATTAGTCTCTCTGTAGATATAACCCGTGAAGGTCTGGGATAGAATATATAGGTCTTCGGCAACTCATGCTTGTCACAAAAGGCGACTATGCTTGCCATAAGAGGCGACTAACGGGATCGGGTGGTCAGACTCGCTGACTTGTTTGACGCATGTCATCGGTTCCCAATTGCGCAGATCGATGCTCGTGCTGTTGATCACTGCCTGGTCCAGACTCGATTATTTACAGACCGCCGCCACAAGACTGCAATATTGGTGACTGTAAACCAAAAGTCACTGTGTTCTGTAATCTGATTGGTTGAAAAACATGATCAAATGGTATTAGATTCCCGGACACTGTAAGACTATTCACTGCGTATTTACACGTAAACAATTGTTTTGATGTGTCATCAACAGTGGTGACGTCATTCAAATCATATTGTGACGTTAAGTTAGCATGACGTCACAAATGAACAACTCCAGATGCTACCACTGGAACCAGCTGAAACGGCCAGCCGGCTTTACTGCTGTACTCATACGCGATGTAAACGAGTGCAGACAGTAAAACCCCTTTGGTTTACTTTTTTGTTTACAATGTCGATAAACATCATGGGTTGGCAAATTTCCGGGTGTTATTGAGTATTTGAAGCACGGGAATGCATTTGATGACGCCGTCGGTTCCAAATGCATTCCCGTGCTTCAAATACTCAATAACACCCGGAAATTGGCCAACACATGATGTTTATCTCCTAAATGCGGCCTAAACTAAACTCACTCATTCTGTATATGTTACTCTAAATGATATCGAACAACACATTTACGGAACTAAAATTGGTGGTCCCTCTCAGTTCGTTACAACCTTGGTTTACTTTTACATATGACAATGCCATAACTATAGGGATCAATTGCAAGAGGGAGGGGGTCTTGTTTTACGTTGGTTTATTCCAGCAACGCGAAGGTCGATAGGCTGTAAAAACCTGTTACGGCTTTCATCAGAGTCAGCTTTATAATCAAATGAACAAATGAAAGTCAAAGAATTCCGATATTTCCTGATACATTTTTGGTGGATAGCGTACGTTTCCGTAAAATGTATTTTCCGGTATTTACCAGTTCAGGCATGAAAACGATACGTTTGGCGATACGCTGATCGGAAAACCAGTATGCTGACATACATTCGGAAAAGTTCGTAACACTCGGAAATCTTCGGACATTTCCGTTTTCCACACCGGAATTTATGCCTTTGTCGGAAAATAGCAACTCCCCAAAACCAGGGAGCCTATATAGAGAGTTATAGAGTATCCCTGCCAAAACCGAACAAATTAATGTGTTGCCCGTCAATACTATGGCAAAGGCTTCAGTATGGCGGCATTTAGAGTCGGAAAAGTTCAAGTTTTTTTTATTTTGTTATTAAAAGATTGTTTATTAATGCTTATTCAAGCATTGCGATTCTGCTTTATAAATAAAGCATTAAGCCAATTATGAGTTGTTGTTATATTGAAAACTTTTAGTATGTTTTCTCATCGCAATATATCGCATATGAAGATTCCCTGCAATACCTACCGCTATAAACTTATCAATTTATGTGTCAGAACGATCCGCAACGATCCTACAAAATGTTTTTCTGTGTCTCCAAGTATACACTGATAAAGATGAGGTAAGATTACTTATATTTTGAATTATACTTTCTTCCAATTTTTGAAGCAACATTTTCAATCCATAATGAAGTTTCAGTGGTAAAGTATAACGTGTGCATCCAAATGTATAGTATTGCATCAGCAACATACACCTAATGCATATATACGCATACTGGCGTGATTTACAGAAAATAAGTGACTTACTCTTTCAAGCGTTGTAGGCGTGTCTTCATTTTGTAACATATTTAAGGGTATCAAGAGACGTCTGTAGTCCTCTTGGGACTGACGACAGGACAAGAAACAAACAGTAATAGCGAACAGTTAGAAATTCCTAAAGGTAGGTAGTTAAAGGATTAAAGAAAATGTCTATTCCCATTTTTATAAAAAGTGCATTTAAATTGTAAAATTCTGCGAAAAAGGGAATACTAATGTTATTTTAGGCTGTTTTTTTTTTTGTTTGTTTGTTTGTTTGTATTCTCTTTGTTTTATTTTTTTTTGTATCTTTTCTTTTTTTCTTTGTTGTTATTTTAGAAAAATATATTATGAAAATATCACTATACCAATTATAGTCTGTATTCACTCACTAATTCATAAAGAGCTGAGTGAAAAGCTTCTCGCCAAAATATTTAGCGGCACGTCTCGCAAGCATACCGTGCAAGGATTAGAATAACTGGCCCTTGTGGGTGCCTTGAAGCTCCGTTACAGCGCGTGTCACCTCGTTACAATCTTGTAAAGCCGACTCCGCTGTGAAGAGGTTGATATTAACCAATCATCAATCCGTGTGTGACGCGCATCGCCAGGCAACAAAGAAAACAAACGAACTCAAAGTTATTTATTGAAAACGAATTTTCCATCAGAACGGCCGGTTGCACAGGTATGTAAACATTCTGCCTCTGACTAGTTTCATGCAAATAACTGATATACTATCATTTCTTTAAGGTATTCTTGATAATAACGGTGTCTACTGGACTGTGAACAGGAAAACACTTTCAGTTGGGACAGTACGATATATTCTTATTTCAGAAGTGAACGTCCAGATATCGGTTAGATCTATATTCGGTTCGTATATACTCACAAATAGTAGCGACGAACAGAATTTACCATTGCTGTCACGGTGATGTTTCATAGGCTTCAAAAGACAACTTCATTTTCCTACATTTTCGGTAATCTAGCCGATTTTATGCAGTCCCAAATTAACCACGTTTACAATTTCACCAATCCTAGCGGGAATGCAGCAGGGATTTGTTTTAGGTGACTGGCCTTCCTTTAAACATCACTATCACTTCTATTTACAATTATTGTCATGTCATCCATAACACTTTAATTCAGACTACCGTTCAAATCCAGTTGATGCAGTCATTTGTTCTAGAGTCAAGTATTTGGCTTGAGTTTATCTAAAGTTAAACGGAAAGAGTTCCTTCCATTCCCCTATATTCTTTTTTTCTGCGGACTAACTGAGGCAACGCCAAGTGGTTCAACGTTATTTATTGTACTTATTTTTAGGGCTTTTGGTTATTTTTGTGAGTCCTCTAGTAATACTTGTGTTAGGTTTTGTTAACAGGTTTTTGTGTACATGTCAATATATATATTATTTGGGATGGGGGAACGGGAGGAACTCTTACCTCCCATAGACTTACATCCTAAGTAACTTCTGCAAGAATAATTTTCATAAATTCACTTTCGGTCGGATTGCCTTCAGTACTTACCTACTAGCTGGAAAATCATCTCAGCTACATACACCGTTTCCATTCGATTTTCATATCTGTTTAAACAAATATATACACTCAGGATTAACATGGCTGTCTGTTATGTTGTAATGAATAGGGATGTCAAGATACATAAGTTTCATGATTCAGTAGTATCACGATACCCATGTCACGATTTGATATCACAATACTATTTTCACAGCATTTTTGTCTAAATTTAGTTACATTTTGAACATCAATATTTCATATTTTATAATTGTCTATAAAAAGATCAACTTTTTTTATTCTCAGAGATTAAAAAGTTCTAATTTCCCTTCTTTCTGAATGAAAAATAACAATTTATAACTCTCATAACAACAAAAAACATGATGCCATTGCAAAATATAAAAAAATACATAAACTTATTTAAACCGATACTTTCAAAACTAAATATCTATTCAGTTTAGAATGTATACATAATTGTATCGTCTTAGAGAAAGTATTGATGTATCGACGTATCTTGGCATCCCTAGTATTAATACATGCACATAGTGCTTAATCAGTTGTCATTTGATAACTTAAAAATCAGCCAAAGATGAATGAAAATTATGCACACATTATACTCAGTTTATACACATTATTTTTGCAAAAGTTAATTAACATGTAAGTCCATGGGAATTTCACTAATGATGAATTGAGTGATTGAGTGAGTGAGTTTAGTTTTACGTCGCACTTAGCAATATTCCAGCTATATCGCGACGGTCTGTAAATAATCGAGTCTGAACCAGCCAATCCAGTGATCAACAACATGAGCATCGATCTGCGCAATGGGGAACCGATGACATGTGTCAACCAAGTCAGCTAGTCTGACCACCCGATCCCGTTAGTCGCCTCTTACGACAAGCCTAGTCACCTTTTATGGCAAGCATGGGTTGCTGAAGGCCTATTCTACCCCGGGACCTTCACGGGTCTAATGATGAATTGAATTTCACTTATGGCCAAGTATTGTATATATCACAGTTTGAAACAGGCTATAGGTGATGGGTAATAGGTATCTCATAAATGGCATTTGCCAAACTCTATGGATGTCGTTCATGTCAGTATTTGTGTTTCCATATTTCTGTACATGAAAAAGCATTCAGGCAAATACTCAGAAGTACTGTCAGTGGTTTGATCAATGGTTATTGTTATCAATGTGCTATTTTTTTATATTGAATATCAGATATTTATATTTGAAAACCACACTCCAAATAATGCAGCGAATGGTGATTTAGTCAAATATTCATGACATATGTGATTTTCAAGTAGTTTACTTAATATTGCTATGTCTTGAATACCTGAGGATTATGTCACAGAGCAGAGGTTTCCAGTGAAATTCCAAACTAATGTACACATGATGTATTTTGACAACTTCCCATTTCAAAGTGAGGCTTAATGGATAAAAATATATTACCGTGGAATCCAGTGAACTGATGATTAGCTGAACATATTCTTATTGTTATCTCTGAACACCGTGTAGACAAACAGACAGAAAACCCCACAAATTGTTATCATAAATAAAGATGTAGAAAAAATATATTGATGTACAAAAATCTGCATGATGCCTTGAAAAATCCTAAATTTCTGGAGCTCAGGCAATCTAAACTTGTCAAATCATTGAGGACATGAGCAGGACTTATTTGTAATTTAGTCTTGAGGGTCTGGATGAGACAATGTGAGAATAATGGATTGTCATCCCAAAACACAAAACATACCCTGTATATAAATACAGACCTGTGAAGATCTGGGTTAAAACTGGTCTTCAGTAAGCTAAGCTTGTCATACTAGGAGACTAACAGGACTGGGTGGTTAGACTCGCTGACTTATTTGACACATGTCAATGTATCCCAATTGTGTAGATCGATGCTTATGTTGTTGACCACTGGTTTGTCTGGTCCAGACACCATTATTAACAAATCGCTGCCATATAGCTGGAATATTGCTGGGTGTGGCAGAAAATGAAACTCACTCACTCACCACTTTTTTAAAATGCATGGTCTGCAGTGATAGTTTCACAGATTGTTTTAAAGAATATAGAGACAATGCCATAATATTCTGTGACTGTGAGGTCTGCCAAATTTATTATCTACAAATTAATAAATAGAAGTCTACTAGTTGTCTTGATGTAATTTTTCTTTCAGTTTATGTAAACAACAATGCCATTTAATTATAACATCCCTCAACCATTCAGCAGGATCAGACTGTAGAACCACACTTGCTCATTATACAATACTTGGTAACTTTTAACTTGAGACTTACATTGTCAAATACAGGGCATATTCAGACTTACTTTTGTTACACTGCCCCCTGTAAGGTAATGTAAGCCTTATAGACCTACATTATATACTGTATGATAACTGATGACACGCTGCTTACGTACTGTATGATAGCCTATAACAACCACTGCCTACTATAAGGGTAACTTTATTTTGGGGGCACTATCATATGCAGAAACATGAGACCTTTCATTAAATGCCTGACAAAGGATGGCAGCTGAAGAGACTGAGGGCTTGCAAAAAATGTGTATTAGTTACCATTCAGCCATGTTATATGTTATTCAACCATGTTTATCAATTGAACCATGTTGATTGTTTCAGATATATTGACCCTTATCATCAGTCATAATGACAGAGACAGCACCACAGCCCAAGTCGATGATGCGAGGGAAACAGTGGAATGAGGAGGTGGAGGAGGCTTACCGATTCCAGCTAGCAGGGTACCGGGATGAAACTGAATACAAGACATTCCAGAAGACTGATCACGTGAGTTACCCAGGAGAGTGACATTGTACAAATAGTGTTGGCGCTATAGTGACCCAAACCAGGGTCTTTGGTGGGACGAGCACACACTTTTACCACTAATCTGCCCCATTGCCCATAAAAATTTGAAATTGATACAGGTTATTACTGAGTCAAAATATGTTTACTGATAGTAGTGTCACATTAAGCTTCTCAGTATGATATTGCTGAAATGTCAGGGTAGATCAATCACTCATTCCTGAACTGAAATTATTTTCAATGTCACCATGACTCTTTGACTCTTTTCAAACTCTTGTTAGCGTGACATCTCATGAAATGTTGCACCCAGTGTCTTCAATTATGGTGACAGCCTACATTGGGTGATTATGCAAATACAGTCAATTCAGGTATCTTGTAAGAGACCACACAATAAAAAGTAGTTAATTATGTCATAAATATTTCATTCTTCCTTTGGGGTGGGGGGCTTTGCCATTTTAGTGGTAAACACTTTTTATCTGGTTTTTTTTTTGTCTCCAGGTAGACAGATGGCCTCACAATGGTTATGTGAAGAAACTGGTGCGGCGTGACGGATGCTTCTACTACTACAATAAGGACAGGGAATGTCCTGAAAAGGATGTCTCCAAGATAAAGCTCTACCAGTACTAGATCTGTGGCAATCTTCATCAAGGCATTGTACATAGTGCATGCATAGCCGTACGTCATCCGTCCCTCGAACTATCTGTTTATGATGCATGGTGCTTGAAGCGAACTTCACACAATGAAAATGTTACCTTTTACCCTCGTTGTCATAAATGGTGAGAGGTGCGATTTTTTGTTGGTTTGACTGGTACGTATCAATCATTCTGTGATATATACCTCATGCATCCTGGTCATTGATGTCACTGGAGATGGTTGTGATGCTGATTGCAACATGCGCTTTTTGCAGCTACATCAAACAATCCACACTGAATTATAGTTGACGTTGTTTGTGGTTTGACAAATGTGTTCAAGGAATGTAGCAAAGGAGAGGCATGTTTTGGAGGATTCTTGCTGTTCAATAAGAAGCTTATGTGCAGTTTTATTGATCTCCATTTTAAATCTTCATGAATCAATAGCTTTAGAAGATGTAAATATGTGCAATTTGGAATGGAAAGAAAGGTTCAGAGGCGATCAGTTTCCAGTCAATAATCAGTCTGTTATAAGCATTATACCAATCAACTGACTTTAAAATATTATTTTGTAATTACTCAGATTTCCATCTTGAAATGAAAAGAAACGTGTAAAGCATAACTTACTCTTTGACAAAGTGTAATAAATTGTACATTCCATTTCAACTGAAATAAACTTGACACAACTGACATTTACTGTGGTTGACTTTGTCTTTTTATACATGCACCCATACAGAGGATCTGATTAACCAAGATGTCATTGTGAGTTTTGAACCGCAATTTACTGTGCTGAGTTGCCTCCCTTGGTAATTCACTAGGCTTGTGATTGCTTGGTGTAGCACTCAGCAATCACAAGTGGATCCCTTTTGTCCTGAAAGATTACCAAATGACTGTAGTGGGTGAAAATGAAGTGTGCAGTCCCACTTTCACAAGAGAGAGAAAGAGGGGATTGGCGAAGGGGGATTTTCAGTCTCTCTAAGTAATTGAGTGTGGAACAGGGTCTTGATTTTTAAGGCGCTCTTAGTGCCAAGACAGTCATAAGTGTCATACGTTAACATCAAAACACCACTATCTTAGCGCTGAGAGAGCTTCGAAAATCCAGGGCCAGACCGACCAGTGATCCATGCTATTTGGACACAATAATGATGAACTGTCTAAATCAGCTTGAATGTGATGTTTGCTTTGAATCAGTCTTGCTGGCTGCAGGTAGCCTGGTGGTTAAGGCATTCGATGGTCATCGGAAGACCCAGGTTTGAGTCCCAATATGGGTCCAGCATGTGAAGCCCTGGTGTCCTCTGCTGAGATATTGCTGGAATATTGCTAAAAGCAGCATATAACTGATCTCACACACTCACTGAATCCCTATTGGCTTTGAAGTGAGTGTTTCTCTTGGTTTGTCAACAACGTCATGTTTATGGGTGTAATGAAGCTGATAAACATAGGGACGGTCTATACGTATGATATGTAAAGCTATTTTTCACGCTATTATCATCTACTGAAGCCCGAGGTCTATCAAAGGATGGCAGTTGAAAAGACTAAACACGCAAGCGTTTTATTGATAATTCTATGCATTTTATTAATAGTACCTAATATTTAGTGGTCGTTTACCTCAAACATATGACAGACTTTATGACATTGGCGTCATCACACCCTGACTTCATAATATGTTGTGTACATTTACAACTGGTTTGTCAGGCACGGATCGAGATGATATGTACAGGCTGCCATGACAGTTGGAATGATGACTGCAGTGTCTAAATGCCACATGTTATCTTTTCGTGTTTTTCTTTCATATTTAAGCTGGTTTTATCATTGTGACGGATGGGGCACCAGTATTCACTGTATCCAAGTAGGTTAACAATCCACATGCAAACAAATGTAGGTCATCTGACGTGAGTCTGTGAGTTCAGTTTTACGCCGCACTCAGCACTATTCCAGCTTTATGTCGGTCATCTGACGTGCGAACCACCGTACGTGTTCAACTTTAGGTGAAGAGACAAAAAAAAGTAAAAACAGACAGAAAAACAAAACAAAAAAAAAACAAAAACAAAAACAAAAAAAAAAACCCAAACAAAACAAAACAACCCAGATTTCAGGTTTGTTATGTGGTTGAGAGGTGTGGTATTTGGTTAAAAGGTCATAGTATTATCTTTCTCCGACAACACCAAGGTTTGATTCGTCGTCAGCTGTTTGGTTAAGTCATTAGGGTCAGCGCGTACAAATGTCGAGTTTCATTAGTTAAACAATATTTCATAAACAAATACACTCGAATGGCAAAAGAGAGTTTTTGCCTGTTCAGATATTAATGCGCTGTGCGGAGTACCAACCAATGGGCATTAATTACTACGAGCAGCTCGTTCTTATGGCCGACCTTAACAAGCAGCCGGACTGAGTTATATCACAACGGGGAACACCAGAAATGGGGTGACTTAGTTACCCCAGCGTCAAAAGATTTGCTGACAAGATTAGCATGAAATCATAACTGCAATCAAGTCATACATTTTTTGTCAATACTGAAGATACCTTTGGAATTAAATGTGTGTCGGACAATTTACGCTGTCCTGAAGCAGTGACAGAAGGGACGGTTTGTCGTGGTTGTTGAAGCGCACATACAATATTTACAAGCAGCGCACTTTGCAGCAGTTCCGTTGAGATGGCTCGTTTGATGGTCTGTGGGTGAGGTCATTTCTGAGGTATGCAGCGCCAGGAATAGTTGTAGGTTCGAACTCAGAATTCAGAGGGTGGCAGACTTGGTAACACTGGTTACATTAACAGTACGTAGTTTCAATGGCTCCAAGAAATGATCTGTTCATTGTGATACTAAGTACAGCAGACCCCTATTACCATCACTACTGGTACTGCCTCCGTTGCGTCTTCTACTACTACTACTGCTGGTGTTGCTGCTGTTGTTGCTGCTGCTACAAAGACTGCAGTAACAGTACGTAGTTTCAGTAAACACAAAGAAGGATGTTGCAGTATTTATGACCTGTTCACATAAAATATTATCATTGCTGGCACTCCTTCCCCTGCTGCTGCTACTTCTACTACTACTGCTGCTGCTACTACTACTACTACTACCACCACTATTACTGATGCTTCTACTACTACTACTACTACTTTCGCTACTACAACTACTTTCGCTACTACTTCTACATTTCGTGCTATTATGAGTTTCAGCACATTTTACCAACGTTGTTATGATCAATCGAGTGATGCTTCTGTTTCTTCTTTACACATGCTGGATGAGTAGCTTAGTGGTTCTAGCGTTCGTCCAGAAAGTCCAGGTTCGATTGCCCATTAAGGTGTATAGTATCAGGTGGCAGTGTGATTGCTGGCATATATACCCACTCACCTAAACACAAACAACCAGTTTGTGCCGACTTCGTACATGCAAATCTCACCAGACTCTATTCTGATGTCTCCGAAAGAGAGGACAGTTAAATCCTTGTGCGATCTTCATTGCTTTGTGTCCTCGTCGTTTTTCCGGTTGTTTGTTATTTTCTTTTGTTTTAGTTTTTAAACCCTAATCTATGTTTGTTTTATTTCGATGCAAAGTATTAGCCGTCACTGCTGACTTATTCACACCACCGGATCCCGTTCACACCATTTGTGTGAAACCAGTTCGTGTTGACCACAGTCACGGCAAAGCGACCTAAACCATTAGCACTTCCACGACCATGCCAATAGTCGCGTTTCGAGGTGGATCACCCCTCCCCTCCCTATTCAGGGAGAGCTGGCGCGACTGGCTAGCAAAATTTGGAAACAATTTTGTACACTGTTCAGTTCATTGTTTTTTTCTGTTTGTGAGGTTGTCCAATCGAGGCCAGGGACAATGTTGACCCCATTCAGATACCAAGATCGTATGTTGTAAGCCCCATATCGTGCATTTGCATATACATGAAGATGATGGGACAGAACAGACCCCAAGCACCACAGTGACATAGTAAAACAGCGTCCTATAGGTAATGTTTCTCGTGAATATCTGGTTAGAATTGGTCTGCACCAACCCATTTCGTGGAAGGTGACAAACAGCATCAGGTGGTCAGGCTTGCTGGCACATGTCATCGTAGCCTATGTGAGTAGATAGATGCCAATACTGTTGATCACTGGATTGTCTAGTCCAGACTCGATTATTTACATGTAACTGGAATATTGCTGTGTGCGGCGTTCTACAACCACGCAACCAGTATCTATCGTTACGTAAGTGCCGACACAGGTGTATCCAGACATGTGAATACAATGTCTGGAGAGTTTCAGTTGAAAACAGCGTTGTTTTATCTGTCGTGCCACGCACATTGTAGCCTGTATTTTGACCCTGTCTCTGTGCCTATTTAAACCAACGCGACATAGGCTGGTATTCTGAAACACCTAACAGCGTTTCAAGGACGCAATGGCTTGGGTAACTATATACTCATATGTTAGAAGTTCTTTTGAAAAGCGTGGCATAATGTAGAATTTTTGGTAGCAGATTTCAGTTCCATCTGTTCCACACATACATCGCTAGCACACGGCTCGCACAGATCAAGGCCTCTTTGGGCTAAAGTAAATGCACACTTTCACATAGACGGTTGCGCTGTGCAGCTGAGCCTTGTTGTAATCATCTCGGATTTGAACCTTGCTCACAGTCTGAAAGTGCAAAGAAACAAATCTCTTCCCATCTACCGGGTTACCTGGGTCCAGGAAAATAAAGTGGAAGTTCGCTTGGGGATAGATATCTTGTATAGATAAACAGTAACCGATCTGTTTATTATGCAGCGTGGTTAGAGTGTACGTTCGTCAAGCCGAAGAACCTGGCGCAGATACAATGAGTGAAGTTCATTTCTGGTCTTCCCTGCCTTGATGTTGCTGGAATATTGCTGAAAGCTGGCTAAAACCATGCTATCCCACTCAGTGTTGTGCGGGTTGTGTGAGAGGCCCTTTTAGGGTGTCCCTTGTCGTGATATTGCTGAATTCTAGCTACGGGCAGTCCAAACACCATTCTATCTCGAAGATACTCACTGAAACGGACAATCATGTCAGGTAGAGTTCAATGACTAACAAAGACAATTTAGTTTAACTTTGATTTCCGTTTCCATTACAAGGAGAATGGGCTCCTGCTCTGTATTGCATATGGCTGTCTAGTGTCGTCTGCTCCCGTCGACCAGCATGCAACCCCGGAAACGTCTGCTCTTTACTACAACCTGCGGAATCTGGCTAAAGATCCAGCTCGTATCATGTTTGGCCAACACAAGGCAACACTGTCGGGGGCCTCAGGAGGCCACGCCCCCTACAGGACTCACACTCACGGGGCCTTCACTTCCTGGGAGTTCACGGTGAGTCAAGACTTTGAATTGTGTCACGCAATTCTTATCCTAGAATTGGTCTTCAGCAACACATGCTTGTCAAAAGAGGCGACTAACTTGATCTGGTGGCCAAGTTCGCTGACTTGTTTGACAAATTATCGTATCCCATTTATCAAGATCGATGCTCATGCTGTTGATCACTGGATTATCTGGCCCATACTCGATTACGTCCACACCACCGCCATAGAGCCAGAATACTGCTGAATGCAACGCACCAACTAACCAACAAAACGCATATTCAAAATTAACATCGTTAAAACAACTGGTCGACACATCTTTTCATTCAACATGATGACGTACTTGGATACCTGTCAGTCTTTGGTAGCATTAAAAGACGAGAATATAATAAGAAATGTGTCTGTTGAAAGGTGTGAAGTTTTTTGAAAGTTCAAGTTCAAACAGAATAGCCACAATTTAGATGAGACAGTTGATGTGTGGAGCGCATTCATCTAGTCTTGTGGTTAAAGCGTTTGCATGTCACGCTGGAGTCCCGGTTCGATTCTCGGAACGGGTACAGTACGATTTCATGTGTCTCCCTTCGTGATTTTGTTGAAACGTAAAACAATACTCACCCATTTAAAGCAACCATTATTTATTCTATTTCGCTCCTAGAACACTCAAGTACACCTACACGGCGAGGACGAGCTGTGTGACGTCAAGGAGGTCACAGGTCAATATCCAGCCCTGACTGGTTTTGACTTCTATGAGGTCACGTCGGACTGGATGGAACTGGTCGGCTACCTTACCAAAAAGGCACATGCGCGAGGGATGATAGTTACGATGTCTTGGCACATGAAGAACCCCTTCAGCCATGGCAACGCATGGAACCATACAGGAACTCACATCCTACAACAGATGCTTCCTGGAGGGAACCTCAACCACGGCTACACCCAGCTCATGGACAAGGCTGCTGCCTATCTGCATAACCTCAAGGACGACGATGGGAAGCTCATTCCTGTAATCTTCAGACCATTCCATGAGTCTAATGGCGGCTGGTTCTGGTGGGGACTTGGGAACCCTGTGTCCAACACAGGGGACGACCTGAAGCACATCTTTCAGTACACCGTTAAGTACTTTAGGGATGTGAAGGGCGTCCACAACGTCCTCTGGGCGTACAGTCCTAACGCTGGCTTCAACTCCCACGATCTCTACTCCAGCGGACAGTACCACGCCTACATGGATGGCTATCCCGGCGACGACTACGTCGACATACTCGGCCTTGATGACTACCTGTATGTGTCCAAGCAGGAGAACTTGCAGAAGTTTGTTGACGGATTGGGTAAGCTTGTTGAAGAGGCGGAGAAACGATACAAAATACCCGCGTTGACTGAAATCGGGCTCAGTAAAGACCGACTGAATTCGAACCCGAACTGGTGGGCTGACTACGTCCTGGCGTCTATCAAGGGTACTAAGCACACGACGAAAGTGGCAGCTGCACAGCGCATTGCCTTCATGTACACGTGGACAAATATCTGCGGCGTCCACGACTGCGATATCTACACGCCGTATAAAGGGCATCAAGGGGATCACTACTTCGTCGACTTTTTCAAGGATCCCATAATGCGTTTTGCTGACTACACGAAACAGCATAATATGTACCGTCATTGATTCATCTTCAAGAAAGTAAGTCGCAATAAAATCCGGGTGCTGTGGTTTTGTTATTTTCGATTTTGTCGTAAAACTGACTCAGATCTGAAAAGCTTGTGTTCTGAGGTTATTTTCATGGCTTTACTCCCATAACGCACACCTCCCAAAACGCAGACATCCCAAAATGCAGCTAAAATTGAAACAACATTAAAATTAAATATACATTATTACACAAACCTTTAATAATAACGAGACAGAGTAACCGCCTTCCTTGTTTTGACAACGTTCACGGTAGCAGATTGTCACTACTCACAACCCTTTGTTTTGACAACGTCCACGGTAGCAGATTGTCACTACTCACAACCCTTTGTCTTGACAACGTTCACGGTAGCAGATTGTCACTACTCACAACCCTTTGTTTTGACAACGTTCACGGTTGCAGATTGTCACTACTCACAACCCTTTGTTTTGACAACGTTCACGGTAGCAGATTGTCACTACTCACAACCCTTTGTTTTGACAACGTTCACGGTTGCAGATTGCCGCCCACTGTCACACCTTCTTGAACAAGATTACATCACAATGTATTACTTAAACACAGTTGCAAAACTTAAAATGGCCATATGTGCATATCGCTTGACTACACGCATGAAGCGTATGTACATAAATTTAACCAGTTAATAAACAATTTTACACTTTGCAGAATATTCCTAATTTCCTGATTGTTCCCAGTTTGTTTGCGCGAAAAAGCTGGTTCATTTTGTACATATTTGGGTTTCTACGGAAATAGCTGCTATATTTTTTTCTTTCTTGGGTCAAAGTAGAGCCGATATACAAAAAGTGAAATTCATCTCCAATATCGTTGGTATTACAGCTAGTACATAATCTTTCATTCCCGGGAGTTTTAATCCATCGTCCGGTTTGAATTGGAAGATAATGGTTTGAAATTAAGTAACGCAATCCAAATTTTATGATGTAATAAATTCAGATAGGTTTCATATTTTAATTCAGAATTTTTAAGGATATTATAAATAGCGCCTCTTGGATATTTTTCTGTGTTTGAAATCCAGGTGTGTATAGTGATGTCATTCAGTCTGTTTACTACAAATGCTTTAAGGACATGCCCGTGTAGCACAAATATAGATCATTCCAGTTTGTCAAAAGTGTCCTTAATACAGGCAATCCATTTATAGCTAGATATATTACGGGTTGTATCATCATATAGTAATTTACAGACTAGGAGAGAAAATTTAGAGGCCTTTCCTGAAACAAGTGTTCCCCAAAAGAGAAGCATTCGTGATTTAATTTCAATTTCCATCGGATATCTCCCAAGTTTTCCATAAACCATGCATGAGTGGGTGCTCTTCTTTAATGAGAGAAGTTCCTTTAGAAATTTTAAATGAATATATCTACGTAATCATTAACAAGTGTTTTGTTACAATTACGAATGTAGCTTACATGGTCGAGAGAGGCGTGCTTGCTTCGCTTGTATTGCTGTGTGAAACTGTAAAAGACTGTAAAAGGACAAGGATAAGGATAAGTTGTCCCGGAGTTGGCCTTGAATTTGGTTGCTACGAAACAGACAGAGGGACCAGTCTGGGAATACACTTTGGTCTGACTGAATTTTTGGGGCGTTTCATACCCTGCAATAAATGATATTTCATCACCCACATCATCTATACAACGTGATTTACATTTTTCTTATCAGTTGGTATCCCATTCTATCTTCCGTTTGCAACTGGGAAAAGCTGGCATGAAATACGAAAAAGGATATAAGACGTTAAAGGGTAACGGCGTTTGATAATTTTCAAATTCAAAATGAGATTTAAAAAGAGAATGTGTTTGACATTTCGGGGGAATTTTCCACCTCAGAGCTGCTGATACGACTGGCATTCGTGTTTAAACCTGAATGAGCTGGGGTTTTTTATCCAGGAAGATGAAATAGGAGACCATGAAAGTCATGCATAACTTAACCAATCTTATTAAAACCATTCTCTTTATGAAGATTGTATGCTGTAGATTAAAAGATTGAAAATACCTTACACGTATTGTAATAATATAGACCATAAAATAATAAAATAATATAGACCAGCATGTTTAACAGAAAGTGTAGGAATCTACAAAATTCACCATTAAGCACATACAGTCAGGTACCTTTTTTTAAAAGATAATTTTTTTCTCATAAAACAATATGTACATTTTCAATTTGTTTTAAATAATTATATCATCAAATTTCACAGCCGCACAATAGGATAAATTACACCAGTGAATCAAAGAGATATATAGTTGATCTTTTTTTTAAAAAAAAGATAAACATTCGACTTCTGCTTGAAAGAAAATGCTCTGAAAGATATAATAACGAAAGAGAGATGTTGTTACAGAATATATGCAACGGTAAAACATATGTATGTAACAACCGGGCTTCGTATGGCCTTGAAGATACCACATGGCTATGCTGGCACACAACCACACACATTCACACGCGCACACACTATTGAAAAAAAATATATATATATTTTTAGGACAGGCACACCAACTTCCTCATTCAAACACTAGTTCGTACTAGCTCACTTCTAGAGACTCAGGCTGACACACCAACTCACTCGAACAGGACATTCCCATCTGTATCTGAGTGTTGCCCAAATTAATCCCTAGTCCAGTGTCTGACAGTTTGGATCTCTAATGGGAGTAAATGACGCAGCACCAGGTTCAGTTCTCACATAGGTTTACTTTGTCTCAGTCCATCTCTCGCACTGCAACTTCAAAACAAGACAGAAGAGGCTTGTCCCACTGTTGGGAAGGGGGTAGTAGAGTAGCCTAGTGGTTAAAGTGTTCGCTCGACACTCCGAAGGCCCGGGTTGGATTCTCCCTGTGAGCGCAATGCTTGAAGCCAATTTCTGGTGTCTCCCGATGTCATATTTCTGGATTATAGCTAAAATGGATAGAATTCTCATTAAAACGACAGCACATTATCAGAAATGAGCGGGCCACTGTAACTTGATAATGCCCGCAAAGTGCTTGACGACGGGCCATTATCAAGCCCATTGTTAGGTGACGTCATAAGTAGCTCAGCTGTTGAAGTTCCATCACCTACGGCTCGTTTGAACTTGGGTTCATTATTGACCATATATCTGGCTCACATTCGTCACACCGGCCTGTGCCAACCATATCAATTGTACCACATATGACAACATACAGCAATGAAAAGATCTACTTAATGTCTAACGTTTTTGATCACTGAAAACAATGGCGGCTGGTAGTATGGGCAAAGGTCAAGGTCGAATGTCGTCACTCTCAATAGTGACGTCATCTGTGTTGTTCTACGATGTGTCTACAATTTTGTGAAATGTGTGTCAGTGACCCCCGTCGTTTGTCGTTGACAGTAGTAAACGCTTATAAATCGATGCCGCTGTTTTTATTCTTATTTTATTAAAATTCTGTTCATTTTAGCTATAATAACGGAAACGCTATTTTTCAGGGCATTATCATTTGCAGGTGACCTCGGGCTTCTGCAAATGACAATGCCCTGAAAAATTGCGTTACCCTTATATTATAGCTAAAAGCGGCGTAAAGTTAAACTCAGTCACAGTGTTAAACAGAGTGACGGCGATTCGCCTCGGTCATTTGGAAGCCCGCATCACCCGCCTCGTGTTAAAGGTATCTTTTTAAATGGTTGAGATTCGCCTGATCTTGATCACGTGTCCCAGTAACCCGTTTTGATTCGTTAAACACACTTACCTTTAGCTGACCATGAACTCATGATGGGTTAGTCACCTCTGTGAGACCCTTTTAGTTTAACGTTAGCTTAAATTGTATAACTAGAAAGAGTACAAAAATAAAAATAGTCCAAGCATATATTTCATGCTTTAATTTCTCATTATATCACATGAGTAGGCAAAGATAAGTACAAAAATAAAGAGAGTTAACTCATTCAACACCCCTTGCGTCTCTTTGTGGTATGATCCAGTGTTTTGATAACAAATTAATAGCTAGGAGAAAAAATAATTTTACTACTCTGAAATCAGAAATTCGACGGAACGTCACGCGACCAGGTAGATGACGACTGGACGTTTACTCTATGGGGGATAACGGTGGCCCTCTCGTCTATGACGCTGCAGTTCACTGTTGCGTCTGTTTGCGGGCACGACACCTACCAGATCTGCCCTGGTTTGTCTGCTCCATTGAAGCCAACTGGTGCCGCGGTCTAAAGCATTGGTACCATGTACGTCATACATACTTTTATCTCCGTCGATACTTATCTAAATAAACTATGGCCCTTAACAGCTTCCATACCTTTGTCAGCGGACCTCACTAAACAAATAAACGTTTACATCGGGTTTTCCTCCCAGGTCGAGCTGCCACTCCGTGGTATAAATGAAATACTGTTGAAAACGGGACTAAACCCAGCTCAATCACGTATTCATTACTACACATGATGTTATCTCACTAAATTCAAATTCAGTTTGACCGTCAAATCGAGTTTTTGATCTGCTAAATGAACTGTTCATTTACAATGAAATGAATAGGCATGGCATCGTCAAAATACACATCTCCTTGAGAATCCTTTTAAAGCAACATCATTTTGCCTCATCTGCACAGCTCGATGCTCATGATGTTGATCACTGGATTATCTAGTCTAAATTCGAGTATTTACAGACCGCATTACAGAATTCCTGAACACCACTATAAACCCCATATCACCCCGCCTCGCATAAGTAACAGCTGATCGTCCAGCATACCCTCCTTGTTGACAAACATGTAATGGACATGTCATTGGACCAGGAAATGTTGTCGGAATTCGGAATGGCCAGATGCCGGATAATGCAATGTTTAAATGCTGAAAATGTAGAAGAATGCTACTATCACCCAACAATATGCCGGAGTTCACAGATTGACGGAAAATTCAGATGGCAGATTGTGCAGCTTGCTCTGTGCAAGTGTTCTGTGACATGATCATTTACAAGCAGTTGCAGCCATTTCTACTTAAACGGATCATGGCTTTAGCACGTACTTGACACACGCGGATACTGTGAGGTTGATACCGGATACCACTGGCTTCAAAAATCTCAACAGGATATTACGTCTGTATGGAGCCTCAGCTGGTGACAACTGCAATGTACAGGATGGAAAGTTACCCACAACAGCCCTGTATAAAACATCCAGTTGTATGGGTCACTACGTAATTCGGTGACCGTGATGTCTTCGTCATGCACTTTACCTTTGTTTGTTTTTTATGTAAAAAAAATAAATACAAAAAAGTAAAAATTAAACCTTTAAAAAAGTAAAATAAACTTTGTTTATTGATTTTGAAACATTTCCTACTTTGATAGTGATTGTATCACAAAGAACATTTTTATTTATTCGTTATTGGTCTAGATTTCGTTAACAGTTACAACATCGACATTCATTTTGTAATAAAACCAGTTATAATCCTTTGCTTTTTCTGGAATCTTTTTCTTCTTATTTTTCTTGGTTCTTTAGATTAACAGTATAGAAAAAAAATTATCCGAATGGATGAAGAGAAACCGTGAAAGCTGGGTTCTAAACAACATAACTCTAAAAATTACACCATATTATAAGTATCTAGGTATTCTGTTTTCATCAATGTTAAATTGGGCAAAAGTGTGTCAAACGCTAGCAGCTCAAGCATCACGTGCAATGATACCTCTACACACATTATTTCGAAAAAAACCCCACTTGCACATCCTTGTCTGTGGCTTATAAAATATTTGATAGCAAAGTTTCACCAATTTTACTGTATGAGTCTGAAGTATGAGGGACAAGCTACATATTAAGATACTTTGAAGTTATAGAAAAAGTTCACACCAAGTATTTAAAACGTTTCTTACCTGCTGGCAAATTCGCATCTAATAAGGCTATACTTGGTGAAACAGGGCGACACACGATGTATGCTTCAACACAGACAAGGGTTATAAGATACTGGATAAAAATACTTCATATGAATTGTACTAGATATCCATACCAATGCTATATAATGTTAAAAACATTAGATGGTGCCGGAAAGCAAAATTGGGTGTCAAATCTCAGAAATTTACTGCTTCACACAGGCTTTTCACACATTTGGTTATCACAAGATGTTGGTGATTCTATCATGTTTACAAATATATTTAAACAACGGTTAAAAGATATTGATTACCCAAATTGGCATAGTTTTATATCATCTTCACACTATTTAAGAAATTACAGTAGCATTAAGTCCTTGTTGCAGCCTGAAAAATATTTAAGGTGTCTCTCTGATAAGTCTTTGCTAAGAACCTTATGTAAATTTAGAATATCTCTTCATGACTTTAATATTAACAACATACGTAGAAACAAAAATAAGCAGGTATATAAATCACTCTGTTTACAATGTGATCTCAACGCTATGGAGGACGAGTTTCACGTCCTGTTTATTTGTGAAAAGTATCATGATCTGAGATTAAAATATCTCCCAAGCCGATCCAATGTAAAGCACTATTCAGTGAAACTCTTGCGTAATACATTAAACACAAATAATAAGGATACCTTACGGGCTGTCGCCATTTTTCTTTAAAATGTGTTTATATTGAGGTATCAATGGAAATAGAAATATTGCTGTATTGTTCACCACGTGACATGTGTTCTGTCAAATATAATTGTTTCCTAGGCTATGACGCCGAATTACTGAATAAATGTATATCATGATTAACAATATAAATTATTATGTAATCTAGAAACTTTCAGCTGGTGTACTTGATTGGGTTTATATGATTTATCACATATTCATGAAGAACAAAATCATCCTTCAATATTATGCTTGATTTATATTGATATTCATTCAGTACTCCATGCTTGTCGTAACTAACAAGATCAGGTGGTCAGGTTCGCTGGGTATACATTCCAAATGCATAGATCGATGTTCATGATGTTGATCACTGGATTGTCTGATATCTAATGACTGTCTGAACGCGACAATATAGAGAAATGTTCAGAAAGGACGACAGTAATTTTACCTATCGACTATATGTTATATGACAACTTTAGGGCTGTAGGGCTTCTCGGTTCCCATTAACCCATCCTCTATTATCCTAACCGTAAACCCGTTACGTTATGACATCAATGATATCAAATTTGTAAGAGAGGGCAATATGTTCTTCAGCTCAGTACAGGTAACTGCATATTTATATCTAAATCTTCAAAGACAACCTTTTAATCATGAAAGAATAAAATACATTGTTTAATGTTTTAGTCAAATGATCATAAATGGCCAGGGTGTTAAGACGGGTACCGGGGCCCAACTCATTACCCATCCGTCTCGGGTATCCGTGTTACTTGTCCCAGCCTTAGTAGTAGACTTATAGTATTCCCAGAAATTATTGAGAATCATGTTGCGTCATGAACTCATTACGTTTATTAACTTCTGGCGTTTTACTTACATAAACATGTTAAAACATCATCCGTTTACAGTCTCAGCCTTGTTTTAGTACTTTGTTAGACCTCCTCGCTCAGCAATGCATGTCTGAATACACCTAGGCACACTACCCATCAAAGTTTGTAGGTAATCGTGTGACAGGGTATCCCAATATTGGACCACCTCGGCCTTCATATCTTCAATATTTCTCAGTCCCTTTTGGTTTATTCTGTCCTTCATGACTCCCCACATATTCTCAATTGGGTTTAGGTCTGGGCTGTAACTGGGCCAGTCTAAAACTTGAACATTTTCGCCCGACAACCACTGTTTTGTGTAGCGCGCAGTGTGTTTTGGGTCGTTATCATGCTGGAAAATCCAATCATCTTCATACAATGTTTGTACTGTCGGAAGATGGTGACCATTTAGAATGTCAACGTATCTTTCTTTTGTCAAGTTTCCCGTGAAAACACACAATGGCGTCACTCCGCGAGCCGATATGCCACCCCACATGTGAAACTTCGGGCTATGTTTTGGTCGCTGGTAGATAGGTTTGACAGTATCTTTGGTCCAAATTTTCACACAATTAGGGAAAAGCCAAACAGAACTTTCATCCGAAAAGAAAACATTATCCCAATCTTGATTTTCATGAGCCCGACACCAGTTTAAACGTTTTTCCTTTTGTGCATCTTTCATCAACGGCGAGGGAATTCCACGTTTTTTCACCCAATTAAGTCTCTGTAATTCCTGCCTAGCTGTTTCATTGCATACCTGAGGGCGTCCTCTGCTAATCATTTCATTTCTGATGTTCTCAACACTTTTCAATTTGCCCCTACTCACAATCTGCCCAAGTCTTCGGCGATCCACAACACTGAATTTCCTAGGCCGACCTGCCCCTGCTTTGTGCTCTATCCCGGTTCCTGTTTGAATATTCTTCAAAGTTCTGTATACTGTAGACAGAGGAATACCATGTCTACAAGCTAACACTTTAGCATCAGCCTCACCCCTTTCAAAATCATCTAGAATGAGCTTTCTTTTCTCTCTTGCTGTAAATTCTGCCATGTCAACACAGGAAGCCGTCTGCTCAGACAAGGGAGATAACTCTTGACGTAATGAGCTGCCTTCTAAGCCTTCAAGAGTTGTCTCCCTTATTTAGTATGCTTAGTGCATAGTGAAAGCCCTTTTTCCAATCTTAGCATCATAAGAAAAAAAACAAAGATTTTCTCAATAATTTCTGGGAACACTGTAAAAGTCTCTTTTCGTTCACAAAAGAGTGTGCCAGGTTCGATTCCCCACATGGGTACAATGTGTGGAGCCCTTTTCCTGGTGTTCCCCGCCGTGATGTTGCTGGAATATTGCTATAAGCGGCGTAAAACTAAACTCACTCACCCACCCACTAACTCATAAAATAGTGTGCCTCATATGATCCGAGCATTTACAATCTGAGCCGTGTAAAATATACTCTCCTGTTAATTATTTCTGTGCCAAATAGTCTAAGGAAATGAAACAAAATGATAAAAAATACTTTCAACAGACATGGCACAAGACACAGCCAATACTTATGGTCATAGTGTTATTGCAAGTAAGTCTGAGCATGCAAAGCCTTGTCTTGTGTCAAACAGAAGGTGAATAGAGCAGAGTTGTTTAGTGTTTAAATTGTTCCTAGGCTTTATTCAACACACAGGTAAATACACTGTATTATTTCCCTAATAGCGATCCTTTTCGACGATTACCAAGTGAGGCACGAAAACCCATTCACTTTCAAACAGTCAGTCAAGACAGACGAGTCGGAGACATGGTCAGGTATGAGGATGGTTTCCAAAAGGTAAAATATAACTGAAAAAAGGAAACAGTGGACTGCAATATATATTTATCAATTTATGTTTAGAAGGAAAATAGGGAATTTGAGTACATGAAAATACAACTCTGTTGAAACAACATCGTCTTCTCGAAATTATCTTTTGTTCAGAGCGCCAACACTGAGACACACATTCGTAACTACTCGTGTCATTCCGACAAGCCGGGTGGCGTCTTGGTGGTCACGGAAAGAGGCGAGTAGTTACCAAGCGATGACGCTGCGATGACCATGCAGAATACGACTTCCCATTAAGCTGATATGGTGTGCGTGTACCCGGACTTCTCCCTTGTTTATAAACAAACGAACTTATCTTAAAATCATAGCAGTGCCCAGTGCACGTAGGTCAGAATGATTTACATATTGTTCTGCTTAATCACTGACTGCATCACAACACTGAGGAGCATATACACGAAACCGTATTACTGCGCGTCGGGCCGTCATGCGATGATAAGTAGGAGATAAATACGCAAAGGAAACTATTTTTTGCGTTTCAGGATATTTCTATTCATGCAAATCAACCTCTGCTTGAAATGTTTAGACGAGTCCTCTATAGGTCTTGTGAAGGGCATTTAGAAGTGGAATACATAAGAATGAAGATTTTTATGAAGATCAACTGCTTTATTATGAGAACACAACGTTTAGGAGTAAGCATTAACTCCGAAACGTTGTGTTCTCATAATAAAGAAGTTGATATCCATAAAAATCTTCATTATTCTGAGTCCTATATAGAAAAGGAAATTGTTTTCGTTGTCTAACGCGGCACTCTGTCTTTGAGTGAGTGAGTGAGTGCGGTTTTACGCCGCTTTTAACATTATTCCAGCAATACCTAAGTGGGAGCATCAGAAATGGGATTCGCACAGATGAAAAAAAGATGTGTAGACAAATTATTTTAGCGTTGTTAGCTATGGATATGTTTTTATTTGTTTGCTTGCTGTTTAATATCGCACTTATTGATATATGGGGGCGATATATGGGATACCATGGCATGTGTCAACCAAGTCTGCAAGAGTGACCACTCTAGTCGGCTCTTATGACAAGCATGGTTTGCTGAATATCACTTGTAACCCGGATCTTCAGAATCAGTTTTGTTTTAGCGCGCCAGCTGATTGTGACTAGAAACGGAAAGCGACACCGGGCCTTCCTTCTATATTTAGCTCAAACTCCGTAATATCAGACCCTTGAAGGTCCGGGTCAGAATAGATTTGTGCATTGCTCATGTTGTTGATCACTGGATTGTCTGGTCCAGACTCGATTATTCAACAATATTGCTGGAATATTGCTGAGTGCAGTGTTAACCAACCAATCGTATTATAACGAATGTAGCCACGGCGTGTTGAAGGCATTGTTTCTGAATGGGCTAAGTCGTTTTACCACTACTGGGTTTTCACTTGCAGAGTTATGTCCCCTTCCTGATGCTATCGTTTGTATTCTTACTTTTCGACTAACGATGTGTAGTTCTTGATTCAGTGAAAGACTTAAAAGTAGGAATTGCTGGGTTACTGATGAGATGGTTACTGACATGCTGACCATACACCATGGGGGACAATTCTGCGAGAAGGACAGTTTAACAAGATAATGTTTTGTTTTGTTTTTTGTTAATGTTTTGAGTACCGTCTTCTCCGAACGTTATTTTAGAAATTCCTACACATGAACATGACTGAAATTTAGACTTTTTTCGTTTCGATAAATGTATGGTTGACTCTTTTTACATAAAAATTACAGGTAAGCTTAAATAACTCAAGCGGTTGATTTAAGGTGTTTTAATTGAATGTATATATGAAACTTAAGCACGAGCAAATTTTTGACTCAAATTAACGTTTCAGGATAATTAGATCTTATTCGTCCAAATACATTGTTGAAAATATTTCACTTTTTCACCTTGATGTTTTCTCTTGAAACATGTATTGTCCAGACGGAAGAACAAGTATGAAAGTATGAAAGCATTTTATGTGTCAGCTATTTGAATCTTTGGAAACAATAAATTACTATGAATTAGAAATGTGTACCTTTGTGAAGTTAAAAACGTGGGTTGCCTTCATCAATATCATGTTTTACAATGACCAAGGAAACATGTGTGGTAATATTTATTCGCTCATTAGCTGCAGCATCGTCCCGTTCCGAACCTAGTCGCCAGGGGTAACTGAAAGGTCGGCATGACCTACACAATCCGAGTCAACACTTTAATGTGGCAAGTTAGATCTATGTACCTGTCTGATACATTTTCGTTCTGTTCCATAATTTCATACTTAACTGACATGTTTAATCTCGCCGGCGTTAAGATTTAGGTTTAGGGGATGTAGGAACTATTCACTCTCAATCCCTCTCCCCCTCTCTCCCTCTCTCTCTCTCTCTCTCTTTCTCTCTTTTCCGGGTGTGTGGCAATGCGACATCCGGGTATATACACACATTATCACCTGTTAGACGTCACGTAAATAGTACAGGTCAACGCACGTGTCTGTTTCAATCTGTTGATATATGTCCCTCCTATGTTTACCCTTTCACATCAAAGTGAGGAAATGTTTACAATATCCTAAATATATAAATAATTGCACTTGAGTGAATGTTTCTCACAAAACAAGTACATGTAGAAAATTCGTTAACGCTTAAACTAGCTGTGGACTCGACCCACAGTGGGAAACCGTGTGATAGCGGTTCTCCTCGGTCAGTGGGGAAGTACAGCACTACTCTGCTCGTGTTAAAGATCGATACCTTTTTGAATGGTTCAATCCTGGCCTGATATTGATCACATGTCCAAGTATTTGATTTCGATTGATCGGTTATCATCTCCTTACTATTCTTCTTGATGGTCTGAATCTATTCTGTCGCCCATGACGAATGTATTCTGTGTCAACCATCAAATAAGATGGCAGCGATCTCGCAAAACAACCACCAAATACACTAAAATCTAATTAGTGAATTTTCTGTAATTTTCTAGTGTTCCCAGTTTTCCCTTAAGACAATCGTTAATGGTCGCTGACGATTGACGAAGACTATAGAGAATGAGAAAGTCAGTACGGTTTTACGTCGCTTGTATTCTAACAATATCACTGTTGGGGACACCAGAAATTGGCTCGTTAGTTTAGGGCTGAGAATGGTATTGGGGTGGATAGGCACTTGCGCTTTCAAAAGGGAAGTTTGTGTGGCGGTATATATACTGAACAGCTTTTTATCAAGGTTCTAACATGTAGACATAAAGATGAACGCTTACTTTTGTGAAATTTTAACCTCTTTTGGACTCGTGGATAAGGTATCCGACTTCGGATCAGAAGGTCTGTGGTCGAATCCCAGCACGGAAGCCGCATATAGGGTAAGCATGAAATGGGGTTGTTGAAATGTGCAAAATTGGGTTTGTTGTCATTTAAATCAGATCTGGATTCTCTCTGCCGCTAAATACCTTTAGGTATATTTTGTTGGTAAATGTGTAATATTGGGTTTGTTGTCACTTAAATCAGATCTGGATTCTCTCTGCCGCTAAATACCTTTAGGCATATTTGATCTTGATGCAAATTTCTGAGGAAGGACCTTCAGACACGGAATGTTTATGCGCACTTTTAAAGGTAAATATGCTACTTTTTGTTGAACCTTAAACGGTACTTATTGCGTAGATCGATGTTCATGCTGTTGCTCACCGGATTGCCTGGTCCAGACTCGATTATACTCCAGACTGCCGCCATATAACTGGAATACTGCTGAGTATCCTCAAGTCACTCCTGCACTATGACGATGCCTGATGTAAACTGTCTTGATCTGGGTAGATGCATGGAATGTGTGTAACCGTGTCCTTTCTATAGTTCAAGTATCAATCGTCTATGATTATACATGATATATATGTATTGTATGATAATTTTAGACAGAGGGTAACCGTAGATTTATGCCACACACATGCACAGTATAATATTTATCCATGAGTGAATAAGTCGGGGGTCATCTCAAAATTTTCATATATTTTTTAAAAAATCGTTAATCCTCGCAATGACACGAACGCTTGTGCCCGGAACTTCACTGGCCACCAACGGCGTGACGAGCGTGTACATCAACCACGGTGTCCCTTAAGTTGTTTATTGGAACGTTACGTGGGCATTAAGCTACCTGAAATACATTAAAAGTATTGGGAATATTTGTGACATCAAAATTAATTGTCAACATGTCAAAATGAGATCTTTAATTTGAAATTGGTACACATCGCTCCATTCCTGAAAAGTAATGGAGCATGCAGAGAATGGAATGACGTCACAAATGTAATTTAATAAGACGTGATCTCTTTCGGGTACTGGTGTTTAATATCAGACAAGTTTGTGTGAATTTACTACGTCCGTTTACTCCGTGGAGGCACGTCTAAGCCGTGTTGATAGGCAGCAACGAGACTATCGCCTATTCACAGACGCGGAAGTGCATGCTGGTCAGTGTGACCAGGTTCACCTGACCTATGTGAAATATCAATATCGATTTTCTTAGCAGTATTGTTTTTTGCAAGTTTCCAACTCTGACATTTAAAACCTGTATAAGATGTAAGACACATAGCACAAAATGATTTTTATTTGCAAACAGTTGATATTTGTTGAGGCTATTAACTGTTGTAGAAAAGAAAACGTTTCTGAAAGATCGAGCGAGGGATTGACCGAAAATGATGCCAATTTGGGATTGTTTAGAGTTATATTTTCCTCAACGTGGCAACGTTAACGACTTCACCCATTTGGCATTTGCGTTTATGACGCCAAAATGTCTTTGAAACTAATTTACAAATGGCCGAGTGATTCGCCGTAAATCGAAATCAATTAATGATTAGATCGGTCCGCAGCGTGCATCACCTGCGTTACTTCCGGTTTCCAATCCTTGTGAAGCTCCAACTGTAAGAACTAATTCCAAAGTGACGTGAACCCAAACTCATTCAAATTCTTATAGATCTTGAATGGATATACATATATCCTTTCCGGGTTTGTGTCAATGTGAAACATACTACCACCTGTTAGACGTCACGTGCACAGTACAAGTCAACACGTTCGTGAACAATCACAAGGTTTTGAGGATTTATGTCCCTTTCTGTGTTTACTCTTTTACGTTAAAGTGAGGAACTTCTGTTATTTACGTATTTACAATATCCTGGATAGAATGTGGTAATTTAGCAATATCTGAAGGCTCAAACGTTT
Organism: Haliotis asinina; assembly: GCF_037392515.1. Classification (NCBI taxonomy): domain Eukaryota; kingdom Metazoa; phylum Mollusca; class Gastropoda; order Lepetellida; family Haliotidae; genus Haliotis; species Haliotis asinina. Next base: position 34,625,606 of record NC_090288.1, read on the forward strand.
AGTAATTAATAAATAAATTGTTGTAACCTTACACTACTCTCCATCGTTTAATAGTTATTTTTCCCTATCCACAAACACAGTGATACTCTGAAGACTGACCCAATATGTGACGCATCGTCATATCAAGCTTGGATATTATCTGACAGGAATGCACCTATACATAATAAATAAACTCAACTGAACTGAGATCAAGCGAACACTTAAACCACTGCACTTCACTCCACTTCTGCTCTAAACCATAGAAGCTGACAGGCCAAACTAATATTTTACTGCATAGGTTTACGCGTAAATGTATGCTTTATAAATATAGATTAATATCTCTTAGGATGAATCATGACTGTTTTCCTGTTGTTTTACGCCGCACATACGAATATTCCTTCTATAGCCATATTTGTAAATTCAGAATCAATCTTTCCTTGGAGACCTCACTGTTTCAGCTCCGTGCTCGTCTACGATTAGACGAGACTATTCGTTAACATGGCCACGGGACAGGTACGTGATGCAATCCTGCTTGCCAGAATGGCACGGGCTGTTACGAATGCATTTGAGGCAGAGCGATCTGCGTGAGTCTGGAGCTACGTGCCATGTCGCAGATAACTCACTAGGACGATAACAACCTGGTTCCCTCACGCTCCGACTCACCAGGGAACCAGACCGGGACGATAACAGGATGTCGCCAACAATGTGGTGGTGGTCAGGTGGTCAGGCGCGTAGCAAGCCATTTTTTCGTGTACGTCTGATAGGTTGCTTTATGTTTAGATAGTATTAAAAGCTTTCCCAACCATTTTTGCAAAAATCATGCGTAAACCCGGTAGCTACGCCCCGGGTGGTGCTAAAGGCACCGATACTGTATATTCATTACGTTTTCAAACATATGCTATGCATGTTAATTAATAATATTAAAGGTCACATGCAACGTAAAACACAACTTTGCAGATTCCGATACCTTTCGGTATGCACTTACCGAAACAAATCATCAAAAATGCCAGTTCAACCTATAAAGTTGAAAAAAATGCCAGCGAACATGGAGTTCAAACGATTCACTAAATTTCTCCCAGCACTTGGGGGAAAAAGTGGTTTCAACTGCTGTGCTGCGCTGCACTGCGCAGTGAATAGGTTCGCGGAGATTGAAACAGTATGCATGCCCGGAGTATGAGGTCGTGAGCAGTGGTGTAATCTTGGTTGTGTACACAAACAAGTAAATAATCTACTCGTTACATAAAAAAAAATATTGATTGTGGCAAGCAGCCTCTTTCACAGAGAAAGCTCAATGTCTGGTTTGCTGACACCTGTATGTCTGCCTGCCTGTCTGCTAATGACAATATGCAATGCACAGCTTCAGTAATTGACCACATGCAATATGAACTTAACACCTATCAGGCTATACGCCATAAACAAAATAAACTGATTTATGACTCGTGCACCTGAGTCCTGTCTCTGCCACATTATGTAATTACGCAGCTGTGATACTTGTACACATGACACTACAAACCACATCCATTTTTCTCGGATGACTGGATTCTCGGATTCTGACGGAGACTGGTGCAAACCCTTGTCAGTTTCAAGTCCTGCTTTGTACTTGGACGAATGACAGTTTCCAGCCACGCAGTAGCTCACCATCTCTACTGAGATGATTTTTGATTGGATCGGACGCAAATTCAGAGAACATATATTTATAAAACCCAACATCTCTATATACATTCTATATAACTTCTTCTATTGTATATGATTCTGTTTGACAACGGTGTATGAATCCATACTGAAATGACGCATCAAGTACAATAAAAGTGGATATCCATAAAGAATAAGCCCTTAGCGTATCAGCAAATGAACCAGCCAATCGGAAGCCGCCGTCACACTTGAGTGCACCCCCGCCCGCTATGACTGGGTTCAGACTGCCGAGGGCTTCGCTTCGAGGGAAGTGAGCCCAAGTACAAAATATTGCAGCTCTGAATCGCGATTGTATGCTTATAATTTTGTTTATTTGTTTTTTAACAAGCAGCAATGTACATTAACTGTCATGAATAAATGATAACTGTGTTTTAATTATGTTTGATGTTTTGGTTGCATGTGACCTTTCATAAGTTTAATAATTGTACTTAATCCAATTCAATTACACTTGCAAACATATGCTATACATGCAACATATATCATATTTCGGCTTTCACTTTCTTAGTCAAAGTACAAATTTCAGTACTCTTTTGGTTGAGTCCCATCCGGGATTCGAACCCGCTCCCTCAGAGTCAAACTCAGCCGCCTATCCTGCTCAGCCACCGCGACTTCCGCCGTATGTTGCATTTGATCACTTTCTAAATGGCATTGTGTAATCATATGCAATACATCATGTTAATTAATGATATTTGCACTTAATGTATATTGATTACACGGTCAAACATATGTTGTGCATGTTAATTAATAATATTAATTAGACTTAATGTATACTAATTACATTTTAAAACATGTGTTGTGCTTGTTGATAACCTGTGAGTATGTTGGTGTTAGCATGGATGCGCGTGCGGGTTTGGATGTAATTGGTCCGTGGGTTTTGTGCGGACAAACGACGAACGTAGGTTCGAACCCACTGTCAGCAGATCGGGGGAGACAACTGTGGATGGTGGTGTTCAAGATTTATATACTTTTATAGTGATGCACATGCACTACATCAAGTGTGTGTCCATGCGTGCGTGCGTGCGTGCGTGCGCGTGTGTAGGGATGGAGAAGCTAATCGTGACAGCTAATGTTAGTTATAGCAGGGATAATCTACAACTATACAGTTTCCCTGGTTATAGTGCAACACCACTGACACATACCTCCACCAACCATAAAAACTCGTGCTGTAGCTGTTTTATTCCCGTAATGCCGAGCGCCAGGAAGGGTAACGACAAGTGCCATTATACAGAGGATATTATATGAGTGTCTGTGTCATACTATGTTTAGACACGAGTGCCTAAATGTTGGTCTTTCCCGAGCGAGAACGAGGGACATACCGATATTTAGGTTCGAGTGTCCTAAACATGGTATGTTATGGTCACGAAGAAAATATTCTCTTTATTACCGAAGTCGTTAAATTGAGGAAAATAACCCAAATCAACTTTCAAACATGGGCTGACTACCCGCCGTCGCCGCGTGTAAAAGGCAACGTCACAGAAGAACCGTCACGTCACAGAAGAACCGTAACGTCATGGCATTGTTCATGACGTCGTCACCTCACCATGACAAAGTGATAATTTGCCCTATACGGCCTCGTTTGAAAAATATGAACCTCGATATGTTCACTCTCGTAGGTAATCAAAAGGCATGTACGCATGACTGAAGTGAGTGGCACCACAACATTCCCTCTCCTACTGACGCTCGAGAACACGGAGGTGCCATATCGTACCACAGAAGCGGGTCGGTTTGACGGAATCCGGGTTGTAATACTAATGATAACTTTGGGTATTCATAACTTCTCCTGTATCCTTGTATTAATGTTCGCCAAATGCGCTTCAAAAAGGGTCATATGTATAATGTATACAACAGATTACAACTAGTGGGGATTAAAAAAGAAGAAAACATCTAAGAGGAAGCTATGGAGAAGTGATTGGTTTTTAGAGGAGGTTTGAAAGAGTTCAGTATTTCGGCACGTGACGTCAGCTGGCAATGACTTCTGAGTCAGTGCGGCAGCGTCGGCAAAGGTTCTCTGACCATAGGAGACAAGGCTTACTGTAAGTAAGTGCTCATTTGGGAATTTAAGACATCTTGAAGGGTTGTACTGTGTAAGACTGTGGAGACATGTATATACATGTCACAGGATTTTCAAGTTCACACTTTACTTAACATGGACCTAATCTAGAAAAATGGGAGATGGTGTGATGTCATCTCACTTAGATTTCAGACATATATTCAGCAGTGTTTTTTAATTGTTTGGAGTTTCTGTACTTGCATAGAGTTCAATCCAGTTCCATTTACTCACGGGTTGGGGAAGACGGCATCAGCCTTTCTATAGGTACATGACATACAGTACGCTATCTGTATATGTGTTATTGTGACGAATTTCATGTCCTGTTTGTTGAAAGCAAGGTTTGCCTACTATCAGTAACCGATATCATTCCCTACTTCCTGGTCGATAACCAATGCACATCAAAGTACATACTTAATATGCACCGACCGCTGCAGTTCTTAAGATCCTAAGAAATTCGTTAAAATGTGCAATCTGTTGCCTGTTGTTTGAGGCGTTAAATTAGATTAAGTGGCCAATAGGACGCCAGATTAAGTTCGAATATTCGTACATAGTGAGATGTTGGTTACTGAACACAGAAAACTTCTTCGGACAGTATCGTGTAGTGTTGCACGATGTAAAACAGCGAACTAAGAAACTAAATCGGTCATACATTAGACTCGCATCTGCAGATCCAGTTTTAGTTATTCACACAAATGTTGCCAGTTCAGTTATGTTTAGAACACGTTTTTATATATATGATGTTTATATATACGATGTTTATATATATGAAGTTTTAATTTTTAAAATTCATTTATAATTTTTAAATTTTTTAAAAACTTTTGTAAAAAAGGTTTTACTGTGTATTGACATGTACGCAATGTACACATAACAAAATAAAAGCCGATGGCCTATATATGCAAATACATACACACACACACACACACACACACACACACACACACACACACAAACAGAAATACATACATACGTACGTACGTACGTACGTACGTACGTACATACATACATACATACATACATACATACATACATACATACATACATACATACATACATACATACATACATACATACATACATACATACATAGTATAAATCTCGTTTGAAGTAAATCTGGAGTTCCGAGCTGAAGCAATGCTCGAAGCGAGGTCAAAGCCACCAGTACTTTTGTTGTGCCAGTCCTCTCCTATTCCTTTGGTGTAGTTGATTGGACAAAACAAGATATCCAGAGTCTTGACCGCCTGACCAGAAGGATCATGTCTGATAACAGAGCACAACACCCTCGTTCCTCTCTTAATCGACTAGGCAGTGTTTCCTGGGAGAAGTCCCATTCGCTGGCTGGGCTGCGTGTAGAGGGTCAAGGGCCCTGAGCTGATGTGAGCCTCACCGGCCTGACTGTGCCAGGGTCACCCAAACCCTCTCTGTTGCGTATCTATCTTAATCTGTAAAACATAATAATAATAATCACAGAGAGTATTTACAAAGCGCTGCATCCTCTCAAAATGTGCATGCTCAAAGTGTATAAACATACGCCTTTCCATAAACAGCAATATATTTTACAACTATATGTATCCACAACAGAGTATGAGACAACTATTAGCAATATATGCTAAGCGAAAAGAGTTTAGAATACAGTATCATTATTAACAACTGAATACTTTAAATTATTAAGAACAATGGCATTTACAACTATAAACAACAATATATTTTCCACAATTAACAAATACTTTATTCAGGCGCGGTAACAGCGTTTTGAGAAAGGCGGGAGATATGTGCGTGTGTGTGTGTGCGTGCTCATTTTCACCCGTTCTCACGAGATTTCAGTGGTCATTTAATATACTTTCAGGACAGTCATTCAATTATTTCACAATTATTAACCATATTTACATCTACTACAATTAACAAGAACAGTCAATCCAGTCATTTTGAAGTAATATTCACAAAGATGAATGACAACTTCTGTTACAGTAATAAGACTACCCCAGCATTGCCGAGCATATTCTTAAAATACCAACTACATCTATGTACTCTTATCACTTTTCGAAGGGTTTTCCGCGTGTGTGTGTATTTATCTAACATCTTCCCAGCTTTCATCCTCTTGGTGAAGGGATAAGAATACGCTAGACGTTCCTCATAGAATGGAAATCCCCGGTCAATATAATTTGAACCTATAGCTCAGGGGTTCAGGGGTTCGTTTGAAAATAAGTAAAGACCAGCAATAAGTCCATTTGACCTCAGAGTTTACGAATCAAATCGAAATATCAAACATTCCGCAGTTACTGATGATAACAGATATGTCAAGGAGGTCTACCACATCCTCAACCGGAATGTGCTTTCCATGTCGACGATTGGCTGGTCAATCACATGATCTGACCAATCTGTGATCTCACAACACGACCACAGGCTAATATCTCAGAAATATCATATTAAATGACACGTTTGAATGTCTTTTGTTGGTCTCAAATTTGTATTAGGTCCTTTTGCCTTGAAAACCCGTTTGTTGTCCAATCAGCATCTAGAAAATAGTTATGGAAGCAACTTCCTCAATGCATTTACACGTAGACAGATATACTTTATTTGAGTCTTACCTCAACATCATAGAAATGTACATAGAACAAAATAATAAAACTCAGAGCCAGTCTTTACAGACTTATGAGAGTGAGCGAGTTTAGTTTTACGCCGCACTCAGCAATATTCCAACTATATGGCAGCGGTCTGTAAATAATCGAGTCTGGACCAGACAATCCAGTGATCAACAACATGAGCATCTATCTGCGCAATTCGGAACCGATGACATGTGTCAACCAATCCCGTTAGTCGCCTCTTACGACAAGCATAGTCGGCTTTTATGGCAAGCATGGGTTGCTGAAGGCCTATCCTACCCAGGGACCTTCACGGGTCGACTTATGGGAGACTATCTAACATATAAAATACAAAGCTAAACGGAAAAGGATATATAATACACATTTACAATACCGAGTTAAGAGTTTAAAAGGGCATGCCGTCGCCGTAAGATAGGAAAGCAGGTTTTGGCAGTATTAAAAGACACGTGTGGATTGGACAGTGCAAAGCTAATCTTATCAAGGTTAACACATGACCTAAAACTAACAATTAGCTGCACCCATTTACTAAAATGGACATCTCTTTCAAAAGAATACAGTGGACAGTGCAGTGAAACATGACACTCATCTTGAGTAAAATCTTCACAGTAAAAACAAGGGGATTTTTCTTGAGAGGAGTACATCTACGATTATAGCGTCAATTTCAACACACAGCAACACCACATTTAAACTGTGATAAAGCACACATATCAGAGACAGGCATGTGGCTAAATAAATAAAATTCAGGATGATTATCCTCAAATATGATGAATATCATCATATATACGTCTAAATTTTAACCCGACCGTCGGGCAGGTGAATTTGAGAATCAATCCGTGTTGAAAATAACCCGGTCGGGCAGGCAGGTATTTCGAAAGTCAACGTGACGATGCTTGTGTGGAGGGCGTAACCTTTTAACAATGGAACTCCCCGATCTTGAAGCGGGAACATACTTTAGACAATACCCCTTTGCATTAATACTGGATGAGGGGATTCCAGGTCAGAAAAGTCCCAAGCAACCCTAGCAACCCATACCTGTCCTGCGTGATGTCTTGTAACGGCTGTCTATGAGGAAGTAACTCCACTTTGCGATGGTAAAATACATCCTTAATCTTACCTCACACATAAATGTCGCTGTCTAATATATGCTGAGTGCTCTTCTTTATTTTCAGTGTATCCCGAGTACAAGCGACTTGCATTGCAATACAATACAATAGCAACTCATTCGGTACTTCGTGATGGTTACTTTTTCTATCTCGAATAACATTAAATGAGGCATGAATGATGCATGGCAATTACCGATGTTTTGCGAATGGAAATCGGTGGAAGGGAGATAACCCTAAATCTGTTTTCTTGTGTCGTCCGCAAAATGGAGCGAAAGCTATGAAAACATTTGACCCTCTTTCCAATAAATAAATTTTATCAAAATGTTCAAACGTAGTCCCTGGTGAATATTACGAAGGGGAATTACATCACGTCGACTTTACTGAGACAATACCTACGGGGAAAAAACAGTAACATGCAAGATTCCAATGGTTTGATTCACACAGGTTGGCTGAAGTGTACGATCCGATACCAATGCTTCAAAATTGACATGGAGGTGTTCGGTAAGATAAATACCTTGTTCACTGGTCCATCGGTTGAGGTACCCTCGTGACCAGTGAACAACTTATATCGTCTGAATTACTACCCATTTTCAGCATCAAATGTATGTACTGGCTCTTTGACACTGACTCTTTGACGGCTTACCTTGAGTCTCGCCCACGGCTCCTGTGTTCCTGTTGCTGTCACGATGCCGGCGACATACACAACACTTCAGTGCTGCATATGCATGCATGTGTTTTAGTGTTATGTACGATTTTATCCGTGATACCTACACTTGATAGCGTTTCGTAGACCTTAAGTATGGTGGCTGAGAGGGCTAGGCGACTGACTTTGTGTGCTGGCGATTAGCTGAGTGACTCTAAGGGTGCGGGTTCGAATCCCGGATGGGACTCAACCAAGACAGTACTAGAATTTGTACTAAGAATGCGTAATCCCAAATATGACATATGTCACATCTGACCACTTTCTAAATGGCATTGTGGAATTCGAAAATCTAGGTCCAGCTCGTCAGTGTGAAGACTCGGGTTCGATTCCCAACACACGTACAATGTGTGAAGCCCATATCTGTTGTCCGCGATGTTACTGTAGTATTGCTAAAAGCGGCTTAAAACCGTGTTCCCTCACTCACTCATATGGATGATGCAGTAAGAATATTCATTTTAACTCCCTGGTTATTGGCGAGGCTGGCAAATACAACCTAACATTTAGGATTGATGCCAATGTTTATAACTATTTTTCAGACTCAACCACGTGACACATCTCCTGGTGGATCCAGCAGCTGTTTGCAATTGACAACCCGAAAGTGACCTTGGCTGCAGTGGCATGTCAACGTCTGACTGGTGCCAGCTGTTCAGTATGCCTCACCTGTGCTAATGTAATTGCCTGCCTAGTGTCAAGTATAGTGTGGTCTTAACTTTTCGCGACATGGCAGCGAGTGAATTCAATGTATTGTAAACACACAAGTGTCAGGTGGGCTCTGTGAATTGCCCGCCCGCTTGAGGAGCTGAACTAGGAAGAGGCTGGTCGAGACACCTCGTAGGTGGAGACCTCAACTCTATGACCACATGCACGGCTGTCCCCGGAGGGAATGAGTGAGTGAGTGCGTTTAGTTTTACGCAGCACGCAGCAATGTTATACCTGTATGTCGGCGGTCTTTAATAATCATGTCTGAACCAGACAATACAGTGATCAATAGCATGAGCATCGATCATCGCAGCTGGGATAGGATGGCATGTGTCAGCCAAGTCTTCGACCATAACCACCCGATCCCACGCTATTCGCCTCTTACGACAAGCACAGGTTGTTGAAGATCAATGCTAACTCGGATCTTCACAGATCAATACAAGGCAGAACCATTAAAGGTCAACAAACAACTCACCAGTATCATTAGCTGCGTCGTCAGCCGTAAATTCGACAAAGATCTTAAGTGTGAAGTTATTCAAAATGATTATTTTGTAAGTTGTAAAGGCATTTGAAAAACAATTTGAGTATTCTTTATCGAGGAAGACGAACGATACTCGTGTCATCGAAACCGTTGTTGTTCAGTACGGAAATAAAGACAAACTCTCTCCGTGGTTATTTCGCTGTATCTTTCGAGAAATCTGACGCGCCATGTCCATAGACCTGCCGTTGACCAATCCTGAACAACCAGGAAGACCGTTTCATCTTTGAAAGGCAGTGTATTGAGAAGACCAAAAAGGAAGCACTATTGGAGCCACTTCCTTATGGTAAACTACTTTCAGCGACTGAAGAATGCTTTTATATGTGATTTTGTTCTCGTTTTTTTTCGAGAACATGTTTTATAATCTAGTGAGCTTGCTTTAATACTAATTGGAACAGTATATTCAGTCATTTGGCCAGATTTGTTTTGCTGCGCAATAGAAAATTGTTTGTCAATTCCCTGAAACATCTTGTGATCGATAACTATGGCTGTATGAGAAATTGTGTGTCCATAACTCCTTTTGAGTTGTGTGTTCCGTTTCCAGGGAAGCTGGAATATCTGAGACTGCATGTGCTAGTGTGAGTGAGTGAGTAAAGTATAACACCACTCTAAGCTCTTGTGTGTGTGTGAGTGAGTCCTTGTGAGCGAGTACGTGAGTCAAGTATAACTCCGCTCTAAGCTCTTGTGCTCCTGTGAGCGAGTGAGTCGGTGAGTCGAGTATAACTCCGCTCCAAGCTCTTGTGCTCCTGTGAGCGAGTGAGTGGGTGAGTCGAGTTTATCGCCACTCTGGGATGTTCTAGTGGTCTGCCACACAGATCCTGAAAAAATACACCCAGTGTAGCGCATTAAGTCTAGAACATATGGTAAGTTTACATTACTACAGTTAATGTGTCACACAGACCCTGAAACAAATATACCCAAAATGACTCATGCATATAATATGTAGCAAGTCTAGATTCCCACAGTTTCATCTTCTGAAAATTAAAAGTCTCAGCGCTCCTTTTCATTATATATACAATGGAAGCTGCACACACACGACTACGTACTGACGTCACACAGCAGTTCTGACACCACACAACTACTTCAACCTCTCCGGCAGTATCGTCATCGACATTACGTGTAAACGTTTATAGGTTTACCATAACCTGTTTTCACTTTTGATTGATGACGCGTGTCTATTCAACCAGGATGGTGCATTAACATACCAGGAAATACCACACACAAATCAACAATCGAGGCGCTTTAATAAAATAACTTTCAAAGGCTGACTATCTCTTCTCGTGGCGTGAATGTACAACGGATTGGTTGTTTCTTATCAGAATTCCTTGATTGGCTGGGCCAATATTATTGCTTCAATTTGATTGGTCGGGACATGCCCACAGGCTGTCGGCATGCACTTGTAAACGTATTGATGACGTGGGTGGTAGATGAAATAGCCAATAAGCCTAGTCAATCACACCTGTCACAGCTGATGATTTTTATGACAGTGACAGCTGAAATATGCACGAAACTGATGAATAATACACGAGCTTCACGTTGTAGAGAGCATGTGTCTAATTTAACGCGGTTTTTATATTATTCCAACAATATCACGACAGGAGCACCAAAACCAGTCAAGGAAGCTCATTGTACCTATATATAGGAAATCGAACCCAGGTCTGTGGCGTGACTGACGGGCTTTTTGTACCACTGATTTAACTAACGCATCAATATTTTAGCAGTACCACGGCAGGAGGGCACCAAAACCAGCTTCGCTCATTGTACCAATATGGGGAATCGAACCCAGGCCTGTTGTGTGACGGACAAACACTTTAACCACTGGGCTAATCCACTGCCAAGCTTAACTTTGTACTGAGAGTCGACCTTTGGGTTTTGGACCATGCTTGTGAAGTGATCGTTATCGTGTTCATAATTTCGACCACTGGTAACTGGCGGTAATATACTGTAATTCTTCTGTATCTAGGCTTCGAGTGGAAAAATTACACTTTCTTTCCATGCTTGTCGGAATAGGAGACTAATGGAATCAGGTGACTTGGCTGACAAATGTCATCGTATCCCAATTGCGTAGATTGATGCTCATGCAATTGATCACAGGACTGTCTGGCCTGTGCCGATTATTTACAGACCGCCATATCGTTGTTATATTACTGATTGCGGCGTTGAACAACAAGCAAACAAACAATAACCACAGTTTACTGTATCAATTTCCAGCACGTTGGATCGCTCTCTCGTCATGACATAGCTACCCTTTCAGAATATAAGCCAGCAAATAAAGCTTGTCGTAAGGGAGACTAAGACGTCTGGGTGGTCAGGCACGCTGAGTTGGTTGACACATGTTACCGTATACCAGTTGTGCAGGCGAATGCTCATGCTGTTGAACACTGGACTGTCTGGTCCAGGCTCGGTTATTTACAGGCCTCCGTCATATAGCTGGAATATTGTTGAGTTGCAGCTTAAAGCCAAACTCACACACAAACTCACATATAAGGATGTGTACTCAAGATATCGTCTACCCGTTTATAGTCAAGTATCAATTATGATAAGTGTTTTGAGACGTTTCTTCCGGATTCTTGAATAACACACCGAGTATTCCCCAGCAGCTGGTCGGAGGCCGTAAGGATGTGACCTGGATAAACATAGAACTGTTGTATATATACTCATAGAAACAAATAAAGGAACATTTGAGAGGTGTTCTTTTATGCTTTTCTGGCTTTCCCCGGCAATACAAAGCATGCGATGAAACCTGGAAAAGAATGTAAGAGCACTTTTACGTGTTCCCTTATTTGATTCCATGAGTATAGCAGACGCATTCATCAGCTGCCACGTGCACACAACAGTGTAAAGAAAGGGTGTGTGTGTGTATGGTTTTACGCCGCCCAGCAATATCAAGGCTGGTAACACCACAACTGAAATCGAACCCAGGTCTTTGGCGTGACGAGCGAACAATTTACCCACAACGCTACCAACAATCCCTCTCTTTAGCCCTCGCCTCACCCCAAAGCCAAGAACATGAAAACTCAAGTCAGACACGATTTTACATGCAGAAATATATTTTGTATAAAAAAAGTCAGGTTGAAATTATTTGAGAGATAAGGGGATATTTTTTTCTTGTGACTGTGACAATGACTTATTTCTGCTCATATTAAATTTCTGCGTTGTAGCGCTTTTACATACCTTTATTCACACTGCAAACTGTAACAAAGAGATACACCATTTCTTATAATGTATTACTATAAAACTATGTCTACAGAATGTATCTAACAAGGATGAATAAATGAATTAAATATATTATAAACAAGTGAAAAAAGAAGTAATTTTGAAAAAAATACCCCGTGACTTCTAGACAAGTTGAACTTTCACTGAAGTGAGGGAAACTCCTCATTTCATTTTTCAGGATATCGTGCTCTTCAATTAAACACAAAATACAGAATTCCAAAGGGACATAACCGTTTACGGCACATTTGTAGGTGATTGTTTGTCTTTAATGGTGCGGTACCAATGAAGACCTAACACTACTCGACCTTCTCGACCTGAAGGTCGAGTTGGGGGTTGAGTTGGTCGATTTTCAGAGCGAGTTAGGTCGAGTCAGGTTTACTAAGATTTTGCAAATGTTTTGACATGTCAAAAATCTTCCCCGAGTTCCTTCTCGACCTTCGGTCCGAAATGGGGTCGAGACAGGCCGAGGCAGGTCGAAAAAAAGGTCGGATCGACATGTCGAGTTGATCAAGTTGTAGGTCGAGCTACTGTTGAAGGTCGATGTACAGGGCGAGATGAATGGGGACAGGTCTACCTAGTCGAGTTTAGGTCGGGTATACGTCTTCTCAACCTGGCCGACCTAAACTGAGGTTGACTAAAGTCGGACTGAAATCGAACTGAGGTCGTTGTGAGGTCGAGATAACCGCCGTGTCGAGACAGGTCGAGTAGTTTGCGGGGTCGAGCTCTCGAGATCGCCATTGGGACAGCACCGCATTCAACAATTATGGATCGCACTATGCATGGTATGTGGCGTACAGTTTCACACCCCTCTCTTATCATATCATCGGCAAACCAATCGTATCAGTGAGTGAAATTGTTTCCAAATTTTGGTAACCAGTCCACGTAGCTACAAGTTACAAGCCCACAAAATAATTCATTAGTCCGAAACTTGAATGCAGTCACGGGTTTCATCATTGGTCCGCAAATAAAATGATCATTTACTAGGCCACGATCTTGCATGATTTAAAAGTGTATTTTAACTTAACACGTGGGAGAAATTGATATATGTACCCCGTGAAAATTCATTAGACACTTGAGCCAGTGACTGGAGATTTACTACCCTAACTGGATTTTTACTAGCCACGGGCTATTGGACAGGTGGTTATTTCGCACACTGACTCGCAATCCTTAGGACCATCGATAACACTTGTTGTTCTCACACAGTGCCACTGGACACCGATCATCACTGATGCTGGCTAGCTATTCTCCAAACATTTGTAGCCTTATAAACTATACACGGAAATAGGAAAGGTAATAAGTAACATACGTTACAAGTCCGTTTGATTCCATTTGAGACCGATGAATTGCTCACTAACACAAAATCTGATAATTGCAACAAAATCCAATTTTGCACAGCCACATGAAATCGACAGACTAACTCTGATGATGTGTCTCATAATTTGGGACACCCGAATAAAAGAGTTGTTTAAGAAACGATAATCATTGTCTTGTCACCTTTCGCTATATTGTACGAGGGGAGCCTCTTGCTGGGAGAACAGCCAGGTGGGCAAGGTGCACGTGATTGCAGTACCTAAAGCAATGAGATTATTAAAAACGAGGATGAAAGGGGTAGGCCTCAATATGCTTTGGCTAAGTATCGTTTACGAACTGCACGTGCTGTTGAGTTGACGGAAGAGAAGTTACAAATTATCTTGAAAAACTGTACCGATTCAACCTGCACGGACACAACTGAGGGGTCCGTCTCAAAACCCACACGATGTGAGAAAGTCGATTCATTTCAACAACAGCTGGTTAGAAACGCCATTAAATCTCTACATAAACAAACTACCTTTCTCTCTCTGCGTATTCTGAAAAAGCATATGGAGACAAATCATTCTTTGGTCATTTCAAAATATGAGTTATGGAAGTTGCTTCACAAGTTTGGTTTCCGTTACAAAAAAGTAGGCTCAGAAAATAGACGTGCACTGTGCGAGAGGTCTGATATTGTTCGACTAAGAAACCAGTACTTACGCACATTTCGAAAGAAACGTACAGGGGGTTACGAACCTGTATATTTGGACGAAACATGGGTAAACGCTTCCGATACCACAGGGACACAATGGTTCGCTAGCTCCTCTTCAGAGTCCTGTGTCAGAAAATTACCACTTGGCAAGGGAGGGCGACTGATTGTGCTCCATGCTGGTTGCAAGAGTCGGGGATTCCTACCTGGCTGCTCCCTAGTCTTCAAGTCAATATCTAAAGACAACCGAGACTATCATACCGAAATGAACGTGATGGTTTTCTTAGAATGGGTACAAAATCAACTGGTACCATCACTGCACTGTCTGATTGTTAGACATGACAGAATGGTTGCAAAACAAAGCAATATCGTATCCAGAAAAAGCAACCAAACCTGTTCTGTATGACATCATAAAGTCAAATAAAACCACACCTGTCTTTAAGGTTGATGAGTACCTTACAGAACATGGTCATTCAGTTTTGCGATTGCCACCCTATCATTGCGATATAAACCCAATAGAACTCATTTGGGGTATCATGAAATCGGATGTTGGCAGGCAAAATGTAGCATTCAAACTTCGGGATGTACAGACGATTGTTCAACAGTCAATAGACGCCATCACGCAGGAAACATGGCAAAAGTGCGTTGAGAAAGTTGAGAATGAAATAGAAAGACATTATTGGGAACAAAGTGGACAGGACCATGCCACCATCAAGCAAGTCGTCATCAGGGTAGATTCTGACGACAGCGACACCGATTCGGACGACAGCGTCCCCTGAAAGTGGCAACACTGACGAAATACGAAGGCTCAGAAAAACTGTGTGCAGGATCAATGATGTTGTCAACATATAATTTACTGTTCATGTCGTCAATGTTTCTAACGTGGTGCGAAGATATAGCGAGCAGCTGTCACATTCTCGTCCTGGACCAAGATCGTGAAACACCACGGTGTCAGCTAACTGGTTCAGACCGATTGCTCCCCACACCATGGTGCTTGTACCACCAAACGAGTCTCCTTCATCAATACACTCATTGGAAAACAGTTCCCAGTTCGGTTTTCATGAGATAAAAACACAATTCGCCATTATCGATGACGCCCATTTCAATGGTGAGTTGCCCACTGAAGTCGGTTCGGGTGGTGGGAACAGGACTACGATATGGTCTGTGACCGCAGGGGTTTCTTCCGTGGAAAGGTCGACCCACTGTCTCGGTGGCACTGATAGGTCTGTTGTTGATCCCATCGGTTTCCGTCGTTCTATGGAAGCGATCTTGCAGACAGTTGCACACAATCTGTCGGTTTTGACGTTTTGAAGTTACTAAAGGTCGCCCACTGCGTGGACGGTAGTCTGTCTCACAATACCCGAACCACATTGTTTTCCCTGCAGTACTAAGACTCCAAACAAAAGCAAGTCTAAATTTCCCAAGGTTCAGGGCCTATATTTTCGAAGCTCTCTTAGCGGTACAATAGTCGTTAGTACCATACATTAACATTAACTTACGACTATCTTAGCGCTAAGAGAGGTTCGAAAATCTAGCTACTGAATCTCTGGTCGGCCTAGGGCTTTCTTTTAATTTTAATAGATTTGTTTGTTACAATCGAAAATATATATTCAGAGACTAATCATTAGACTGTGTGGACGGACTTGGATGCTGTTAGTGACCTGATGCTACTCTTGCAATCGGTAGATTGTCCTAACATGACCATTGAAATGATTGGCAGTGTGGCCAATCGTCCAAAGACTAGGTTCGTATGATCCCTTGTAATTCGTGTCACGGCGACTGAGTCTAACCAAACATGTTTTCGGGCGAGTTTGGGACTCACTTCGTTGGTAGGTTGTCCCGATATGACCATGCATTCATCACCAATGTCATACGGTACCTTTTACCACGTCTGACTTTTAAGGTGCATTTGGTTGACATGCATTTTCATCAGAAAACACACTGGTGATGGTAAAAACCTTGCTAACAGAACGATACAATCATGATAAAAGCACCATTTGGAACAAACAAAATTTTGCATTTGGTTTTGAAATGCGACGTTTCTTATATGGTTCGATGTGGAAACAAAAAGAAGTATGACCAAAATAGCACCAAAGATGTTTGGGAGTTTGAAGCTTCCGTCCACCCACGACCGATACTAATACGTGAAACTGGTATTCTGATAAATGAAAAACAATTTATGAGAAACGTAATGATACCATCCATGATATGTCATATGTTTCACACTCGCAATAACACAACCTATACTCTGACAAAGCCCGCGGGGGCTTTAAAAATAGCCCGAGCAGAGTATATTAAAATAACTACCGTAGTGAGGGTGAATAAAAGGTTTACACCACGAGGAGATACCTTTTTAATGTACTGCATTAGGTATTATCAAAATAAGTACAATTTTCTTTAAATATACATAATTACCTTTGGGCAGTTAACCAGTGCTCTAGGTCGGTTAATCAGTTAAGGTAATAAGACACTTTCAAGAACAATGCACTTAATCGCTCAGCGGAATAAGTTAGTGTGGTCATCAGGAATCAATGAAGGTGACATCCTGGGGCCATGTCTGGGCATAGTGTAAAACCTGCCGTATGGCGGCTGGCGTCAGATGGTTGTCAACAACTATTTAGAGACCATTTCTCAGTCTCTCTCTCTCTCTCTCTCTCTCCTCTCTCTCTCTCTCTCTCTCTCTCTCTCTCTCTCTCTCTCTCTCTCTCTCTCTCTCTCTCTCTCTCTCTCTCTCTCTCTCTCTCTCTCTCTCTCTCTCTCTCTCTCTCTCTCTCTCTACACGCTATCTCCCGGGCCATCACCCACGCATGACACATTAGTGTAAACAAGTTTCAAAATATCATAAAAGCAGTTATCATACATAGTTTAAACACATATATACATTCTTTACTATGGGTTCAGATATTTAAGAATTTGATTGCCAATACCCTTTACTCAGTTCATAGACATTATATATTATAAATTTATACAAAATATGAATATTATGCATAGAGTATGATCCATGGAATGCCTTACTTTGTCAGGAACGGACGATCCATCAAAACATGTATGAAAAGGGCAGTTTACTGTGGTTTTTTACCCATAAGGAAATATAAAGTTTAGTTTGTACAGGCTTTCATCTTACAATGAACATTCCTTCACACCACTTTGTTCTGTGGTTGGTAGAAAATACATATTGTTACTCGCGACAATCAAGTATCGTCCAAAAACAAAGGACAAATAACACTTCTATATAATATGAAGTCGCTCAAGAAAGTCATTATGTGCTCGGATGAAATGTTTCCGAATAGAAGGAGGTATATAAACTAAAGAAGAAACAAAATCCGATTCTTTTGTTTCACACAGGATTCGTTAAAATGAAAATATGTGTTACTTGGTCTTCCAAACTTTTCAACTCCATCAACAAAGTATGGACGTCTTGCCTTACTAATAATCACTAAATCTTCCGGGGCTTTTGGAATAGTGCCACCGGGTTTTAGAGTGCCATCACATCCACAACACTTGTATACTCTTTTGTCACAATGCTGAAGAAGATATAATATATGTGACCCTGTTGACGGTGAGGGTAAAGGTACATTATTATCAGATACGTTTGGAAAGGCAATGTTACCTGCGTCTTGCCTATACCCTGGTAAAGTAGTTGACATAGGAAGAATTTTAGAATTATTGGCCTGTCCCTCTCTGATTTGTGTGCTTTTATGTGGCTTCTTTCCACGTCCAACTGGCATGCCTAGGTTTGAGAGAGCAGTGTAATTTGGAAACCTATACTCTTTATTAAACCAGTCAAGAAACATTTGTATCATCTTGATCTTTTCGGCAACAACAAGTGTGTGTGCACAGATCTTATAAGTAACCCATCTTATGCAACTGGCATCACACATAATTTTACAGTTTTGTTTGTGTGTTCGAACACACAATGTGAGGGGAGTCTGGTTTACTGTGGCTTGCAACATAATACATCATAGACTTAGAGTTATCTACTTGAGTCGGGGCTTTGACAACAGATTTGTCATCACTAGCAACTTTTGCCCCTTTCTGAAACATTTATTCCAGCATGTTAAACGGGACGTTTATTATCTGAGACTTGTCAGCAATAACGGAGAGTGTACAAGTACTGTCTTCACCATCGGCGTTATGCTCTGTGATAACAGGGGTTTCCCGAAAAAGTTTATATATACGAGTACGTTTCCTTTGGTCTGGAAGCATATTAAAATATGTATCACCTACTGAAAGTGTTTCATATAAACTGTCCACACGATACTCACCTTTTCCAGCAACGGCCATCTTTATCTCTTGTTCCTGGCGCATGACAAGCCTTTTCAGAGATTTGACAAACTCAGCCATGGTCTGATGCCCTGTACAGTCTTTCTTATCACACTATTTATTGCTTCGTTTGCATTTTGTGTGTATGCCAGTGGCGGATAGGCAAGGCCACATGCTGATCTTAATTCAGCAATTCATAATCAAAGATGCCTTGTGTTTTAAGAAATAGTCGAAGAATTCAGCGCTCCTGTCATTTCTCTCAGTCCATATTTCCTTTAGATCATTGAGGGCTGCATCAAAATCATTATCAACACATAAATCAATCAAGCCAGCAATTATTTCTTCACCTGCCTGATAACCGAATATGTCCCTAAGGTAAGGTTGGGCAAGGCTGCCTTTAATTCCAAGGGAACTCAGTTTGGAAATGATGTTGTCTTTCATGTGTAAGTCACACAGTAAATGGCGAGCATTTTTAAAGTTGGCGTGTAGACCATCACTGAGAGCTTTGTCACCATCAGTTCCAAATGCTATGAATTTGGCAAGGGCTGAGGCATGTTTTACAATGAGTGAAGATGGCATGTAGTAAGACTAAAATTTATGCCTCTGGTGAAGTAACACTGGGCCTATCATGACAGGATGGACGTCAAATTTATTCTTCAGCATCAGATGCATGTATGTGGTGACTGTCACATAGTACCGACCAATATTGAAAGTTGTGTCAACACCCAAAATGCAGAACTTTTTCACGTTGGTGCAAAATTTTTCAATATCTTTTAATTGACGGTCATTAGTTTAAAACACCATCAGTTCAAGTGATGATACAACGTCTCTTACAAATGGGTCTCCAGTCAGCTCACCTTCTTTACTCGTGTCCATAATGCAAAGAAGTTCATCACCGTCTTGGTCCCTTTAACGAGAAAAGTTTTGAATTTGTTGTCTATATCGTGGAAACAAGTTCTGACTTCTGACGTTTTCGATACCCCTCTTTCTTCAATAATTGTGTGCATAACGTCCTTTGTCTTACGTCCAGGCTTACAGAGTTCCTTAATTCTGCTTTTTGCTGTTTCCTGGGCCCTATGATACGCCTGTCCTGTTTTGCTGTTACCATGAGCCATTACAATTATTGAATGTTCTTCGTGGTCCAAATAATATTGCACATATATGTAGCATTGTACATATATGATAAATTGTACATATATGATAAATTGTACATATATGATAAATTGTACATATATGATAAATCATCAGATAAATCAACAAGTCTCGTTATAACTCGATGTAAGTCGGGAGAAGAGGCATTAACATATTTATGTCTACAGACAACACAATGACAAGCCGAAGAGTCATTTCTTTCATCCAGTTTCCAATGTCCATTTGACTTTTTGATTTGCCATGAAGGTGTTCTACATGTCTTCCAGGATCCCAGCGACTCGGAGAGAGCATTTTTCCCGCGTCCTACTTTTTCTGTGTCCAATAAGAACGTAACATTGTTGCAGATGTTTTCAGGCACAGATGTTGCAATCATATTGCTGCAGTGGTTGTCAAGGATAGCCAAAACAGCAGTGAGAGTTTTGACGGGCTTTTTGTCCATTGAAAAGATTGGTTATGTACTGTCATTTCTATAGTATATAGGCCAGTCGTCCTCATCACTTGTCATAGACAGGTCTTCATCATCAGTAAAGGACAATCGCTTCTTGGCAGAAGCAACTGTTGAAATCGCATTCGATCTTTTTGATTTCTTTTTCAGTGGAGACTTGTCACAGCTGGAATCACTTGATTTTGATCTTGAGATTGTGATGGTTTGATTTTGTTCTTCATATCCCGTTATGACCAGGTCGTTATCACTTTCCCCACTGTTGCTGTTTTCCAGGATATTGAACCGATTATTTATCGTAACTGGAGCAGAATCCAAACCAGAAATTGTTCTCCGTTTCCGCTGTATTGTCTGCCATCCAGCCTGTTCTATGGCCAAGGTCTCATATGTAGAGAAATGCAATTCCTGCTGAATTCCATTCTCACTTTCAGACTGAATGTCATGGCACTCTGACGCCGCATCTTCCATGTTTTCAGTTGCTGCTCTTGGCTCTACAGTTGTAGCACAGTTGTAATGATCACCTCTTTTTATCAGATGGATGCGACCTTTGGGGACAAAGCATTCTCTCCAAGGTTCAACATACGTCTCTGTGACGTCATGTTGATGTTCCTCAACAACAGTGACCGATATTTTGGTATTTTGTACACTATTTATGCCTGTCACACTGAGTAATGAGATAGTTGTTTGGGTATATGGTATAATCTGATCGGCAATATGATATGATGATATATGTCAGATTGCACGAGAAATAATAGAGCTGGGTGCGTTTGTTATGCTTATTGATTCCAACTGTTTTCTCCGTATGAGAAATTGCGAATCTTTACACCACAGAAAAGTAACAATGTATCCCAAGTGCAATGGTTTACTATCAAGTCATAAAACATTAAGTGAAATATGCATTAAAGCTTCTTGTTTACACCATGTCATATACTTACACATATGCAAAACGTTCTCCCAGACCATCCATTCCCTGGTGCATCGAGCGCCATGGGCAAAATATATCATTGAAACGTGTATGGACAGATCTGGAAAATAGCTGATGACTTCAGTATTTTCTGGTGCCGACAACACTGCACAACATACACCACGTGATGACAGCCTCGAAACAAACCAGACAATAAATAAATGTGATTGACGAGAGAAATGTTGTCAAAATTGAAACAATGCTATAATTTTCAATGTTTCTCAATAGTGTTACATTTGTTCTATTCGGTATATACCAGAATATATGAAAGGAAGTGCAGATGGTTCATTTCAGTTGAGATGTTTTGTTTTTGTTATTGTTGTTTTAGTGGGTAGCTCCAAACATATGCCTTCTTTAAAAATGTAGCTATGAGGATAAATCACATCATTATTTATGGTGGCACAATCTGATTCTGAAATTTGGACGCTTGACCAAGACATTCATGTTTTATGGGCAATTGAGTGAATGTGTCAAGCAAAATATTTAAAGTAATTTAAACCCAGCCACCCAGTCTCTAACCACCAGCCGCCAGCCGCCAGCCGCCAGCCGCCCTTCGCCAAACGCCAGGTTTTACACTATGCCCCATGTCTGTCGTGTCCACTCCCACACACAACTGTGGCACACCCACTCGTTCATTGACACCATGTACAGAAACAACTGGAGTAAATGCACGCAGACACTTGGTGTTTCTGACGTTTCTGGCTGAAAATAACAACAAAAATGACGAAATCTCTAGATGAGGGTAGGCTTGCGATGTCTCATCCGTTTCCGGTTCGCCAGCGCGAAAGCTGTGACTTCTCACAGACTCTCGTAGGTTAGTCGTGTCAATTGTTTCTCTTAATATAACAGAATACCTGTTTCACATATATGGGTTTCGCTCGTGGGTGGACTGACGCTTTCAACTCCCATACACATCGGTCACGATTTTGGTCATAATGTGTTTTTCTGTTTTTTAAATGTCTCGATTACCTCGCAGTGACTGAAACTGGAACATATTTTGATCGACAATAACTTGCATCCGATGTATAAAAATGTTGTCTTATCATTACCTTGATAAGGAGCAGGAATGTTTGTTCATTCTAGAATTACTAACGACCCAGTATTCAATGGCAACTGGAATTACTAGTAGATGGCAAAAACTGCGTCCCTTCGTCGTGTAAGGATCGGGTGATCATGTGTTCGGACGACATGAGTTCTGTTTTACTAAACAATATTAGCGCTATCCCTGCCTGAGTCTATGTTAAGGTGTGGAGGTTACGGTCGTCATAGTGCTAAGATCGCTTTGTGCAACTGCACCCTGGTGGCGACATGTTGGCGTCCTCCACTTCACATTGGCGGTAATGTCCAAACCGTTGATCAGTTTGGGCTTTCCTTCCACGCGTTGTCACTTTGTTGAAAGTTGAAAAATCGAACATAGCCCAGTCTGAAAGTCTGTCTATCCGAGTATTACCCGGTCACACGGTGAAAGTCTGTCTATCCGAGCATTACCCGGTCACACGGTGAAAATCTGTCTATCCGAGCTTTGCCCAGTCACACGGTGAAAGTCTGTCTATCCGAGCATTACCCAGTCACACGATGAAAATCTGTCTATCCGAGCTTTACCCAGTCACACGGTGGAAGTCTGTCTATCCGAGCATTACCCAGTCACACGGTGAAAGTCTGTCTATCCGAGCTTTGCCCAGTCACACGGTGAAAGTCTGTCTATCCGAGCATTACCCAGTCACACGATGAAAGTCTGTATATCCGAGCATTTCCAAGCCACATGGTAAAAGTCTGAATAATAAAATATTTCAGTCATGACTAGAAGTCTGAATAACAGAATATTTCAGTCATGCGTTGACTAGCAGAATGTTTCTCAAAATGTTGCTAAAACATTGACTGGATACACTGTTTGTATTCCGTATAATGTCAATGGGCCCATAAACATACATTCAACAAGATTCACTTGACATTGACAGACGAGTTCGTTAAATTACATATTGACATTTCACCACGACAGCTTCTCTCATAAACCTGCACATATAGTTGGACGATGTATCCTATTACAAGTTATAACATGTCAGATTTAATCACGGCTCGGTTGTAGTATTCCAAATCTGGGTATTGTTGTATGATGGTGGTAAACATTGTGTGACAGTGTTCTAAATGTCATACATTGTACTTGTGATATTCAGTGAGGAGCAGTGGCGTGCTATATTTATATATAGTTCTGGGAAGTACTGCAGAGTACTACAACCAGATGGGCTATTGAATCTTCCGAAGTCTTTCGTTTAGGTATATAAGAGGAGACAACTCTTGGCTCTCATCCCACGTTACATCTCAGGTCACTGTTACACTCTGAATCCTCTGCCAGTTACAAGTTAGTCTGCTTTTGTTGAGATGGTGACGTTACCATTTGTGATTTTTGCTATCGCCACTCTTTTTTGTATTAAACTGCCAAATTTGGTTTGCCACTATTTTGTACTGCTTCCTTCATAGTGATTGTATGCCTTCAATTTTGTTAATTACATCATACTGCTTTATTCTGTGTTTGTTTCTCATAAAGTTCTTTCATGTACTGATTCCCATTTAACACCTTCCCCATGTAACAGTTGACTATTCTTCAGCAGTTAAACATAAATCAATATGAAGTGATAGTAATCTCAAGTAGTCCCATATAATTTATATTTGAGTCATTGAAAACGAACAATACTAGCATCTTCATATATTTATAACTGAAAGCTGTTCCCAAATCTAAATATATTTTATATAATAAGGTACCATTTGGTTAATATAATATATTACAACACAATTCTCAGCTGCTAGACGGCATTAATATTCTCTATACACATACTATATACTGTATTC
This sequence comes from Haliotis asinina, assembly GCF_037392515.1. NCBI lineage: Eukaryota > Metazoa > Mollusca > Gastropoda > Lepetellida > Haliotidae > Haliotis > Haliotis asinina. Next base: position 34,649,853 of record NC_090288.1, read on the forward strand.
AGAAAACAATCTTATTGGTTACAACCTTTTTATCCCTGTCCATGTACATACGAACCGACAGCTGAGGCATTATACACCAACGTGATCCAATATGGACGATAACCGAGTAATGTGACAAATATCTATATACATTAGATGACGAATTTACTCGATTTCATTTATCTAAAGATTGACATATATTCTCTTGAATATCTGTCATTAGACTTTGATAAGATGGAAGGACAGCTCTGGTGATAATCAGTTAATACACCGTAAATACTTAGTTCATACATAAGGCAAAGGCTAATTAGTAACATCAGCACTGGACATCTACAAAATGTATGTTAAAGCGTCCCTATCGAATACGGTGATATTGCTTTATTCTTGCAATCAAATAAGAAATATCAAGTATCTTGGTCATTCATAGAGTAAAGTCCCTTTTGAAACATGACAATCAAAGCATTCAGTATCTACAAAACTGTATGTTAAATTGTGTTCAGTCGACAACTCCGCCCACGTCCCTGTCGAGTACGGCAATAGTGCTTTAATCTTGCAATGAATTTTTTTTATTAAACCGAATGACTTCCAGTAAAATTAGTTTGGCTAACTTTCGTTGCGGTACCCCACCCCACCCCACCTCCCACCCCCCAAATATAGAAACTGATAGGATGAACGACGTCTAGCGCAAAATTATTATGTAAATTATGTAAATCGGGAGATTTAGACGATGACTGACATTTTCTTTTGAATTCATGGTCGCTTTGACCATTAGAACAAAACATGAATGTTACATCAATTTCTGTGGAACATTTAATGTAAGATAAAGAAATGCCAGATAAAAATGAAAGCACCCTTAGAAGTGAGTGAGTTTAGTTTTACGCCGCACTCAGCAATATTACAGCTATATGGCGGCGGTCTGTAAATAATCGAGTCTGGACCAGACAATCCAGTGATCAACAACATGAGCATCGATCTGCGCAATTGGGAACCGATGACACGCGTCAACCAAGTCAGCGAGCCTGACCACCCGATCCCGTTAGTCGCCTCTTACGACAAGCTGAGTCGCCTTTTATGGCAAGCATGGGTTGCTGAAGGCCTATTCTACCCCGGGACCTTCACGGGTTAGCACCCTTAGAACTGTTTTGGTGTATTTACATTATTCTAAGAACGCGAGTACTTCAGTTGTATTGCACATGCATGAATCAGCATTGGCGGATCCTGAGGGGGCGCAGGGTGCTGGGATGCGCACCCCCAACGCTTACCCCCTACCCCCTTTGTCACCATTGAAAACGGGTGGAAATCAAGTGTGCACCCCACTTTATCAGAGTTTGACACATCCCGCTCCCGCCCCCACCAACCCTCCCTACTTCACCACCACAACAAGTTGTACCCTTCCCTAAATTATCATTGCATCAGTATATTTAATTACTTCACATACGAATAGCATGCATGTTTTCCGCATGCACACTATGCTATTATCAATATTGTGAAAACGTGGGGTGCACACTTCATTTTCACCCGATGTTTCAATGGTCATATAACAAAATTCCATGACAACAGGGTGAGTGCGCAACCTTGCAAACCCCTACCGTCCCCCGCCTCCCGCCCACTCCCTGGAGTGGAGTATTATACTGTTTGTTTTATGTTGTTAAATGCCGATGGCCTAAGTATCAACTGAAATAAAGAAACCGACATCCAGTTATGACGGAAAATGTTTTTCTTCCCGCGAGAAACATCAGTTTTGTGTTTTGATCACGTAGTTTGTGTCTGTAATCGGAGGTTAGATGACGAACGGCTATGTTTAGCAGTCTACACGGATAACGTGCGTCACCAGCACGATCTGCAGGGAAAAAACATGTAGATGTCGCTTTTCAACTATTTAAACCGCTATCGACGTTGTTGTGATAAACGCACAGCTAAAAATAACCAACAACACTGGAACAGTGTTGAACGCATGAAACAAGGAACAATGGACAATAGTCTGTGTTTGGGGAACACAACACAGTGAAATACTGGATTAAGCACTGTGGTTGTTTCGAAGTGAGTGTATGAGTGAGTTTAGTTTTACGCCGCAGTGAGCAATATTCCAACTATATGACGCGGTCTATAAATATTCTTGACCAGACAATGCAGTGATCAAGTGCATGAGCATCGACTTACGCAACTGAGAACCGATGACGTGTGTCAACCAAGTCGGCGAACCTGACCATTTGACCCCGTTAATCGTCTCTTACGACAAGCATGGGTTGCTGCAGATCAATACTAAAATGGATCTTCTCAGGATGGCCAGTTAGGTGCCTCCTGGAGCTGGTTATTGTTTAAACCTGATCGAACAGTAACGATACGTTTCTTCGCTGACTTGAGATGCACATTTCTAGACTAGACCCCATTCTGGTTAAAGGCTTAAATAAGAGAAGCAATTTCTTTTAGTACGATTTGGTATCCAGGTTATTTTATCAATTAAAGGGTGCCGAACACTAAACAATAGGACACCAATTTATAGTGTTTTTGACCAGTTGCCCCTTCACCAAGTGATAGATATACACGTGAGCATAAATTAAGCACCACTAAAAGTAATTGTCGATTATAACAAAAAGGGATTAAAACAGAGAAGCTAACCGGTTATATCTAAATACACATGCAGGTAGCAGGAAATTCACGTGCTGACTCAAATGCATGTTTTTCACGCTAAAGTTCTGGTACAAGCGACTGAGGGGTATAAAAAGGTGAAATGAAGTATGCTCATTGCTTTCTTATCGACGCATCAATAAGTGAACAGTGTTGAAATTGAATTGTTTTGAATATGCCGAGGCTTTCAGAAAACACCAGATGGCAGATTATTGGTATGCATGAAGCTGGTTTGTCCTGTCGCAGCATTTGGTTTAGATTGAATATCAGTCACACTGTCATTAGTCGCCTTGTAAGGAAACATGCGGCCACTGGTTACAGCAAGGATCGTCCACGTTCAGGAAGGCCGAGAAAGACCACTCCCCGTGATGACCGTGCCCTAGTTCGCCGAGTGAGACGCAGGTCCATGACAAATGCCAAAGAGAACAATGGAGAATGGGTGTTCGTCTCTCAATCAGCACCATCCGAAGGAGGCTCAGGTCCGCTGGACTCCGTGCACTTCATGCAATCAGACGTCCCTTACTCACTGATAGTAACAAGTATAACGTTTGGAGTGGTGTAATCAACGGCAAAACCACAATCTGAGAGCATGGCGCAGGCTCCATTGGTCCGATGAAAGCCGCTTTCTTCTTCGTGTTACTGATGGTCGTTGGCGAGTTTGGAGAAGGAGTAATGAGGCTTATCAACAGCGGATGATCCATGCCGCTGAACCCTTTGGCGGTGACTCTGTAATGGTGTTGGTGTGCATCTCCTAGGACTCCTATGAATCGTATCACCATTCAAGGGACACTCAATGGTCAGAGACACCAACAGGAAGTACTGGAAGCTGCTGTTGTCCCGCATTTTCTATAACCATCCCCTCGCCAGTCGGCCAGTATTTATGGACGATCGTTCCAGAGCTGTTATCTCATACTTGCAGAACAACGCAGTTGACAGATTACCTTGGCCTGCGAGAAGCCCTGATCTCAGCCCAATTGAGCATTTATGGGACCATGTGGGGCGTCAAGTTCAAGTAAGGGATCCACCTGTTCAAAATATACAGGAATTAGCCCAGGCTCATCCTGTGTAATGGCAGAGGATTCCAATGATGCGCATTCGGCGTTTGATTTTCAGCATGAGGAGGAGGGCTGCAGCAGTTATCCGTGCGAGAGGAGGATACACCAAATACTGATGTCACCACCACTGTTGGCTTAGGATTGAACAGAGTACGTTTTTTGAGAACTTTGTGTACGTTGGACCACAGACATTGTCTGTGTGACCATAGTTTTGGACATTATTATTGATAACGTTTTAGTGCCCCCATATGACCGTCAATAAATTACAGCCGAAAGTAGCAGCAGTGTTGGTAGTTGATGGATTGACACTTTAGATGGATAACGAAATTATAGCCATGTGTTTGGCTTCCATATCATGAATGACCAGTGTTGTGTTAAACACAATCATATAGCATGAAAATGGGTGGTGCTTAAGTAAAGCACATGTGTATATATTAACATTAAGTAACTGTTCGGACTGAAACCTGTTCGCCTCGTCATACCAAGAGACGGAAGGAAAGTCCACACTGATCTGCGTCATGAACGTTACTGCCATTGTGGAAGGGTGAGCTTTGCTTTACGCCGCACTCAGCAATATGCCAGCTATATGGCGGCGGTCTGTAAGTAATCGAACCTGAACCAGACAATCCAGTGATCAACATCATGAGCATCGATCTGCACAATTAGGAGCCGATGACATGTCAACCGTGTCCGCGAGCCTGATCACCCGATCCCGTTAGTCGCCTATTACGACAAGCTGAGTCGCCTTTTTATAGCAAGCATGGGTTGCTGAAGGCCTATTCTACCCCGAACCTTCACGGGTCCCATTGTGGAAGAAAAATAAATATGACCACATAGCGACGTGAATGTATGGGTGTTTAAAACATTAATCCACTCACGACCGGAAAGCTAAAATGTGAAAATATTCTGATAAACAAAAACCAATATGACACACTTAATGACACAGTCTATGACTACTCGCGAACCGGAAGCGGGCGAACGGAACACAACCCTCCTCTGATCCGTTGATTTCGATATTTTTGTTGTTTTTTTTTTCAATTATGTCAGAAACGTCACTCATTAGCACTCATTAGCACAGGCTGTTTCAATACATGGTGTCTTTCTGAGAGTGGAGATTGTCGCCATATTGTTGGACTATTGCTGAGTGCGGCGTACAACTAAACTCACTCATTCACTGAGCGTGAAATACTGGTCAAAACGGCGTTAAACCCAAATTACTCAGTTACTCACATTGAAAAAGACTTTTTTAAGGCTCGAGTAATGTGCCTTAAAATATGATTAATGATCTTGATAAGTATAATTTAATGATTACGAGCAATGGAACGACATTGATCCCAAAGAAATAGACGTACCAACTCAGAAAACCCTACGTGTAACTTGACGATTAGCGACTGTTGGGTAGCCCAGTGGTCAAAGCGTTCGCTCGTCACTCCTAAGACCGGTGTTCGTTCACAAGCTAAGAGTATTGCTGAAAACGGCGTAAAACTACACCTTCTCACTCACCGACGATTGACAGCATGCGACATAGCATACAGTTTTCCTTACAGGTAAATCAACATCACGGGTAGCCCTGAGGTAAAAGCGTTCGCTCGTCACGACGAAGACCCAGTTTCGATTCCCCATATATGTGCATTCCATGGATGGTGTTCCCCGTCGCGATATTTCTTGAATATTACTAAACGCGGCTTAAAATCACAGTCACTCACTAAGTTAACAGCATGTTAAACTCGATGAAAGGAAATTTGTTGCGCGTGCTGAACCAGGTGCACCACCTGTCCCTTAAGTTGAACCATCTTTCACTTTCCTGAGCAGACTGTTTTTCAGTACAAACTTAGTGTATTCTTCCCTCTGGTTAGATTTACGTATTTAGAAATTTATCTAATTATCGCCACTATTTTTTTTAAATTGAATAAGTATCGCAGGATAATCGGGAGTGGGGATTGACGTCATAGATATATATGTGTTATATTTTCAACAAACAGCACTACAAGACACGATAGAAAAGTGCATTTTCAAAAATAGAATAAAATAAAACTACAAACGTACATACATCCCTGCAAGAAATGACAGATGAGTGTTACAGTAGATGTTGTTCACGTGTATATGCATAAGCAACAGGACATCAATCATCAACCAGGAAGTGAAAGGCTATCCGGACAGAACACATCCATTATCAGTCTCCCACTTATCTGGAGTCGCGTAATGAGCTACGAGCGATGCAGTATAACCACTAGCCCGCTAACCCGTGACCAGTAACAATCCAGTCGGGCCAGTAAATCTTTAGAGTCAATTAAGAGACAGCCTATTTCAAACCTAAGATGTGAAACTGTGGAAAGGTTACGCCAAACGAATTGGGAGGACCAATCAATATTTAGAGAAGGTTCATCTGGTAAGTGTTTTAGGGATGTCATAATCGTTTGTATTTATAATTAAAGGAAATATTGTTACATATATGATGACACTGCTTTTTAAATCCAAATAATTATTCCTGTTGTGCTTATACAAGACTATTAAATTTAGGTTTCACTTGTTAAAAGTGACAATCACGTGACCACATAACAGCCATTTCTGATTTTCACTTTTCAAAAGAAGGTAAGCGTTTTGAGGAAAACAAAATGCACGTTTTCCAAAAGCGCATGCATCCTGTTAAAAGTAAAAGATAATTTCCATTATGGTTTTGTTTTTAAACTAAATGTACTAAATTAAATCATGGCAGCTCGCCTTTTTTCTGAAACCTTTCCTATGTGCCAGCCTATATTTTTGCAAAATATACTGGGTGGCGCTTAACGTTTTATTCACGGCATATATCTGTATCAGAAATAGCTAGCCCGATTGACTAGCAAAATTTGGAAACTAGTTTGTACACTGGAGCGGTTGGATGGCTTCCGCTGTCTTTCAGAGGCAGATGAACGACTGACAATCTGCTTAGGTTGGGAAATTATGATGGAGATAATCTGTTAACTGGCCATGTTCTGACCATATCTCTCACTAATGTCCACAACATACAGTGTTGCACTCGCCATCAACTGAGTCATTATATCGCCACGAAAATGCAGTATATAATCTTCGGCTGTCGAACACGGAATAACCAAAAGGTCGCAGTGACATGTAAAGCACCACATCCGGGTCAGACTGAACTGTTGATGACGTCATGGGCGGCTCATGCACTACCAATTACGATATCACGCGAGATATCATTGTTACATCCCACCATCGTTATCCCATCACTGACGCATGTATCTATCCCTGGCTTCCATCAGTGCTCAGCGCCTAGTCTGTCTCTCAGTCCCTAAATAACATTGTTTTCCCTACTTCCAAACCCTCTCTCTGAAATACTACAGCCTTATATTAAGCAAGTCTAGATTTCCTCAGGTTTTGAATCTCTGGTCTCCCTGGGGCTACTTTTCTATTTATATGTGTCAGTTTGTTACTATCAAATATATTTATATATTCAGAGACTGAGCATAAGTTTCATCAGCGCCATGCACCGTCTCCCACCGTGTCATGTCATCGCTTTTGTTTTTACTCCCATCGTGTTATCAGTGTTGTTGTTTTACTCTTGTCAGGTTATCGCTGTTGTTATTTTCCTCTTGTCAGGTCAACGCTTTTATTGTTCCCTCTTGTCACAATATATTTATGTATAGTGACAAGAGGGAACAATAGTGATCGACAAAAGGGAAACCACAACGGTGACGTCCTGGGTTACTACTTCCTGGATTATTTCATCCACATAATGCAGGATTAAGACTATAATCGTGTTCCTCAAAATAAAGTGGCTGACTTTCTTAAATTTTCACCTTTATGTGTATCCCTTCTAGAATTCTTGCATAGACTTAATCCGATATCGGTGAGAATATGGACCTGCCCACAGGGTCATTAAATATGGGCTCGTAGAGGACTATAGTTTTTTTCAAAGCTCATCCATCATTTAAAAGGAGGAAGGAGGCGATGAGGAGCTGTTTTGTACAGATATTTTAGGGGGGGGGGGGCAGCTATTTTGATTTCAATTTATTATTCTAAATAGGCGAAGGGGGGGAGGGGCATGTGTTCTGTACATAGGATGCGTTGGGGGGGGCTATTTGTTTTGTCTCAAGTAATGAAGGTGGAGGGGGGGGCTACCACATTTATACAGAAAAAATATATAAATCCTCATCGCCCCCCCCCCCCCCCCCCCCCCCCCCCCCACCACCAAGTGATAAATTATGAACGGTCCCTAATGCTTGTTAAACTATTTAACTTACACTGAACCTTACCAGGATTCCGCCGTGATACAGTAACAACAACACTGTTTCACACTAAATTATACTGCCATTTAACAATACATGTATATTGATTGGTAGGGTTACCATAGTGTTCGACATAGCCACTAACCCGCTGGCCAGTGACCAGTATAAATCCAGTCGAGCCAGTAAATTTACACAGTCACTGTCCCTACTGGCTAGTGAAATTTCATGGGGTCATTTTGTAAATTTATCGCTTTCTCCGACTTGTTAAGTTAATACAATTTTAAATCATGCAAGATTATGGTCTGATAAAATGTTCACTATCTTATCAGCTTTATGATGAAACCCGTCTTTCATTCAAATATTAAAAAACACCAGGAATTGGCTTCATATCTTGTACCCATGTTGGGAACTGCACACCAATTTTCCCCCCAAAGAGTCAACGTTTCAAAATACTACTTAGAGGGCTTTGTCCTGGTGCCTCTTTACTGGATCTGATGGTTACGTTTGCTTACCTCAGCAATATTTCAGCTATATGAAGACAGTCTGTAAATCAACGAATCTGGACCAAACAATCCAGTGAGAATCGACCTGCGCAACTGAGATACAATGTCATGTGTCAACCAGGAAAGCGAGCCTGATCACCCGATCCCGTTTGTCGCCTGTTACGACAAGCATGGGTTACTGAGGACCAATTCTATCCCGGATCTTCACGGGAAGCGGTAACTCGGGTAGATAATTACATGTACATGTATAGCTAAATACAGCATATGTTCCTTGATAAACACTGATATTCATGATGCAAACAAAAGCATCCATGATGAATAAAGAGACACAACAGAAATGTCTAAACACAAATATATTGAGGAAAACAAATAAGGTAACACCACGTGGTTAAACTGTTCCTGTATTCAGTCTCAGATTTTCACTCAGGGCAACACAACGGTACCTGGAAAACGTAGATGAACACTTGAACTGTCTTCTATTCCTTGTTTGGTTACCTATGGAATATTGTAAGGGACATTCTCGCGATCTCACATTCTCGCGAAGGACATGAAATTTGAAATTTAGTGTTAAAGTAAACTGGAATCAACCTTGAGGCAGAGTGACTTGGGATACATGTAATGTAATACGACACAGCTGATTAAATATATGCGCTATGAACTATACGTAATGAAACTGGGCAATCAGCTGTAGATGAAGAGGAAACCAACTTCCTCTAATTATAAGGTATTGTCAATCAGACTAACAGTTTAATATCATATTATCATCATATATTAAAGTAATGGCTTTTCACTATTTTCGGGGAAGTGTTAAACACATGGCCGGCTCGTTAAATGAATGTTGGTTTGTTTGTTTGTTGGATGGTTGGTTGTTTAACGCCGCACTCCAATATTCCAACTATATATCTACTGTCTATAAACAATCAAGTGAACAACAGCATGAACATCAATCTACCCATTTGGGATACGATGACATGTGTCAACCATGTCAGCGAGCTTGACACCCGATCCTGTTAGTACCACAAGAATGGGTTACTGAAGATCAGCTTATAATATCAAGCAGTGTATTGTTTCATCCCAGCTCCAATGTTTACAGGCCATATCAGTAACTGGGGTCATCTTTCTTTGGCAAGGGAATTAACTCACGATGGAAGGAATGTTTTGTACCCTTCCCAAAGCAATTACAGTTTTTGTAGTGAGTGAGTATTGTTTTATGCCCCTTTAGCAATATTTGAACAATGTCATGGCAGTTAGTCGCCTCTTACTAAAAGCATAGGTTACAGAAGGCTAGATCACACCCGGATTTTTTACGGGTGGTTAAATGAAGGACTTATATATGGACTATTTTAGGATCCACACGACCAAGGGAGGTGGGCTAGCCTACTTGCTAGCGGGTTCGCTCGTGAAGCCGAACACCCGTGTTCGAATCCACACATGTGAGAAGCCCATTTCGGGTGTCACACTTTAGAATATAGACCGACAATGCAAATGAATACCCCCATTCTTTACAGTCCTTAAATACAATTTGTGTGTGTGTCTGTGTTTGTGTCTGTCTGTGTCTGTGTGTGTGTCTGTGTGTGTGTAGGAGCAATGGCTGTGGAAACTATTTGTAAGGAGCACTGAAATTCAGCATATCCCCAACGACACCCAGTTGAAATGATCAACCTGAGCTACCCGAAAAAAAAAATATATATATATATTTTGTTTTCTGCCGGTCCTTATGGCCGACAGCCAAAAACATTCGGAATTTCTAGGAGTGTTTGTCGATTAGCAGCTGCTGGCGAAGATCTTTTTCGAAGAGGCGATTACTGGAATAAGATCTCTTAACCTCGAGGAATCTCGAAAAATTTATCCGAATGTATTCGGATGGTAGACGGTATATGGTAGCGTGCAGTTTGTGAGTTGCCACATGTGTTTGCTGGGAATTACATTGTAGCTAAAATATAGGGCCTACACATTCTGATCAGGGCCCACCACTTTTAATGGTTTGGGGTCCTTAGGGCCTGCATTTTTTCAGGGTTAAGGACAAACACTGACTTGCATATTAAACTGTCAGTCGGTTACACAGACACTGAAACAAATATATCCAAAAAACCCATGTATGTCCAGAATATGCGACAAGTCCAGATTTCCACAGTTTCGGGCTGAAAATGAAAAAAATTCTTTAGACTCTTTTTCAATATATTGGATGGTTATTTCGTAGGAAGAGTTTTATTTCTGTAAAATATGTTTAATTCAAAGACTATGTGTTAGTCTTTTTCAAGTCATGCGCATGTCTCACGTTTGGGCTATGTCTGGACAAATACGTGAAAAGGTGCAGGCACTTTTTAGCGTGTTATATTTTTAAACGATCAATGTAAGTACACTCTTCAAAAAAAAGGGAAACGCATAGGGATCGAGATTTATCTATATTTGCACTTTCCTATCCGCAACCGATCCAAAGACTATGTTTATGTTTAAATGTCGTGATGTTTGTGATTTTCAATGATTATAACACAACCAAACAAAATTTATTGTTACCGTTGTCAGTAATTGTAAAGAAAATGCAAGAAATTCGCGTGTAACGTTCATCACAATGCACGTGAAAATAGTGGAATTCATCAGTAAAGACAATGATTATAAAAGCCCAATACACTTAATCAGCTGTATCACAGATATTAATGAGGAATGAACGACGCAAAATGCCAAGACTGAATGCCGCTGACAGGAACATTGCCACTGGACGTCTGGAAGCTGAAGAAAGCCAGTCTGCCGTTGCACCTCATTATAACGTCCACCAAAACACCATATCACGTTTGTGGGACCGTTATACAGCATTCAATTCGACGCAAGATCGCCCAAGAAGTGGACCACCACGAGTGCTCAAGATGCATCCGGTTGTTCCACCTACGTCATCGGCAAGTCACAGCCACGGATTCAGCAGGGCATGTGGATCTGGGATCGACGTGTACGTCAACGTCAAGACCGAAATTCCAACGTCTCATTCGGTCAGGGCTCTGTTCCTCAAAGCAGTCGTAGAGCTAACACGATGGTTACTCCCATACTTTAACACAGGCTTCCGTTTATCGCTTTGAGGAACGGGGCGGTGCTCCGACGAGGTGTCGACCAGTGATAGCAGCTCGAGGTGCTCACACTAGGTACTGGCTATCACGCCCCTTGGAGACACACCATGTGCAGTGACTGGTATGACAACGTAATCGCGATGACACTATTCACAATACAGTCAATCTGTGTACAAGATTTTGGCTTACTAGGTTCATTCTGCTATGAGATAGGCTTGTTTGAATAAACACAAAATATATCACGATTATTTTACCTGTTCAGTATTTTCATTTATTTTTTTATTTTTTTTATTTTTATTTTATTGTATTTCTTTTTTTTTTTCTCTCTCTCTTTTTTGAAGATTGTAATTGTAATATAAAAGTGACCTAGTATATTTTGCGCTATGTATTCACGCTTTCATTGTTGTTGACAGTATTTCTGTTAGCAGATACGTGTAGATACATTCAGTAGATGTGAAGAATCAGGTTAGAGCTGATCTTCAGACTAACGAAATCTTTCGTCAAGCTCGCTGACTTGGCTCACATGCCATCGTATCCCAACTGTCAATCACCGGATTGTTTCATCCACATCACATTATTTACAGACTGCGGTCATATAGCTGGAACAATGTTGAGTACAACGTCACAAACAAAATGTATATTTATTCAGGGCGGCTTGAAGCGATCCGAACACAGCCAGGGAGGTCCCTTGTCAGCGGCCATGTTCCCACAAGGGGATCCGATGTTAGAGGATACGGATCCGTCGGCAAAGAGATTTCTGCACGTACACTATCCTGGATATAAATTAAATGCACAGACGGAAATTCCCGGTCCTTTTCGTAGAAATGATGACACATATTTGATGTTGTTTTAACAATGTATTCCGCGTGTGGAATAGACAACGCATATACCTCAATCCTTTAATCCATGAAAGGTCACACCAACTGCGGACGTATAAATAGTGGTAAATGAAACCGGCAAACAAGACTGCAGCTTGACGTCATCGCATTTCGGAGTTGGTTTAAGTCACTAATATGCTGAATGCTGCATTTAACATATATAGCATTGCGCCAAGGCTATACTGAATGCTAAGCCCATGAATGTATAGTAATTCTCTCCTTTTAAGAGGCCAGCTTACATAAGCGGACAGAACAAGGACGCCAGTATGTTAGGGGGCAATATGTTCTTTGCATTTATATTTTTTAATGAATTATCTTTTAGACAATAATTGATACCCCAGAGACTTTTGTAAGTCAATAAACCTGGAGAGGAGCGATTCTCATAGAATCCCGCGAATGGTACAGAGACATGCATCCTATATCATTAGCATGATGAAACACATTTATAACACAAACCTTAGTAATGGAAGAAACTGGCACACCGAAATGGTATACATAAACACTTAATTAGAATGTGTGGATTCATGCCTGCATTGTTTGTTTGGTTTGTTCGTTATTGCTTTTTGGTTTGCTGTTTTGGGGGGTCTATCCTGGTTTTTTTTATCTTTTTTAAATTTTTTTAATTATTTTTTATTTTTTTTATTTTTTAGCTTAAGGTTGTGAATATGAAAGATTAATTTCAAAGCGTTACGTTGGGGTAGCCTCGTGGTTATTAAAACGTCCTTTCGTCAGGCAGTCGGTTTCTGCACAGTGTGATCATCTTCTTGGAATCAACTGATAACAGCAATATCCGGCCCTACATCCGCCCAGATGCACAAGGATACATGCCTCAGCAGTCGCAGTGTAATACACCAATCCAGATGCAGCGTATATATAGTATTGCTCTTGGACGTCACGCGAAGACCCGGGTTCGATCCCCCACATGTGTGAAGCAAATATCTGGTGTGTCCCCGCCATGATAATGCCTAAGTATTCCTAACGTGACGTAACACCGCACTCACTAACTAAATATATTTCCTTTTGCGTGCTTCCACATTCTAAAATGATGACATGTGACGCCCATTTTCTGGTGTCCCCCGCCGTGATATTGCTGGAACATTGCTAAAAGCGGCCTAAAACTAAACTCACTCGCTCACTAAAATGATGACTGTAAATGATGGCTGTAGGCCAGTGTGGTGAGTGAGTGAGTTTAGTTTTACGCCGCTTTTTATCAATATTCCAGCAATATCACGTCGGGGGACACCAGAAAATGGGCTTCACACACTGTACCCATGTGGGGAATCGAACCCAGGTCTTCGGCGTGGAGAGCGAACGCTTTAACCACCCAGTGTGTTGAGGGCTGGTAACAGAATACTTTGAAGGTCATTCTGCCTCTGTGCCTCTGAATCAAAAATGGTCACACAAATATAAGCAACTTCTTGGATTTGTCGATATTAATTAAATCACGTTCCTCACCATTCTCTTCCCACAGAGGTTACTCCTGTCATATCTTCCTAGTAATGTAGAGAATGATTCCTCATAAAGATACAGCACTATTTTTTTATAGGCACAGTGCGGGTCTGTAATCAATTTATTAATTAAACCGGAAACGTGAAAGATTAAGTTTTGTTAAAACAGATTTCAACCTTACTGACTCATATGTGCTCTACTTTAACATAACATAGCACCTGCCAAATGGCTATAAGATAGCCTAAGACGTAATTATTATACGGAAATTGTAAAATACTTCTAACACGTCTCTTGACAGGAGAAGAAAACAAATTTACACATTGCTTGTGATGTGTAAAGCAAAACAGATGTCTCTCGAACAAAGATGTATCAAGTTAATCAATTAACAGATTAACAAATTTAATAATAGGGAGTTTTCCCTCAAAACGTTTTGAAATAATATTAATCAAAACTCTACCATGAGGGGCGGTGAGATAGCCAAGTGGTTAAAGGGTTCACTCGTCACGCCGCAGATTCAGGTTTCATTCCCCGCGTGGGTACAATGTGATAAGCAATTTTTCGTGCTCTCTGCCTTGACATTGCTGACGTATTCCTAAAAGCGCAGAAAACAAAACATGCTTACTCAACGATGAAACAAAAAAACAGTTATAAAATAGTGTAATACACCCGTATTCCCGTATTAAAATCACGTCATTAACTTTTCCAGTTTCTACTTTAAGACTTAAATAAAGGCATCCTTTGAGATCAATTTTTTTATAAGAACAAAGAAGTACATTTACCGATGTAAATGTAGGATAATAAACGTACATTTTGATCAGCCATTGCAAGTGTTAACACATACCTATGATTTGAAAAGTACATAAATGGGAAGAACTGTCATTACATTTTCCAAAATACTGTCGTTGATGTGTTTACTCTAATCATTTGTACCCTTCCGTAATATGTCAATTTCTCTACTTCCTCACTGCTATCAAGTCTCCAAATGAGATGTTCCTTGTGCGTATCATGTTTTCAGTCACAGAAATATGTTGCATATCGTTTAGTATATTAACATGACCCCGATTCATATTTTCTAGACATTATGATCGCTTCAAGACTTCTTTTAGCACTTTGGCGCTCTTAACGTGTACATCATTTGAGAATTAGTGTCTCCAAGGCCGGACATTTCAAAATGTGAAAATATACAAGTCAACTGTAAAAGAAATATCCATACACTTTGGGATATTTAAAAAAAGTATTCTTCTTCTCATCTTATTCATGTATTCAACTACATGTACATATCCTGATTTCACTGAGAAATTGAGAACCCGCCCAGTAGTTAGACACTAAGTATTAGCCTACCCAAGTCGATGGGACCCGTGAAGATACAGACTAGAATTGGTCTTCAGCCACCCATGAATGTCTTAAGAAGTGACTCGCTGACTTGGTTGATACACGGCACCGTATCCCAGCTGGGTAGATCGATGTTCATGCTGGTGATCACTGGATTGTCTGGTCCGGTCTCGATTATTTATAGACCGCAGTCATATAGCTGGAATATTGCCGAGAGCGTCTTAAGCAATAACCAAACAAAACCCAGGTTATATCTGTTGTCTACGAACTTCTTTCGAGTTATGCCCCTTTATTCTAAACCTGGTCAGCGCAATCCCAGCGCACACATTTGTTACCATCCCGTTGCCATGACGACATTCGCGACGTGGCGTACGTGCTGTGGAGTTGGCAAACTCAACTCCGTCGTCCCATGTGTGCACCCATGCGGGTCATCAAGTACGAGAAGGAATTTGAAACCGGTCGTTTAGTTCCATAAAAACAAAATCCTGCACGGAGGTTGGTTCACTAGAATCTGGAACAGGAAGAGGAACCGTGAATAATCATTCAAGATACAGAACTGACCAATCACAGATCAAATTGATATCGACACACTATAGACTGTTGATCGAATGAACGGAATGTATTTATGGGTTCGGCTGATACAGCGTAATGACTTGACATACTTTAAGAGGTATAACGCTATCTGACTGTATGTGTGTACAAGAACATACATTAGAGAACGTACGCCATACTGTGAGTTAGTGTCTATAAGAGTGCTTCTCCCTAATAACCTAGTCTGTCTCGCTGTCCCTTATATTCCCTACACTCTAACTCTCCCTGCAATGCTGAAGCCCTAATTGAAGCAAGTCTATATTTCCGCTTGTTCCGGAATCTCTGATCACCCTTTACAATTTAAATGGGTTTATTTGTTACAACCAAAATTACATAAATTCAGCGATTAAGCATTAGTTTAGCTTAAACAGAAATAAAAAAAAGGATAAACTGTATAAAAACGTCTGTCTTAGATCGAGACCACCTATATAAATGATCAGTTCCTCAAAGGATCTGAAAACCAATATCATCAGAAAAATGCTGTGGCCAGTGCATGATAACGTTTAAAGTTCATGAACATAGTCTGCTAACACAAAAGTGTTAGGGGATAAACACAAAGGCTTTCAAATCACAAACTCTTCGAGGATTTGGAGACAGTGAATATTATTTTTCAGCTTGCTTTGGAACGCTGTTTGATCTGGTTGTTGACAAATCAGTGTGAAGTGAGGTTTCCTTTTTTCCCCAAACAGAAATTGGGTACCACTTGAGATAAGTCATGTGGCTGTAACTTTCTAGGGGTTACCTTCTATGTTACCTTCAAGAGGCAGCTTGGGTTGCCCGGGGTGATAATAATCAGATTTTGATAACAGCGTCCAGTGAGCAACTAGTCAGGTGGATACAAAGCGCAAAATAAATGAATTATTATTATGTTTCGCGGATTTAGATAGAAATGCAGGGAAGGGGGTTCGGGTGATCCCGGCAGAGTCAGGCCGGTAACACTCATCATCGGCTCATGGCTCTCGCCCCCTCTACACGCAGCCCAGACAGCGAATGTGAATTCTCCTAGGAAACACTGCCTAGTCGAACCCACCAAAGTTCATCAGTTCTGCATTACCCAGATTGTCAGAAGGGCTTTGCTCCCGATGGAGAACCCGGGCACTCTCCTGACCTGCGCCAAGAGATCAGGAGGTACCGAACCAAGACCACCGAGAAGAAAAGGGAGCTTAGACCAACCCTGTACTTAGGATGCAAGCGAGACATTTGAAAGGCGAGGTCCGCATATTTATCATGCTTTTCCTGGATCGTGCCAATCAGGTTGCTGTCAAAATGGACAGAAAAAATAAAAATAGATTCATTGGCTTTATCAAAAAAAGACAAGATCGGGTTTGTTGGCTGGAATTCTTCTAAGGCTGTATATGGGCCTATTCCACAGAAGTTTGAAATGATCATTTTCTGTGACGCCCTGGACATGTTCAAGGTCATAACATGGAGGGGCCTCGGAGTCAAAGCCACAGGCATGGCAGAGAGAGTAGTAGAAGCAGCAGGCCATGCCATCATTTTGGACAACGGTGTACAGTCTTAGAACCACCTATGAGCTTATTTATATGAAAAATATTCGTTTATTGTTTATTGTGGTGCACATATAAAACAAGATTACTGATAACCTGTTAAATTCCATTCAGTACTCTAAATGTACTCTTAAGGTTTCTCAGTACTCCATACAATATTTAAAACATACGGTGTAGGTACTCCTGAGGTTGAAATATTATCTGGAGCCCTGTTTAAGTGAGTATTTAACTCTTGAGATATTCGAAATATAATCAAATCATACACTAATGTGTATAGAATGTAGACAGTTATAATATGTCTGAACATTGGTTCTGGAATATGTGTGCATGCATGGAATACTCAGTTTGGTGCGTTCTGACCAAACACTATGGTCCAAACACAATGTCATGAAATAAGCTATCGTCACATCTAAACACAACACTACCATGATCTACAGCCTGTTTGCAGTGAAAACGTACCGATGAATTTCACTGTGTAAGAAACATTTAGATCGAATTAAGTTAAATGAAGATTGCTATTCTTAATAATTTTACCATGCCAACTGAAAATCTAAATCTCTGAGTTTTAATCAATTTACGATCAAGGTTGTTTATTAAACGATCATTGTTTCCAGTCGCTATTACTTGTTTGCATTACAAGGGAGTACGGACAATAAATGAAACACCGAGGACAAGCAGGGTTGACCAAAGTTAACTCTCATCACGTACCGCACGTGCATTTGTTTCACTGTTCCAACTACTGTGCCTACTCCCTTGTAATACAAGCCAATAACAACGATTTGGATCTATGATCTATTAAACAACTTATATGTTAAGCTGGAAGACATTCTGAGATGTAAAGGTAAAATTTCGAGGATTCGCAGTCTCAGTGTCACTTTATTTGATTTACTTTATTGCTTAAAGTGAAATGTATCGTTACGTTTTCACTGCAAACAGAAGCATGTTTAGAATTTGAACACGACAAAATGAATTCCATTGCGTATCATACAATCTCAATAACAAATTGATATTGTTGAATATTATAGGGGTCTCGAGACGTTTCGTATCCTGTCAAGACCCGACCGGGTAGAATACGCCTTCAGCAACCCATGCTGTGCTTGTCGTAAGAGGCGGCTGACGGGATCGGGTGGTCAGGCTCGCTAACTTGGTTGACACATATCATCGGTTCCTAATTGCTCATGCTGTTCATCACTGGATTGTCTTATCCAGATTCGATTATTTTCAGACCGCCGCCATATAGTTGGAATATTGTTGAGTGCGGCGTGAAACTAAACTCACTCACTCATTCGTATCCTGTTGAAGTTTTATGAGTGTAGGTTAACGCTGAGTCCCCAAATACATATAGTTTTGAACCTGGACTTACTTCAATAGGGCTTCAACACTGCAGGGAGGGCTAGGCTGTTGGGGAAAATAACATGGTCCTGGGACTGTGACAGGCTATCTTAAGTGATGTGTTTATAAATGGGTTGGCGGTGTGTAGCTTTCAGTATTTATATACTACCCATCAAAAGTTTGGGCTCACTTAAAGTGTTATGTATTCACTCTATAGTGTTATGACTTAAGGGAACCAACTGCAAATATTATGCAGGTAAATTGCATAAGGATCATGCATGTGAACAGCAGCGTTTTGTTAAGAATTCACATATTTTCACAGAGTTTCATAATTTATTGAACGCATGACAATAATCCTTTAAACGTTTTAGGGCACCTCAGTTCATGTGTAAACAGTACCTTTAAGCAGTATGGAATGTTTCTGCAAAGTCTAGTATAGAACAGCTGACTGGGGTAAGTGTATGCATATACACTGGTGAGGATGGTTAGTATATGTCATACAGGAAGCAGGATCTGTCATATCTGATAGCAGCGGTAGGCCCTTATCTTATGTCCCAATCAAACGTTGAAAACAAGAGACAAAGCGACCACTGTTTAAAATTGCCAACAGTATTTATCTGTGTTAGGAGATGCGGCGTCTGCCTCTCTGTCTCTCTCTCTCTCTCTCTCCTCTCTCTCTCTCTCTCTCTCTCTGTGTGTGTGTGTGTGTGTGTGCCTGTCTGTGTGAGAGAAAAATGTTTATCCGTGTTAGCGAATGCCAATAATTAAACTCTGTAAAACTGTTTTCGGCCGTTTTGAAAAAGTGGGATATTAATAAAATTTAATACGTGTACAAAATATTTAGCTCTCAGCCAATAAACACCCATGGTCAGGTATTCTAATTGAATATGACAGCCTAATTCAGTTGCACCCGCTGTGCACAAAGGAGTCGATGAGTTCTTTAACTGGATTCAAGTACGAATGTAGTATGGCAGATGCCTGGAAGGTAGAACTCGAGGTTGCACCCTTCAGTTTCACCTCAAACGGATAATCCAACGTCGTTTGAGGAAGTAGTGCGGCCACGAATGTCAAAGACTGGTCACGCGTGTCACGTACACCCGAACACAAACGAAGCGCGATAACACGCATACACAAAACTTCTCCGAATCTGAACAAGGGGAACGCAGTTAAGACGGACCCCTGCCTGACACCGTGCCTTTGAGATATGACGTCAAATTTCCCTCAGCCAATCACGTTAACAGTCTTAAGGCTAAGGAACGCTAGGGACAATTTCATTGGCTGCATGTTCAACCTGTCCGGTTCTGGTCGGTTGACTGTGGTATGCGAGATTCTCGCTAGAATAAACACAGCATGTGTAAACGCCCGTACGGGACGTATCTGTCTATATTTGGTGATGCAATCCACCGGATAAATATATACACTGTTGTTTATTCATGTGGATTGTAGAGATAAAATCACTACCCAGAATGTACAATTTTTCAAATAAATCTGGTAAAGTTTCTTTACGTGATAGTTACAAGCTGACATGATGAAGAGGAACGATTTTTGATATGCAATGAATGCGATTTTTTGCTTTTGCCGCTAGTAAGTCATACACCGCATTGTGAACAAGGAGAATATATACATGGGGATATATCAGGATTTATACGATTAACGATTACTAATATGTGTAACAATTATAGACAATTATAGACAATTATAGACAATTAAAAGCTCATCGCGACATTTGTGTGGTAGTCATAGCACAGCCGTTCAACCACAAAAAATCTAGCAATAAATAACAATATCACCACAAAGTCATCATCATAATGGGCGATCGTCTAATAGCTAGAGCGTTCGCTCGTCACGTCGAAGATTCGGGTTCGATACCCCACATGGGTACAATGTGAGAATTCCATTGCTGGTGTCAACAGTATTGCAGGGATAAAAGTGGTGTAAAACTACACTCACTCACTCATCCTTATAGTTGCCACTATCATCATCATCATCATTATCGTCATCATCACTATCATCTTCATCATCATCGATATTCATCCAAGCCCATTCAGCCAAACCTTTCTCCCACCCCTATATCGAAATATCTACCCCGTTTGTCATGAGAAGTGGGGCACACCCGTCCATTAAACACATTCTCCGTGGCATGACACATCACGCCCGTCCAACAAACACATTTTCTGTGGCATGACACATCACGCAGCGGGAGTATGTAACAGCATTCACATCGATACTGTCTCCACCCTTACATAGATCTGTCCCTTGTTGTGGAGATCGGGAGGATAAAAGGACTCGGCCCATGTGTCGATCACCCAGTGCACAGACCCGTGCACCGTGGTGCTCACACTGTCGGCTGTGATACATGCTATAAACAAGAGCGGGTATGAGAGCCACGCCTGTTTTCAAACGCTGTGATCATGACTCTCCCATTAGCGGGTCTACTTCGTGATTAGTCCAACAAAAGACGCCACGAGCTGTATTCACACACGCTGGGTGTCTATATTTTTCACAGCAACAAAACATCCTTTAAAATTGAAAAGGAATCCCTTTGAGAAGGGAGGAAAGCTAGATTTGGCAGTGCAGAAAGGGCTGAATGGAAAATAATGCGGTCCGGGTGCTGTGAGATAAGCTAAGAATCATCGTTCATCAGATTCTAATTATGTAGCAATGCATGCAAAAGTAGACCGATTTTAAAACAGACTATAACGTTATATGTATATGAATGAGTTAGTTTAGTTTTAAGCCGCACTCAACAATATTCCACCATTTTTATCCGGCGGTCTGTAAATACTCGAGTCTGGACCAGACAAGCCAGTGGTGAACAGCATGAGCATCGATCTACGAAACTGGGATACGATGACATCTGTCAACCAGGTCAGCGAACTTGACCACCAGATCCCCTTAGTTGCCTCGTATGACAAGCATTGGTTATTGAAGACCAATTCTAACCCGGGCCTTAACGGCTGTTATAAAAATGAATGAATGAATGAATGAATGAATGAATGAATGAATGAATGAATGAATGAATAAGAACATTTCTTGATTTCAGATTAAGGTTCAAGAAACCTAGACTTGCTCTAACCCTGAACCGGACTTATTTTCAAATCTATTGCCTTGAAAAGACTGGAAAATGTAACACAGAGCTACATCATACAGGAATGTTTGGATGTGGCTGTACGAAAGACACGCATATTCTAATAAACAGGCTTTCGTCCAATTCTTTATAAATGTGTCTAATGTTGACCATGTACAGATATCATTCATAATGTCCTATTTTATAAATGAAAAATGGTACGATTATATTAGGAGTTACTGGATTGAGGGAGTTACTAGACTGATAGAAAACAAAGGTGGCTCTCCGCTTTAGACACATGTAAGTGTGCTTGATTTGTTGTTAAAAATGAAATTGACTATTCTATATGAAATTGACTATTAAAAATTAAATGGTTAGATTGTTTTTGAAACTTGATTTCAATGCTACATTAACATGATTGTTTATGGTGATAATTAAGTAATTGTTCACAATGATAACCACATGATTGTTCATAATGATAACCAAGTAATTGTTCATGACTATCATCAAGTGATTGTTCATGGTCATAATCAAGTGATTGTTTATAGTGATAATCACACGATTGATTCTAGTGATAATCACATGATTGTTCACAGTGATAATCACATGATTGATCTTAGTGACAATCACAAGATCGTTAATGGTGAAATTCACATTATTGTTCCTAGTGATATTCACAGGATCGTTAAGAGTGATATTCACACGATTGATCAAAGTGATAATCACATTATTGTTCATAGTAATAATCACGTGATTATTTATAATGATAATGACATGATTGTTCATGGTAATATTCACATGATTCTCCATGGTGATAATCACACGATTGTTTATAAAAAGACAGACATGAGCGACAATGACATGCATGGATCATTACAATGTGGACTTGTTTCTTGAACTTCAAGTATTCACGCAATCAGATAGAGACATACGTGCCACTTCCCGTACACCATGGACGACCAATCCACTGAAACTGGGATTTCAATCTGGACAGCTGTTTAGCAGGAACCCGTGAAGATCCGGGTTAGAATAGATGCTTGTCGCAAGGAGCGACTAACGGGATCGGGTGGTCAGGCTCGCTGAATTGGTTGGCACATACCACCAGTACCCAGTTGCGTAGATCGATGCTCATGCCCTTTATCACTGGACTGTTTGGTCTAGACTCCATTATTTACAAACCGCCGCCATATAGCTGGAATATTGTTGGGTGCGGCTTAAAACTAATATCACTCACTGTTTTGCTGGAATTCAACCATGCAGGGACGGGCTTGTGAGAAGGGCTGGGTAGGTACAGCGGCGCAACAAAGAAATGTGCGTGATTCAAAGCAAACACATGATGGAGGTGAGATAACCTCAAGCTATCCCTGCTTTTACGTATACAGTACATGTGCTGAATAACTTATATATTGAAATGACAGGTTAGAATTGGCAAGTCCTAAAAAGTACTGAAAGACGACATACAAGACCTAGTGGTCGTGCCCGTTGACGTGATAGGCAAATATCATCGTAACAAAGTTGCGCAAATCGATGCTCATGATGGACTGTCTGGTTCAGACTCGATCATTTACAGACAGCCGCCAGATAGCTTTATCACTGCACATATTTACTGATCCTGTTTACTATGAATAAATACGATCTGTAATAAATGTTGACGCTTTCAGTATATTCTCACTCCTGTCAATCCAGTTATTTTACATACAAATCTGCGGTCTTCTTTCAACTCTGGAAAATAAGATATTATACTTTGAGTCCGACTGACTCAGCAAGCCGTCATACATGATGATACAAACAGTAATAATTGATGTTAAAATTAAAAAATAAATTAAATCAAATTGAAAATTTAAAAGGTTAATGCATGCACAGACACACTGTCATCTAAGTCTGAAAATATGTTGAACGGAAGAGCTTAGTTTTAATAAATATACTAATTATACGTTTCAGTTATGTTGATGTTATTAATCAACACTTACACAATCTAACATACGGAAGAGCGACGATATTGTACAAGTGTTGAAACTTACAAGCGCGTTGTCAACAAAATTCAGTACCGTCAACAGTCTAAGTGCTCTGACGTAACACAACACACAGTTCCTGTTGAATCAAACGCTAACAGTAACAGCCGCGCGACCTTCGCTCGAACAAATATTGAGTGATGTAATTGGGTCACATAGCCTCGCCCTGTAAACGTCACATTCATTCAAGGTTCGAGCATGTGAGAGACCTCAAACGTACAAGGATTCTCATTGGCTACAAGTGACGTCGCTTGTTATGTGGGATCGGAACTTGTCGCACAGTCCTAGACTTACACAAGTGTCTAAGCTAATAATTAATTTTCAAAAATAAATTTCTGAAATATTTAAATATTTATATGTTGCTGGCTGTTTATCTTGACTTGACTCTTTAAAGGATAGAATTACTGTGTATCCATGCGCTCTGCATCCAGTACAGCTTTGGAGCAAGGCTCCAACCGCCTGACCTTTCTCGCAATGCTAAATCTCTAGACGAAGCGAGTCTAGATTTCCTCAGGCCCAGGATCTGTTATCATTTGCAAGAAAGCTATGCCACTTTGGGGATTAGATCACAGAGAAATATTCCATGAAGAGAGAGTGTGGGTTTAGCTTTATCCCCTTCCCCTTTATTAGTAGGGGAAGGGCGCGTTAGTTGGGCCGTTTTTTACTTTCAACAATATTGAAGCTAAAATATAACCAGTACAATTCCTGTTTGTAGAGCAATGTGTTCATTAACTATTCAGGCAGTTATGCTAGCAACCACTACCAAGTATGTCATGTACTTTTCGTGTAGCAATTAATTTTAAAAAAGTTTGTAAAATGGCTCAACTGACCCAAGGAGTGGGGTAAGTTGAAACTGCTCAAGGAGTAAGTTGATCAATGTCCACTGATGAGGGGATATTTTAATTATTTAAAGACAACTAACAAAATCAATCTGTAGATTCAATTTATTGTTATAAAAACTAGCAGTTTTAACCAAGCCAAGCATTGGTTCTGGTATACACTACTGTCTAAAAATAGTAAATTCAAGCTAAACCTTTTTCTCATATTTTAAGTGGATGGTTATCAAGAACCTAGCAACAGACTTTAATTAAACATGTATAAGTTCACTACTCCACACACAAGCTTAGAAAAATCAGATTTTCAGAGAGGATTTTTACTATTGTACGACAATGATCTTTTAAGTATTTTACCATCACTGTTTCGAACACTGAAACGCTTAACAGTGTAACATTAAAGAATAGCACTTAGAACAATCAAATTTTCAGACAAGATTTTTACTCTTGAATGACAGTTACCTTTCTGAATATTTTACTGCCACTGTATCATTTTTGAACATTTATTCTTAATTCTCTTAAGAACTAACATTAAACTATATTTTGATATGAACACAGTTATAATTCTCAAGACATTTAAGGGAGTAGCTCAACTAACCCGCCATCCCCCTAGTGTGCACCCCCTTCCCCTTTCTCCCCCTTTTCTCCTTGAATATTCTCATTTGAGATCAATTCCCAAATGAATGTATAGCTTACATGAAAAAAAGCTCAAGTAGTTTCAGTGTCTCTTAAAAACCAACAGGAAGCGTGAACCTCAAGTTTGTTTAAAAGGTAACAGGGGCGGATAACTCTTAATCAAAATGAACGAATCTGGTACTTCCTGTATTTTGCGCTATAAGTTACAAACGGAAGTCAACTACTAAGCTATCCGTAGTCACACATAAAACCAATGCGTCGATAGCAAATGTGTGTGTGAGTGAGCGAGTATGGTTTTAGCGGGTTGGGACCACGATTCCAGCAATATCTGGACGGAGGACACCAGAAATGGGATTCACACATTGTTACCATATGGGGATTCGAACCCGGGCCTTCGTTGTGACGAGCCAAAGCTTTAACCACTGGACTACCCACCGCCCCCTGCTGTAACCAGACATAGAGCGGCAAGTGGTCCGATACTTGGCTACGTCATATGAAAAGATATTTGTTGTTGCCCTGCCTCCTCCATTCTTTAAATAAAACCACGTAGACATGCACGCAAGAACCCATTCGCGTCGTTGTATAAGAAAAATATTTTCCAACCAATTTAGAATAATCTCAAGAACATAGAACATCATTTATTGAAGCTCATTTATTGAGGCTGTGTAGAACTGGAGAGAAAAATTGACCCACTTTTGTGACACTTCCTACCCGGAAACCGAGAGATGGAAAAGCTCCTTTGGATGCACACATCCACGGTCAGATGAGTGACATATAGACTCACTAGTTTCTGAAATGACCATATTTTACAGAAAGCAAAATTAAAATGAAACGATATGCAATACAATTTTTCACTGTGGTAATCTAGTTTTGACAAACATTCCAGATTTGTATGGGTTGCATTGGGTACATTTGTTTCGGGATCTGTAGTACAGACTAGGAGATAGTGTAAATCTCTACCTGTACTTCATCGGGAATGGCTTTATCATAAAGGATACATAAAGGGCTAGACAGAAGGCTAAATGCTTTACTGTGATTCGGGGACTGTGAGACAATCTAAGGTGACCCATGCCTTGAAACAGCGCGGATGTGCTTGGATTAACTATTGCCAGGCTATAGATTACACGTGGGCATGCAGACATGCGCATGTGTGGAGATCGATCCGTGAGAGCATTGTAAGCTAAGATATCTGATGCACATATCCTCTTGATTTCCCATTCCGACTCCAGGAAGTGGACACGGATATATAGATGGCGCTGTATCCTGGAACAATAACCTCCATAGATGCATCTTTAGACTAAAGGTTAGTCTCTGAGTGAGTGAGTTTAGTTTTACGCCGCACACAGCAATATTCTGCAATACGGTGGCGGTCTGTAAATAACAGAATCTGGACAATCCAGTGATCAACAGCATAAGCATCGATCTACGCAACTGAACCGAAGACATGTGTCAACCAAATCAGCGAGCCTGACCACCCGATCCCGTTAGTCGCCCCTTACGACAAGCATAGTCGCTTTTTGTGCCAAGCATGGGTTGCTCAGGGCCTATTCTACCCCCGATCTTCATGCGCACTTTGTCTCTGATCACCCCGATGTAACTGTAATGTAATCCCTGTGACATGGGAGATTCAGGACAAGAGAAGACAGGGCTTAATGTAGGGTTTTGCCAGTGCAAGGATAGCTGGAAATTTGGGAAAATAATGTGGTTCAGGGACTGATACATCTGATACATCTCGGTGAAAATGACATAATCTTGCAGTCTGCTTCGCAGCTTGTACTCCTGAGATTATCAGGATTAACGATATAAAGATGTTATATCTTGGATTATCTAACTGGGACTCACCCTGACAAAACTAGTGATGTCACTACGATACGGGCGAGGGAGCGTTAACACTGTAGGGGTCACCAGAAATGGGGATTCATACACTGTGCCCATTTGGGGAGTCGAACCCGGGTCTTCGGCGTGAAGAGCGAACCCTTTAACCACGGGGCTATTCCCCGGTACCGTTATTTTACGGAAGAAATGCAAGCCTAAAAATAACCTGACCACTTTTCTAAATGGCATTTTGTGGTCAAAAAGAAAATATGTAGACACATGAATTGAGCACCTGGACAATACAAACTAATCGTAAACGTTAGTCGGGGAAACGAGTTGGGGTAGCCTGGTGATTAAAGCGTTCGCTCGCCACGTCGAAGACCTGGGTTCGATGACCCACATGGGTACAATGTGTGAAGTCTATTTCTGGTGACCTCGCCGTGATATTGCTGGAATATTGCTGAAAGCGACGTAAAACCATACTCCCTCCCTAGTCAGGGAATCAAGAAACAGCTGGGATGGGTGAGTACACACTCCAAAAGTAGTGGAGTTCAGCATCGACCTCCATTTCCGAAGCATGTCTCTTTCTTGGAATTCAAGGCCAAAACAGATTCCAGTCCCTATCACTGATCCCAATCCCGATATGTATCTGTCCCCACGTGGCCGAAGATTCAAGAAGCTATCTTTGTCTACGTACGCGAATTCATTGTCAACAGAGGTTCCATTCATTATCTCTGTCTGCATGTGGGAATTCATGGATAGAAGGGACCCTATTTCTATCTTTGTCTCCCAGTGGGAATTCTGCTTAGACTTGACCCTCAGGGCATAAGCCAGTGCTTGCCTTGCCTGAACTATTCAAATGGCCATGCGCAGTTGGTCACTGAGTGAGTGAGTCTAAATTTGCTCCACCTCTGCCAGAACTATCACGACAGGGGACACAAGAGTAAGGGCTTTACATGGCATAACTAAGGGGACTTGAGCCCGGACTTTCATAACGACGAGTGAATGCTTTAATCACTGAACTACTCCATGGCCACGAAAGCAATGAACCGTAAGTAAAACGACTATGTCCCTAACATAAACCTACCGATTAATTAATTGAGTCATGGACAATTCATGGACAATGGGGCAGTCTAGTGGCAAAAGCGTTCGCTTTCGAACCGCGTTGTCCCCTGCTGTGATATTGCTAAAAGCGTCGTAAAACAATATTCACTCACAGACTGCGAATCAATAAGTACAGCAATACGTGCATGTTCTTTCGTCTTTCTCACCTTCTTCCAAGAGTGTACACGAGTGTTCGTCAGGCTTAGCACGCATTCATCAAGATGAAACCAACCCTGACATTTGTGAACATATAAAGACATTACTTGCATGGCATTGATCAGTGAGAAATCGATGAGTCTCTGACGTCACCGGACCTGGAATTGCATTGGCTGCCGGGAGACAGATGAGGAAGGCATCATGTTGTAGGGCTCCATAGAGACGAATACATCACACTTCATCATCGTGTGTGGAATGAAGCTGCAGGCGATGGAACAAGACCAGGAAGTGATCGCGGAAACAGGCGTAAGACGGCTATAATCTTGTTTGTGTGTGATCAAGCGAGTTGAACTTTGCGATATAACCAAAGCCAGTAGTAAAAGTACTATTGGAAATAGAGAAAAAGGGTTTTTTCTCATTAATATGTTCAATTTATGCAGTTAATATGTCAGTCTAAGTAAACTTAGCCTCAGTGCTTTCGCTACACTCCACCGCTGATCAGTGGTGGAGCGTAACGAAAAGCACTGAGGCTAAGTTTACTTAGACTGTTAATATGTGAAAGTGTGAAATATCTGTGAAACTAGGTTCGGTCTAACTACAGTCTCAGTTGTAGGGAGATAGGAAACGTAGAAAAGGCACTTTACTTTAAAGAGATTAGTGCAAAACTGAGTCCAAAGTGACTTTGGTTTCATGAAAATTAGTGTTCGTTGATATTGTATAACAAAGGACACTTTTGAAACGCCCAATTTGCAGCTGACGTAAAAATGCTAGGTTTAATACTGAAACCATTAAGGATACCACGGGGTCTCGCTATCATTATAAAAAGAAACAGGTTGGAGGGGTCGTCTCAAAACACAAAAGCAGGACGGGTATCGCAGACGGGGGATAGATATTTCAGCTGAGAAAAGATGATGCTTTAAGAGAATTCAATTGGCTAATCAAATGGCATGTCAGATTAGGTTTTCTATGGGTACAATACGTTTACATATCTCAACATAAGCGGCTATCATTCAGCAGCTTTTCTTATTTTCTGCCCGATTTTACGAGAAAACATGCTTTTCTGCATATCCTATTACGCATCCCATCGATCGCAGAGTTTAGCCGACGTGGGTTATTTCGACATTATGCTATTTGCAGCTGTGTGAATTTTAAGGATGCAGAGCAACAGCCTTATTTTTGTTTCTGTTTTCGACTATAATGTGTGCCCTGGTCTATGTTGAAGTTCACAATATCCATATCCGGGAAATAGGTCTAAGACTAGGAGTATCTATGGTCAACACAGGGTATTTCCCTGTTTCTATGGACGGGACAATGCGAATCTGTGACAAACAGGGTTGAACCTCATGATATAACACACACGGAAAACCCAGTAGGTAGTGCCAGAGACCATATAACATCATATCGTCTCTGGTACTGCGTACTGGTCATTGATGACATCAGGTTCTGCTGTGCGGCAGTGACCAGTAAAGACCCGAGTCACAGGAACCAACTCGGACAGTGATCTACTTTTCAGCCGATGCGAATTTTCTCGTGTGAAAGTGAAAAAGAGACACAAAGAACTACGGTTACACTAAATTCCAATGCCTTGTTTCATAAGAAACTGGTATTTACAAATTAATTTTAATTTCAATAAATCGTATTTCTATATTTTATGCTGAGGTTTAGGCAACAACTCGTTAACTAAGACCTCACAGATTACCCCTGTTTGAAGAGGTCGTACAATGATTCAGAGTTCATCTGATTCACTGGTTACATCTGTAATGAGTGAGTGAGTGAGTTTAGTTTTAAGCCACACTCAACAATATTCCAGATATATGGCAGCGGTCTGTAAATAATCGAGTCTTTCTCAGACAATCAAGTGACCAATAACATGAACATCGATCTGCGCAATTCGGAACCGTTGACATGTGTCAACCACGTCACCAAGCCTGACCACCCAATCCCGTTAGTCGCCTCTTACGACAAGCATAGTCGCCTTTTATGGCAAGCATGGGTTGCTGAAGGCCTATTCTACCCCGGGACCTCCACGGGTCACATCTATAATGCGTTCATTGCGCTCACTAAGTGCATTTTGTAACATACAATGTGACTGATATAATATCAAGTCCGTACCAGACCGTCAAAGGAGCCTCGTTTTGAAACGTCCAGTATCGTTTGTTAGAGCACGCTATAGGATAGACTCCGCTGCGCGGCGTGTTTGCAATGATTAGAAGGAGTGCAGTGTTACAATATACCAGTATTTGGATGTATCAGATAATCCTGATTAATATTCACATATCTAGTTGAATGAGTTGGTGTCCAAATTTTGGACTGGTTATTGTGCCAAGTTGCGCAATAGGATGGAACCAAGTCATATGGATATTCCCAGTTGACTGGAAGCAGTTATACTAGACATGATATCTGAATTAATTAACGAGATCTTCTCAATATCAGTGTCCTGTTGTGTTTTGCTAGCAAATTACAAATATATGATTATTACAAGCAATGTCCACAAAAAAGTCGTAAATGAGACGTCATGCCTTTTTCATATTTCTCGAAGCATTTTATGAAAGAAAAAATGATAAAACTTGATTTTAATGGTAGTGAGTGAGGCTAGTTTTACGCTGTTTTATCAATATTTCAGGAATATCATGACGTGGACACCGGGAATGGGTTTCATACATTATACCGATTTGGGGAGTCGAACCCGAACTTTCGACGTGACAAACAAATGCTTCAACCGCTAGGCTACCCCCACCGCCACTTTTCATGGCAGAAAACTGTTTCGTTATTTATAGGCAGCTGTAAAGTATGTGTAGATTGGTGAATCAACTATGAAATCCCGTTTAGGGGAGTTTCCCTTATTTTTGTAAACAACAGAGAATGTATACAGTGATATCGGAATGTAATGATATGTGTGAAAACAAGGAAGAGAGTATTTTATGGATATCAACTTTTATTATGAGGAACGCAGCGTTTTGGAGTGTAGAATATACCCCTTCGTTAGGTGAATGGTATGAAACAAAGAGCACATTCAATACATATAAGAACAAAAGACAGGAAATCATATACCCTCCCACTCTCCGATCCTAACTTCCACACAAAAAGAAACTTACAATATAGATTAAAATAGGTGGATTAAAAACAAGTTTGTAGCGATATGAGCGAATGCTTTTACCATCTCATACTCATACTCCTGGTACCACATTATTTCCGGTACTATCGAACACTTGCCATGCTAAAGCCCAAATAAAATAAGCCTAAAATAGATTTCCTTGTTTCTATCAAAGTTATTTATATTTTCAGAGACTTCGCGTTGGTCTACAGGGCCGCCTGCACAGAACGATCTTAATATAAATGAGTGCAAGAGAATCAGAACTGTTATACAGGCTATGGAGGCTATGACGTCACAATCCGCAAGGTCGTCAAGCGCAGTCTGGTCCCACTCGGCGTAAATCTCCTATGAATGGTCGTTCCGGTTGTCTGTGCACTCCCGTACAACACGGAACACGGACGCACGGATGAACGTGTTGTCACGTATGTGTGTACGATATAAACATATGTATACTTAAAGCATAGTCAAGTATGTACTACCGTGGGGGGACTATTGACTCATATCCCACGGACGATGGGCATGGGAACGGTTAAGTTGAATGGCGATTTAACCCGCCTGATCCGAAGAGTAAGGGAATTATTGGGGGAGAAGGAAGCGGCGGGGAGAGAGGGAGGGAGAGAGAGAGAGAGAGGGGGGTGGGTGGGGCACATAGATCTTAATATCATAAACGTAGTTTTATCCATACATGAAAGTAATTTCTCAATACACAGTCTATTTATAGATATCAGGAATGTGTGAGCGCGCACACACACACACAAACACACACACATTCATAAACACACCCACAGAGAGAGGGAGAGAGACAGAGACAGACAGAGAGAGAGATACAGAGAGAGAGAGATTTCATAGCGTGATATTGCATTATCAGAGCGAGTCTAGAGTGGGACCCCACATCCTCTCCCCGAACCAAAATGGATCCCACTAACCATGTGCATTTATGTGCAACCCCACTTCTCTAAAATCCTGGATCCGCCCTAGGTATGGTAACATTACATTTACCTATCGTAAATTCATATCCACATTCAATGTGGTTCCACATGAGATACCGGACATTATCGTCATGTTAGTTCAAGGAAAAAGAGTAGCCATTGTTCTTATGAAATGTGGTTTAAAGTCTGCGTTTTGTGTAAGACGGTAAACTCGAGAATCGTCGTCTTCAAATACCTCAATCTATATCACAGAAACTAGGCTAAACATCGCGTGGCGTGTCAACAAGGCCGATTATCAGTGAACCCGGAAGTTACATCAAAACTGTATATTCATAACATGTACTCAAAACCAATATGCAATCGACTTACCTTGATATCTTGAGGAATCATAACTTAATTAGCCAAAATATTTCACATTGAACGCAGTTACATTTTAGCAAACGTGCCGATGTTTACACCGCCTGTGATTGGTGTAGATGTGGACCAATCAGCGAGCATACGTCCGGTATAAGTAGTTGAGCCCTCAACGCGGAAACAGACTAGCGATGGCCAGGCCGATCATAGAAGCTATTCGCGCGGGGGATGTTGCTCTGGCGAAAAAGTTGTTACAGTCACAGAAACATGGATGCTTAGATTGCCAAACAGCTCGACGAGATGGAACTGCCTTATTCTGGGCTGCGTGTCGAGGTGTGATAGAACTGGTTGAGTTGCTTCTCACGAGAAACGCGAGCGTGAATGCGTCAACGGGATACGGCGCGACCCCCCTGCACGCGGCTGCTGATGCTGGGCGAGTGCAAGTGATCAGGTGAGCAGTTAGATCGATAAGACGTTAAGTGATATGGGCTTTAACGTCGTACTTAAGAATGTTTCGTTCACACGACGATGTGCATGCGTGTGCATGTGTAACTGCTTATACGAGCCCTGACTTAAGCACGTTTTATAGAGCTAGCGTACCGACACACATGCAGAGACCAACAAGTACCATATTGTAACGTCTTTTGGTATGTCACGGCCGGGGATCGAACCTGCGACCGTTGGCTCTCCGAGTTGATGCTCTAACCACGACACCAAAGAGGCTATGGATCGATGGGGGCGATTCTTCGTGTTGATGTCGACAGTGTGTAAAAGTACACAACGTAATAGATACAGTTTTGTATACAATAATATGATACATTACTCTCTCTCTCTCAATCATTAATTTTTATATGATATTGATTGACATCATTCTGTTGCTAGAAATAAATCATTCAAGTTTTAGTATTGAAAGAATTACAGATTACCAGACTTATAGATGTCGCGTTGTGCGTTATAGAATTTATCATTGAACTTGTATGTGCTGTATTTCAGCAATGTATGTTCGTTCCAGTAAACACTGATATGAACAATGTAGCCAAGTTTATTCACCTGTCAGCTTGAAAACGGGGCGTGTTCTCCCAAATCATGCTTTGGCGCCTTTACTTCAGAAGTCAAATTTAGCCCCTAATAAAATCCTACCGACCTCGGAATGTTAATCAGTTGCTCCCTTGGCCCTCTGTTTGACCATGACGCCTAGGTGTATAACGACATGTCGTGCAGTAAGCACACGTGGTCTCCCAGCACGGTCTTCATGTGATGTGTATATCATGAGACTGTTGATTGACAGATGTCAGGATATAGCCCGGGGAGATGTGATATATTACATGCCAAGTATAGTGTCAAGGAAACGGACTCATGTCACCTTGAGAAAAGTGGTTGCTAACAGATGATATTCATAGTTATGCTATGTCCGATATCGAAACAGAATATTTACAGAACTTTTAACAGCTAGATACCAGGTCTTGAAGTGGTCGGGTAAAATTATCTTGATTTCTCAAACATGCTCTTGACTTTTGGATGTGGCTAATTTGATGGGTCAGAGCTAGACCGCAGGGACATGTAACACTAACAGAAAAAACAACAGAAAAAATGCCTATCATATGATGACTGAATTCAGGTAAACTGTATAGGTGTATTTTATTAACTGTTTGTCTATATTTTCGGCAGGTTGCTGGTAAAGTATGGAGCGGATGTGAACTCATTAACTCAAAGCGGAGACACGCCCTGCCACCTAGCGGCATACCGTGGAAATAGCCATGCCGTACAGGTGCTGGTAGAGGAGGGTGCAAATCTGAACTCACGCAACCGGAAGTGCCATCGCCCTGTGGACGAGGCCGAAGCTAATGGTCATTTCCAGATTGTGGAGTATTTGACAGCGGTCTCTGGCACGCGTAAGTTGATATCCTTGCATTCGTTTGGTATGAGGGGCAGTGGGTTAGTCCAGTGGTTTCGACGTTCGCTTGTCACGCCGGAGATTCGGGTTCGATTCACCAACATGGGTAGGCCTACAATGCATGAAGCTCATTTCTGATGTTTCCACCTTGATATTCTTGCTAAACGCGGCATACAACTAAACTTATTCATATACTCACTCGTTTTGTCTGAATTATAACATGTTTATGTCCAAAATGGTTTTTGTTCATGTTTATTATATTTTTCTGGATGATTCAGGTCTACTTTGGTATTGTATTGATTGGCACTGATATCGCCACACCAATAAGGACTGACCGGGATCTTCCGCGTGACGAACGAACGTTTTAGCCAATGAGCTACCCCACCCAGCCTTTTGATGATAGAATATCCAGTGTCCTAAAAATATCCAATTTTCACGAATGACTTCTGTCCCTGTCACTTTCGTAAAATACCCAGCCGTAAACTCCAAAGCTCATTTCTAAAGGTGCAGATACCATTATACAAAAGGTTTATACGTGATCGTTGTTAGAAATTCTTAGCAAGCCATCAATTTTATCTACACATTAAACTTTGCTACACGAAAAAAATGGCGTGTTGGCGACCTATTCGGCTTCGCTTACACGAAAATTAAATTTCTCGTTTTATCTTATTTCAGTTCACTGCGGAGGCCAGGAATCCGAGATTAGTATTCCAGGGTCACCAGTTCATACCCTGTCTCGCCAAAGAGTACCATTCATGGTATGTAGCTCTTCTCCTGTGTTCCAAACAGACACTGTGTTATCTCCCGCAACGGGCCACCGCCACGTTCAGTTTTACCACGCACCTGACGTGTCCAGCCATGTCAACATTCCAACTACAACGGACAGTCTTTATTTGGGTCAGTGTCATACAGTGAATGACCTATCTGTTGATACGGACAGTGTATCCAATTCTTCTCAGATCAGCTATTTTAATATACCCTTATACGACTGAGCAGTGCACTAGATGACCGTCGAGTTACCTCCCTTTAAGAAGTGCGGCTCAAGAGGACTATTTTGTGATATACGAGTACCAAGAGGTTGCCAAAACATGTGAAGATTTCCACTGGCTGAAACTTATGCTTACACATGATGCTACGACACATGAGCCATGTACAACGTCAAAACAGCATCAACTGATTCTTGCAACGACCTCGGAAACAAGGGATCCAGGCGAACGAAGTCATCACGTAAGATATCCATCATTTCGGATGATGTGACGGTGGGTAGTGATGGATTGTGCCGTTTCGTATCAAGACTGCATGAGTAGGTCTTAATCTACACCCAGACAAAGAATCATCGCATCAACTGTCAGAGATATAGGTACCACATGACGGAGGTCATGGCATGAGATCATTGTATGAACTGTCAGAGATCACGGTATCAACTGTCAGAGATATAGGTACCACATGACGGAGGTCATGGCATGAGATCACGATATTAGATGTCAGAGATCATTGTATGAACTGTCAGAGATCACGGTATCAACTGTCAGAGATAAAGATACAGCGCGACGGAGATCGTAGTATTCTCTGGAGGATGAGATCACGGTATCAACTGTCAGAGATATAGGTACCACACGACGGAGGTCATGGCATGAGATAACGATATTAGATGTCAGAGATCATTGTATGAACTGTCAGAGATCACGGTATCAACTGTCAGAGATATAGATACGGCGCGACGGAGATCGTAGTATTCTCTGAAGGATGAGATCACGGTATCAACTGTCAGAAATGTAGCTACCACGCGACGGAGATCGTAGTATTCTCTGGATGAGATCACGGTATCACCAGACTGAGATCGGGCATCACTTGTTTGAGATCAGTATATTTCATGGCTGAAATTAGAGAATCACGTTTCGAGAATCAAGGTATATCCTGACTGAATTCACGTACTGAAATACGAGTGTCTGCGTATAATATGCCAAATGCACTTCACAAGTGTTTAGATTTGTAGCGAGTCTTGTAATGTGCATCTGTTTTTACGTGCATCAGTTTTAGTGTGTATGTGTTGCTCTGCCAATGTGTGTTAAGTATGTTAATATTCATGTTTTACTTATTGATGGCTGGAGAGACTGAAGGTGTGTGTTGACTTGTACATGTAATTCCTTGGTGTGGTTCTTGACTGCCTTTTATTTGTCAGTTATGTGAACACACTGACAAGAAAGACGCCTTGTCAGAAACTACGATGCATTGTCGACGTGCACCAATAACTTGATATTATGGCTTTTGAAATTCCAAACGATGAGTCAGGCTATATTCTTGAACATGATTTCCAGTTGAAATGAATGTGTTATTTGATTTTACAAATCACAACCTGCATTACACCGAGGTAGTGTACGGAAGGATGGTTAAACTTGATTTTTTGTCTTAGCCAGGCAGTCCAAACTTGTTTGGTTTTTTTCTTCTCATTATAGGTTTATTTACAAATATACTGGACAGCAAAAGAAACGCAACTTTTTATGAAGAAGACGCAAACATGAACGCTTACGTTTATAATGTTGCGTTTCTTTTTCGGTTCAGTATATAGCCATGTATGTAGTTTGTAGATTCCATTCCATTGTCATGCATTGTCTATACATGACGATTCTCGCTCACTTAATATAGCTAATTCAGAATATTTGGTGCGTCGGCCATCGCCTTCATTTAATATAGTGTGCTACTGTGTGTATTGATGGCGGATGACATGCCCAGATACCCAGGATCAACTGAAGTTGCCCTTGTCTTTCAGAGTATTGCTGTTGATGTTTATTAAAGTTGTTGTTATGATGTTGGAGTTGGTGTTGTTGCTTTAGCATGATAAAGGAGATGGCGTATCCGTTTATTGGCAGTACGTTACTTCGGTTCATGACCTGTGAAGGTCCGGTTTACAATATTGGCCCTCAGTAACCCTTGCTTATCGTTAGAGGCGACTAACGGGATCGGGTGTTCGGGCTGGCTGACTTGGTTGACACAAGTCATCGGTTCCCAATGGCGCAAATCGCCGCTCATGTTGTTGATCACTGGATTGTCAGGTGCAGAATCGATTAGGTTCAGACTGCCAGCAAATAACTGGAATATTGCCGAGTGCGACGTAAATCTAAATCCACTCACTCATTTCGGTTCATTTAGGCTTGAACCTTAATGAACCGAATTAGGAGTACGTAGTTTGTGGTAGAGATTACTGTACTCGTATCTATTCGCTCTTTAGATTTAGGTGCCATGGAGTAGCGAAGTGGTTAAAGCGTTCGCTCGGAACGCCGAAGACCTGGTTCGATTTCCAGCGTGGGTACAAAGAGTGAATCCCATGTCTGGTATCCCCTGCCATTGTATTGCTGCAATAGTGCTAAAGGCGGTGTACAACTGAACTCTCTCATTCATCACTGGAGTATACAACACACCACTCAACAGCAACCTGTCAACAGAGGCTAATGTCAAACAACGTTCTACAGATAAGAAATTAGAACAAATATGTCGCGTGGGAGACATCGGTTTCAAATCGTAACGTTAAATTTGTTTATAAATCATCAATTGTAAACAATAATGAATGTTACAAGAAGGAAAATGAAACCCGAAAATCTCATAATTGTGGAGCTGAGTTTGCAAGATGCCAGTTTTTGGCGCAGTGAGTGAAGTAAACACAGGGACCGGATATGACGTTACTTGTGTGTGTAGGTATATTTGATATCGGACGAAATGTCGCTGGTTGTGTTAACATAGTGGCAGTAGAAGTTTGTAGAGAAGTAATCCCTCAGATTTGGTGTTTGGAGGCTAACCGTAAACGCTAGTCGGGGAAACGAGTTGTCGGGGTAGCCTGGTGATTAAAGCGTTCGCTCGTCACTCCGAACCCCGGCTTCGATTCCCCACTGGGGTTCAATGGGTGAAGCCCATTTCTGATGTTACCCACCGATAAAAGCAGCATAAAATTAAACTCACTAAGTGGTGATGAGAGTCGGTGTTTTATTGTTCTTCTGGAAACGAATTCATTTGATATGTTGCCTATTCATTTATCTAAATTCAGGAAAGACAATGGTCGTAGCGAAATAGATTGTGACTGAAACTCGAAGTTCAGTGTTTTACCTTATGAAGAAGAAGTGCAGATTACGTGTTTTCTTAACCTGATTCAGTTTGTTCAAGTGTAATAACTGTATTCTGTAAATAACCAAATCTGAACCAAACAATCCTGTGACTGACATAAGCATCCATCCATGCTTTGGGGACACGATGACATATGTTAGTCAGCCATGTAGCTGACACATTGCTGAGTCCGGCGTCAAACAACAAACCATGAAGTCCACAAGACTGCTGTCGTAAGTTCACATTCACTTCCTGGCGTAGTCTAGATTGTTACCGTAGTTTCATTTGTGACCGCGACATGGTAAAGAATAAACAGGACATAAAGCAAAATATTTTCAAATGAAACCTTGCATTAGTGTCCCCAAACCTCCCTTTCCCTGATATGTCACTCAGCAGGTTCTGATAGGGGGTCTAGGTCTGATAGGGGGGTCTAGGTCTGATACGGGATCTAGGTCTGATAGGGGGATCTAGGTCTGATAGGGGATCTAGGTCTGATAGGGGGATCTAGGTCTGATAGGGGAATCTAGGTCTGATAGGGGATCTAGGTCTGATAGGGTGTCTAGGTCTGATAGAGGATCTAGGTCTGATAGGGAGTCTAGGTCTGAAAGGGGGATCTAGGTCTGATAGGGGATCTAGGTCTGATAGGGGACATCAGTGAGATTGTGAAATTACAGTCTGACTGCAACACATACATTGTATACTGAACAGCAAAGTTTCGCAAGTTTCGAAAAAAACGAAATCGCATAAAAGTAAGCGTTCGTGTTTATGTCTTCTATTTAATAACCTTAGTTGCGTTGCTTTTTGGTGTTCAGTATATATAGTCAAGTACCTCTCTCGGCAACTTGGGGGATTCAGATGTTAGCAGATATGAAAATAGCAACGCAAAACCTATCACGAATATCCGCTCACTGTGTAATAATGCCAAAGTGTTCACGGAGTGGATTCTCAGGATTTGTTGGACAGTCACTAAAACAGCCCAGATCGTGGTCACAGTCGTTCTCGTAGACGCAGTGGTGGTCACAGTCGTTGGTCACAGTCGTTCTCGTAGACGCAGTGGTGGTCACAGTCGTTCTCGTAGACGCAGTGGTGGTCACAGTCGTTCTCGTAGACGCAGTGGTGGTCACAGTCCTTCTCGTAGACGCAGTGGTGGTCGCAGTCGCAGTCGCAGTCGCAGTTATCGTCGCTCTCGTTTTCGCAGCTGTGGACGCGGGGGTCGTCTTTACCTGTCGTCCGCGTGTATTCACGTCGACAGCAACAATAAAGTTCCAAGCATAGTATAATTCATAGTGCCATTTTAACCTGTCACTTCTTTGTCCCTTGTCCCCGGTGCTTCATGTCGTTGGCCGCGCTTGACAAACGCAGATGACAACAAACAGGACAAAGAGATCTTGTGAATATGAATAACACGAATGTCTTTCTTGACCCTTGAGCGTGTGTAAACAGTGTGAAATGTAACCCTCTGCTATGACATATTATGTGAAAAATGCGGTTGCGTTTCCTCAAATTTAAAGTATGCGTTACAGGGCAGGGTGGGTGAGCTTCAACAAACGCTTTTACTCCAAGATCTGCTGGATATATCGCAAGGTCGATGGTTCAATCCCCGGTCGCGTCCTACCAAAAGAAATTAAAGGATGGTAATTTTTGTTACCCTGTCTGGAGCTTGACATTAAGTGGATTAACGGACTGGTTGGCTCGTAGTCTCTATACTGAGTGGGGTATTAACGTTTTCTCAGTTGATCTGGGCCTCGTTTCACAAACTATTGTAGAGCTACGACCCGGGTTCGATTCCCTACATTGGGATAATGTGTGAAGGGCATTTCTGGCATGCCCCGCCGTGATATTTGCTGGAATACGGCGTAAAACCACACTCACCCATCATAAAATACTAGTACGATGCATCATTGAAAGTATACCCAATGAAGTTTAGATTTTGTGGAAAGTCTGGGTTACCACAGTTTCTGAACATGGAGAAAGTCTCTGGGCTTATTTTTGTCATTTATTACAAATCTAATTAAGGGGCGATTTCTTCTATAAAATATATTCATTTAAGAGACTGGATAGTCCAACTAAGCTGTCAGATAAGCTGGCAAAGTGTTCGTATTACACGCTGTATGCCGGGGTTTGATTCTCCATATGAGCGGGATGTGTGACGTCACTTTCTATTGTCCCCAAGTGATATTCTCTGAATATTTTCATCAACCATCCTCTTTGGAAGTGGGTGCGGCAGGGAAGGTGTGGGGTGGGGGTGAAAGTGGTTGTTGGTGTCAAGGTGTGGATGGCCGCCGGTGGGTGTGGTGACAGTTTACAGCTGGCTCGACACGGTAACACAATTTAGAGACGTGATGAAACTTCATCAGGGTTTGAGTAAGGAAAATCGATTATGATCAAATATTGAAAAAAGTCAATGGCCACGTTTATGACATGTATGTAAATCATCCGTATGCTGAAAAGAAGAAAACATATTTTCAGTGACATGATCAAACACCTGGATTGTTGAAATCTCCCATTTCGTCCACTTTCATAGTTAACGCTTCATGTGTGCCAAACATATTCCTGACCTATAAACCCATTTAGAAATAGTACCACACGCCACAGATATAATCTTCACAGGAATTTTGTCTGGAATGGCCATATGTAGACCTGTGTCCTCATAAACAATGACAGCATGAATCCTGCCGAGAATGGAAACAGTGGCTTCGAGATTGAAGTCGTCGTTCACGAATCTCTTTTCCTGGAACATTAAATGCGAAACCATACCCATTCACCCATGAACAAAAGTCTGCTGTTAACATCTGAGTGAGTGAGTATAGTTTTACGCCACACTCAGCAATATTCCAGCTATATGGCGGCGGTCTGTAAATAAACCAGTCTGGACCAGATAATCCAGTGATCAACAACATGAGCATCGATCTGCGCAAATGGGAACCAATGACATCTGTTGAAGTCAGCGATCCCGACAACCCAATTATGTCAGTCGCCTCTTACGACAACCATAGTCACCTTTTAAGGCAAGCATGGATTGCTGAAGGCCTATTCTACACCGGGATCTTCACGGATCTGTTAACATCTGAATCTGACTCACGACTTCCAGTACCAGCAGCATGTGAAAATCCGGGCTAGAACTGACCTTCAGTAACCCATGCTTGTCGTAAGAGGCGACTGACGGGATCGGGTGGTCAGGCTCGCTGACTTGGTTGACACATGTTATCGGTTCCCAATTGCGCAGATCGATGCTCATTGACTGGTCCAGACTCGATTATTTACAGACCGCCGTGAATATAGCTGGAATATTGCTGAGTGCAGCGTAAAACTAAACTCACTCACTCACTCACTCTAGTCCAGACTCGATTCTTTACGGATCGCCACAATGTAGTGAGAATATCGCTGAGTACGTAGTTAAACAAGAAATAAACAAACAGTACCCCAACATGTCTACGTGACTGCATAAATGGGAAGATAGTGCGGTAAGGTGCTCCCTTCAGAACTTTGAAACAGGACATAATAATTATAGTTGTAGGACCTTGTTTGTACTCTGTATCCGCTCACACTTCCAATGACAAGCTGTTGATCTCCTGGCTAACTGTTGATTGGTTGGTGGTAAAGGGACATGTTTGATTGGCTGGTTGTGAAGTGCCAGAGTTGTTTCGCTACTTGTGAAAGAGACTGGTCTTATATCGACCATAGATCACATACAGGCTTTCTTCTGTTCACGCAGGGGAATGTTTCCTGTGTAATGTCGCCTTGCTTGGTAGTACAGACGTCGAGCAATCGACTCAATGTGGGCGTGAGGGTAAATAATTAAACAAAAGTCATTTGTAACCGTTCATGAATTCGGGAAAGAAATGTGCCTCGTGTCTTGGACTGGGGTCGGTTGTGTCACAGGGCCGCGTCTCGCTCAGACACAGGGCCGCGTCTCGCTCAGAAACATCATTAGACGGACACACAGGCGTATAGATCCTACCCTATCACTATGCGAAAAGGTTGTTAGATAGACATACAGGTGTATAGACCCTACTCCTTCACTCTATAAAGGGGTCCTTAGATAGACATACAGGTATACAGACCCTACTCTGTCACTATATAAAGAGGTTGTTAGATAGACAGGGTTGCTGAAGGCCTATTCTACCCCGGGACCTTCACGGGTCTAGACATACAGGCGTATAGACCCTACTCTGTCACTATATAAAGGGGTTGTTAGATAGACAGGGTTGCTGAAGGCCTATTCTACCCCGGGACCTTCACGGGTCTAGACATACAGGCGTATAGACCCTACTCTGTCACTATATAAAGGGGTTGTTAGATAGACAGGGTTGCTGAAGGCCTATTCTACCCCGGGACCTTCACGGGTCTAGACATACAGGCGTATAGACCCTACTCTGTCACTATATAAAGGGGTAGTTAGATAGACATACAGGTGTATATACCCTACTCTATCATATAAAGGGGTCGTTAGATAGACAGGGTTGCTGAAGGCCTATTCTAAACCGGGACCTTCACGGGTCTAGACATACAGGTGTATAGTCCCTACTCTGTCACTATATAAAGGGGTTGTTAGATAGACAGGGTTGCTGAAGGCCTATTCTACCCCGGGACCTTCACGGGTCTAGACATACAGGCGTATAGACCCTACTCTGTCACTATATAAAGGGGTTGTTAGATAGACATACAGGTGTATATACCCTACTCTATCATATAAAGGGGTCGTTAGATAGACAGGGTTGCTGAAGGCCTATTCTAAACCGGGACCTTCACGGGTCTAGACATACAGGTGTATAGTCCCTACTCTGTCACTATATAAAGGGGTTGTTAGATAGACAGGGTTGCTGAAGGCCTATTCTACCCCGGGACCTTCACGGGTCTAGACATACAGGTGTATAGTCCCTACTCTGTCACTATATAAAGGGGATGTTAGATAGACATACAGGTGTATAGACCCTACCCTATCACTGTATCAATATAACCATATATACGTCAATATGAACAATGTTGTTGACGACGACGTTGACGATGGTGACGAACTTCAAATGCGTTGCAAATGCATCTGGCGTTGTCAGATTCAAGATACGGAGGATGTTGTGACGGAGATCGTGGAATGCATAGCAGTTAAATCATTATGATGACGTCACGTTAATGAGGTTGCAGTTGATGTGTAGCCAACACCTCTTGGGTCATCCTGAAAGTGTTTTCTTCTCTTTTTTCTCTAAAATACGTCATTGTGGCGAACTACGGCTAAATTCCATGTGATAACTCCAATCTGTCGATTCTACCTTCTCATTGTTTCTGTTGTGTTGGGTCTACAAATACATGCATATATCGAGTGAAAATGTGCGGATGTGACAAGATGAGTGTTTACAAGCTTGTTGATTCCAACGACCTCACAAGAATAAAATCCAGACACACATAATGTTTCGCTTAATCACATGATACATAATAGCTAGCACATTATTTTTCGGGTTTTTTTCGACTGGAAATATTCCTT
The DNA here is from genome assembly GCF_037392515.1 of Haliotis asinina. Taxonomy (NCBI): domain Eukaryota; kingdom Metazoa; phylum Mollusca; class Gastropoda; order Lepetellida; family Haliotidae; genus Haliotis; species Haliotis asinina. The sequence goes on from NC_090288.1 coordinate 34,693,861, forward strand.
CGTGTCACGATATGCACATCACGATGTGTTAATCGGTCACGTACAGACACCACACCGCCGTTAGCGACTTCAACCTCGTCGCTCGACAGAATCGTTATCGACATTACGTGTGAACGTTTATATCATTAACATAATGAGCCTGGGTTTTTTTAACTTTTGATAAATGACACGTGTCCGTTCAACCAGGATTATGCATTAACATACCAGGAAATGACAGACACATAAAGCAACTATAAAGTGACATTTTTCAGGCATGTCACACTACCTGGAGCTACAATTCCTGGGTATAATTACCGAATGCATCCCGAGTATTACTCTAGGTTGTAAACAGCCTCTATACACACGAGTGGGAGTGTCCGCACTAAAAACGTCCGGATCAGACCCATCTGAAAAAACAAAATCCAGGTCCGATTCACAAATCCAACAGTATAAAGATCCATATACGTTAAGGAGTAGTCTAATGCTTAGGCTCTGAACAGATGTAATTTGGATAGTAACATGCAAACCTATTATAATTTGAAAAGGAGCCCATGGGAGAGCAGGCATTCAGAACCTGAAACCAGTAAGACAGACTACACTGAAGGGAGGGCTAGGCAGTGGGGAAAATAATGTGGTTCAGGGACTGTGAGACAGAGTACATTGAAGGGACGGTTAGGTGGTGGGGAAATAAAGTGGTTCAGGGACAGACCGCCGCCATATAGCTGGAATACTGCTGAGTGTGGCGTAAAACTATACTCACACACTGAGTATAGTTTTACGCCGCACTCAGCAGTATTCCAGGTATATGGCGGCGGTCTGTACATAATCGAGCCTGGACCAGAGCATCCAGGGATCAACAACATGAGCATCGGTCTGCGCATATGGGAATCGATGACATGTGTCAACCAAGTCAGCGAGCCTGACCACCCGATCCCATTAGTCGCCTCTTACGACAAGCTTAGTCACCTTTTATGGCAAGCATGGGTTGCTGAAGGCCTATTCTACCCCGGGACCTTCACGGGTCTAGACATACAGGTGTATAGTCCCTACTCTGTCACTATATAAAGGGGATGTTAGATAGACATACAGGTGTATAGACCCTACCCTATCACTGTATCAATATAACCATATATACGTCAATATGAACAATGTTGTTGACGACGACGTTGACGATGGTGACGAACTTCAAATGCGTTGCAAATGCATCTGGCGTTGTCAGATTCAAGATACGGAGGATGTTGTGACGGAGATCGTGGAATGCATAGCAGTTAAATCATTATGATGACGTCACGTTAATGAGGTTGCAGTTGATGTGTAGCCAACACCTCTTGGGTCATCCTGAAAGTGTTTTCTTCTCTTTTTTCTCTAAAATACGTCATTGTGGCGAACTACGGCTAAATTCCATGTGATAACTCCAATCTGTCGATTCTACCTTCTCATTGTTTCTGTTGTGTTGGGTCTACAAATACATGCATATATCGAGTGAAAATGTGCGGATGTGACAAGATGAGTGTTTACAAGCTTGTTGATTCCAACGACCTCACAAGAATAAAATCCAGACACACATAATGTTTCGCTTAATCACATGATACATAATAGCTAGCACATTATTTTTCGGGTTTTTTTCGACTGGAAATATTCCTTCGTGTCACGATATGCACATCACGATGTGTTAATCGGTCACGTACAGACACAACACCGCCGTTAGCGACTTCAACCTCGTCGGTCGACAGAATCGTTATCGACATTACGTGTGAACGTTTATATCATTAACATAATGAGCCTGGTTTTTTTTAACTTTTGATAAATGACACGTGTCCGTTCAACCAGGATTATGCATTAACATACCAGGAAATGACAGACACATAAAGCAACTATAAAGTGACATTTTTCAGGCATGTCACACTACCTGGAGCTACGATTCCTGGGTATAATTACCGAATGCATCCCGAGTATTACTCTAGGTTGTAAACGGGCCTCTATACACACGGGTGGGAGTGTCCGCACTAAAAACATCCGGATCAGACCCATCTGATAAAACAAAATCCAGGTCCGATTCACAAACCCAACAGTATAAAGATCCATATACGTTAAGGAGTAGTCTAATGCTTAGGCTCTGAACAGATGTAATTTGGATAGTAACATGCAAACCTATTATAATTTGAAAAGGAGCCCATGGGAGAGCAGGCATTCAAAACCTGAAACCAGTAAGACAGACTACACTGAAGGGAGGGCTAGGCAGTGGGGAAAATAATGTGGTTCAGGGACTGTAAGACAGACTATATTGTAGGGAGGACAATGCAGTGGTCAACATAATGTGGTTCAGGGACTGTGAGACTGACTATATTGACGGGAGGGCTAGGCAGTGGGGAAAATAATGTGGATAAGGGGCAGTGAGACAGACTACATTGTAGGGAGGGCAAGGCAGTGGGGGAAATAATGTGGTTCAGGGACTGGGAGACAGACTATATTGACGGGAGGGCTAGGCAGTGAGGAAAATAATGTGGTTCAGGGACTGTGAGACAGACTACATTGTAGGGAGGACTAAGCAGTAGGGAAAATCATGTGGTTCAGGGACAGTGAGACAAACTACATTGTAGGGAGGGCTAGGGAGTGAGGAAAATATTGTGAAGGAAAGCATAATAACTGGGGGTATTGCGTTAAAAAATCAACTGTAGTCTTATGAATTATTCCATAGCTTTACACGAATTCTATGTCCTATTAATACGAGAGTTTAAGATCAAACTATCATCCGGGAACATGTGAGTATATTTCGGGAATTTACGAAAATTGTTGCAAAGAACAGGACGTGAAATGATTTCCTTGTCTCTGACCAATCACATACAGTTCTACAATTAGTCACCAGTAACACGTTGCAAGGGATATATGGTCTCTAGAAGAGATATACTTTAATCACAAAACGCTACATAGCTACGCAATAAAACATGACTATACGGCAAAACAATACAAAATATAAAAATATAAAAGCATCATGAATACAAAATTATACAACACAAACTCTAATATACCACTGTAGAATACAAAAATGGTCATATGCATATATTTGTACAATACAAACATGATTATATAACTGTACAATACCAATATAAATATACAACTGTACAGTTCGAACATGAATATACAACTGTACAATTCGAACATGAATATACAACTGTACAATTCGAACATGAATATATAACTGTACAATTCAAACATGAATATACATCTGACAATGCAAACATGAATAGACACCTATGCATTTTAAACATGAATAAACACCTGTACAATTCAAACATGAATAAACACCTGTACAATTCAACAAGCACATACGACTGTACCATGCTGTATGCATACACTATGTTCAACAATATCAACAGCATGTTTTGTCTCTGGAGGCGTTCCTTTGCTTTATTCAGTTTAAATTTATAATTTATATATTGCTTCTTATGTGATGCTCTGTTTAGCACGTGTTTGAATCAGGTGAGGTGTGGACGCCATACATGACGGTGCTCGGTCTGTTCTCAGCAGGGACGCTCCACCGTCCCAGGTCATAAATAAGGATAGATTCACAACCCGGAAACTTTCAATAATTCATGCAATCGTTTATATTTAAAAAAATGGCGGGTGGGTCCGCTCATAATTTAAGTGTTTAGTTTGATTTTTTCTACGCATGTAGATTGTTAATCCTTGGTGGATTATGTAAGAATACTTGTAATTCATCAACGAAAACGCTGTTTTGTACATTCTTATCATTCACTGTTCATTTATATATGAACCCATGCAGACACGAGTTGGAATATTGCCCAGTAATATGTACATTGCTACGTACACGTACACCATGAATTTCTAAGGTAGAACCTGGTTTTAGCAACCCATGCTTGTCTTAAGAGGCGACTAAAAGGATCGGATGGTCAGGCTCGCTGACTTGGCTGACAAATGTCATCGATTCCCATATGTGCAGATCATGCTGTTGATCACGGGATTGGGTTGTCTGGTCCAGACTGGATTATTTACAGACCGCTGTCATATAGCTGGAATATTGCTGAGTGAGACGCACAACAGAACTCACTCACTCATTTGCATATTAACTCACGCAGTGTTGCAACACTCTATTATGTATTACACGGAAGCATAACCTGCTGAAATGTACTGAGATACTAAGAAGGTTATATGCTTAAAATGGCATTTTCCCGTCAAAACCAGTGTGGCAAAGAATAGTTCTAAGATCTATCTTCTCTCCTGTTGAAACTCAATGGAATCTGGGAACTCTCAGACACCGTATAAAGTATCTGCATCCAAAATATAAGGCCCATATACAAATTACTGTGAGATTCGGTTCTAAAGTCAAATTCTCAAAAGAATGCATGCTCTGTAATAACAACACCGATGACTAAGAATGGGACGGGTCCGAATTTTCTACCCGTCACCAAATATCCTACACAACCCGGATGTTCGTTATGTTGATTCCTGACATCAAACCTTGTATAATATCTCAGTAACTGTAAATTATGTCTAAATCTTCAAAGGCAATACAACCTTATGTCTGACTATGAGGAAATAACGTATCGCATTGTATAGTACATTAGTCACAAGATCACAACCAGACCGGGTATTGAGACGGGTAACAGGGTCCAACTCAATACCCACCCATCCTGGTTATCAGGGCTACCCATCCCAGCCTTATCGATGACTACGATACCCACATCAAGGATGGGAACGGCCCAGCATAGGCTAACGAATTTATAAATTTGTCAGTGCTTATGCGCGTTCTCACTAATACCTGCCTTTCCCTTTCTCTGCACCTTCCAGAGAAATTGGAAACTGTGTCAATACTTTAATGACACTTTGTTAACTTTTTCTGTGATGCATGGCAATTTCTGATAAAGGAAACAGTTTTGGGTATAGGTTATTCATGAACATCTTGTCTCCTAATATTTATTAACTACCTTTCTAATCTGATTTATTTATTCATTTCATGGGGACACGTCCTCGTCAAACAGACTGTGTGTATTAATTGAAATGATACACTATACACTATGCCCTTGTACTGTTTTGTGGTGCGAAACATCCCTGGCCTTGGTGGAACAGCATGGCGAATCATGATGCTGCTTGTTTCAAAATACGTGTATATCTATTCTTCAAAGGATTAGTTGATGCATACTTTCTGAAGTAGCATATCCGGGATCTATAAATATCACGTGTCTATATATGTAACTGACAGATGGTATATTAATGTAATCTTCCAATATCTTTTGGAGGAAAATTAATTCATTCGATCGTCCGTCCGTCCGTCCGTCCGTCCGTCCGTTCGTTCGTTCGTTCGTTCGTTCGTTCGTTCGTTCGTTCGTTCGTTCGTTCGTTCGTTCGTTCGTTCGTTCGTTCGTTCAGTGTTGCCTTGGCCATATGATAGAATGCCCCTGCTTGACGTGAGCATGTGTCTGTAGTGGAAACTATTTCACCCAAACACCAGGTTTACCATGCAGGAGATGTGAGGGTGAACACAATTTCGGGAATACAAGTAATATATTGTTACATGGACTAAGTGATACTCATGTCACATTGCCAGCAGTGTCAGTCCACACTGAACTGGTTCACGGGCTTAATACAGTCGATACACTACGATACCATTGTGATATGGGGTCCTGTGTAAGGATTTCCGAATCTCTCTTAGCGCTAAGATAGTCATCAGTGTCATACATTAACATTAACTTACCAGTATCTTAGTGCTGAGAGAGTTTCGAAAAGCCTGAGGACTAGACTTTTGAAGCTTACGACTATCTTTTAGCTAAGAGAGTTTCTGTTGAAAAGTCTAGGCGCTGGGACTAGATTCTCGAAGCTCACTTTGCGTTAGTCAATGTTAATGTATGGGACTTACGACTGTCTTAGCGCTAAGAAAGCTTCGAAAATCTAGGCCCTGACTTCCTTTCCGCAAAGCGATCGTAGCGCTATGACGGTCGTAAATCAATGTTTACGATCGAGTTACGATCACTCCAGAACTACGGTAGCGGTGTGCGAATCCCAATTCAGTTGGGGTGAGTTGAATTTTGAGTCCCTTCGGCATTAGTTCAGCCACATAGCGACGAGACCAAGTCTCCATACATACAAGACTTAAATGATTTGAGTTTATAAAAAACATACTTAAACATTACACTACTATTTACAAACAGAAACTGATCATATCACCAAATTTTAAAACACAAAATAAGTCATTTCCTTTACAGAGTTACAATTTATGGGACAGACTCAACCTCCCTCAAGTAGTTAACAATGAGATATCCGGTCACACTGGAAAACAGATCTTTCAGAATTGAATCGTGAGAATCACTTGTAGAGGCAAATTCAACACAGTCAAGCACAGTATGCTTGATGGCGAACAGTTCGTCGCAAGAGACACACGTGGGAAGTCCACATCAAGCCGTTTTGAGCACGTAGTCAGTCATGAGTAAATATATTGTCTTAACATTACCCCATCATGTCTTGATTGACAACCCAAGTGGGTATATATAACCAATTGTTGGTTTCAATTCACGAGGCTTATTTCGTCCTATTTGGGTGTCCCACCGTTTTGCATAAAGTCCCGGGTAGAACTTATGATAATGAATTTGAATGGCCGTTTTGGACCAACAAGGTTTGTTAAGTGCTGCTTTAGCTACAGCATCAGCCTTTGAGGTACCTGCTGTACTAACGTGACCCGGTAGCCAGCCGAGGACGAGGTGTCCTCCCATTTGTGAGAGCTCCCAGTTGTGAGACACATCAATTAATGGTGGAGTGCGCATAGGTGCTGCTTCCACATCCCTATAGTGAAAATGGGAACAGTCCAGTTGCAGAAGAGTACCCACAAGAGGCATGGTTCATTAATGAGTTAATTAATGCAGAATACACTATTCGTTGAAGAGCATCTATTGTTTTCAATACATAATATCGATAGATACAGAAATAATTAAATAGACTATCAAAGATATGGAGTGACCAGGCCGACATCGGTACTTGTTGAAGGACTGTCATATGATGGTGATGGAAATGAGAAATCAAAGGCTGTTAAGTGAGTGAGTTTAGTTTTACGCCGCTTTTAGTAATATTTCAGCAATATCACGGTGGGGGACACCAGAAAATGGGTTTCACACATTGCACCCATGTGGCGAATCGAACCCGGATCTTCGGCGTGACGAGGGAGCGCTTTAACCACTAGGCTACCACACCGCCCCTTTAGAACCTTATTTGTCACTATTACCGTATTACTATGAGCTCTGGGTAACTAAATTTAGAACTTCAAACCACTGATTGCCCATTGAAATATGTATCAGTATGCTGGATATTCTCTGTCTCACTATATGTGATGTTTCAGAATAAAATGTGTGTTCGGTTGTGATCAGAAGGTTCAGTTATATAGCTAAGCCGTAATTATCCACGGTTAATCCACTGAAATTTCTATCAGACAGGGGAATAGATTGTGTTTTCTTTGGAAATTACCTACTCCGCTGACTCACAACTGGAAGTCTCAGAACTGGGAATATTGCTAAAAGCGGCGTAAAACTCACCCATGCATTCACAGACCGGTTATATCCGGGTAGTCTCAGCCTAAAGCGTTTTAAGACATAAGATGGATATATCTATTACATGTTTTCATTATATGTATTCACACCAACTGGGAGTAGGCCGAGGGCGATGTCACATTGGCCATTAGAAAGGTCGTTGTAAAGTGCTGAAACGTCCAGGGCCCCGTTTCACAAAACTCTCGTAAGCCTAAGGTCTCGTAACTTTTCTCGTAGCATTTGTACCTGGCATACTGTAACATAGGAGGTGCAAAGGCTACGGGAAAAGTTACGAGACCTTAGGCTTACGAGAGTTTTATGAAACGGGGCCCTGGATGACAGGGTGACTCGAAGTGACATTTTGATTTGCCTATGAATCTATGAAAATTATGAAGTTTTTGAAACTCTTTTTCTGTTTGATATAGGTCAAAGCCGTGCAGATAGCTTTGGCAACCATCCTTGGATCCGTCTGTAAAATGGATCCATAGGTGTCATATCGAGAATGCAACTGATTGTATTCCTGTTGGAACACCAAAGGATTTGTTTTGTACTTTTGGTTTTGAGTTTGGTGAAGGCATGATCCAGGTGTGGCTTCGCCATCTGTCAGGGTGGGGAACATAGAAGTCGGTAAGATGCTATGATCTCGAGATCAATGTTAGTTGCAGATATATTTGGTTGAATTCGCGACAGTCGTAAGTCAGTGTAAAAGTGTGGGAGTTACGATCACTCAGGAGTTCTGCAGTGGTGTGATACTCCTTGAGGCTAGATTTTCGAAGCTCTCTTAGCGCTAAGATAGTCGTAAGTGCCATATATTAGCATTAACTTACGGCTATCTTAGCGCTAAGAGAGCTCCGAATGTCTAGGCCCAGGGCCTATATTTTCAAAGCTCTCTTAGCGTTAAGATAGTCGTAAGTTAATATTAATGTATGGCACTTACGACTATTTTTGCGCTGAGAGAGCTTCGAAAAACTAGAGGTTTATTTTCCACAAAGCGACCTCATCGTAAAGCAATGTTTACGTATGGAAATTACGTAAACGTTTACCCTAGCGCTACGTAACCCTACCGCCTGTCCGACTTAAACAAGACCTAAGAGCTACGACTGTTGTAAGTCTGCATTTAAATATGGGACTTACGATGAGCGTACCGTTAAGGGCGCCTCGTGCAAGTGAACCCAGTATGTTTAAGGGCACATCCCTTTCGGTTTGTCTTCCAACTATTATGAGTTCGTCCTTGTATGACCAGTTTCTTACAATAAACTGATAACAGCAGTTATCCGGCCCTCCATCCGCCCAGATGCCAGATGCACTAAGAAGCCTCAACAGTCGTTCTCACCACTCCAGATGCACCGTAAAGACGCAGTATTGCTCTTACACGTCACGCCGAAGACCCATTTTCGATTCTACACATGGAAACAATGTGTGAAGCCTATTTCTTGAGTCCCCCGCCGTGATATTGCTGGAATATTGCTAAAAGCGGCGTAAAACTAAACTCACCCATGCATTCACAGACCGGTTATATCCGGGTAGTCTCAGCCTAAAGCGTTTTAAGACATAAGATGGATATATCTATTGCATGTTTTCATTATATGTATTCACACCAATGAGTGTCAACGCTGTAAACAACAGAGACAGTATTGGAACTAATGATTTATAGTGTAAACACACCGTTCAGTAGCAATAAACTCTCCAATACTGTGTGCACTACTCACTTTACCTAACTGTAATACCCAGTCATATGCAACAAGCACCTGTGATCTAATTGTTGATAGTTTATCATGTCACTGACATAGCGTTATCATATCACTGACACATAGCGTTATCATATCACTGACATAGCGTTATCATATCACTGACACATAGCGTTATCACCCATCATGGGAGCACGTCATGGACATATCTAGTAGCTATATCTCAAGGACGTTTATCATAGACGCAAATCGAGGACACATATCGCAAACACATATCGCGGACACATATGACGGACACTTTTCGTGAACACATTTTATGGACAGAAAGACGCAACTCTTTATCCATACACCCCATGTGAATTCAGGCATGCCTACGACTGGCCAATCACTCTGTCCTTACGAGAAATTCGCCCTTTCACAACCGTCTCACGACACACGTCAGTTTAGGAGTTCCCGGATGTTTACGTTATCTTTGGTATGCTTATTGTTATGAGTGTCTGATCGTTGTTGTTTACCTTCTAAGTCATTGTGCACTTTTAAAGCACTGTTAATCACAATGCATGTGCAATCGACTCTCCACGTATTCATGCTTTACACAGTAAGGCAATGAATGGGGGCTTTGCATATTCGTACATACAATCTTACAAACGGATTAAATAAAACATTTTTTAAAATAAAGATGTGGGTTTGTTTGTTTTTTGTTTTGTTTTTTGTTTTTGATGTAATTATTGATGTAATCATTCAATCATTCAATCATACGTTCATTCAGTTAATTGTTAATTGTTCATTCATTCATTCATTCATTTATTCATTCATTTCCAGGGGAAACCTGCCTGCACACCTGTAGTCATGTCGCAGTAAAACAGCGATCCCGCTTCTACACTTCCGCGTATCAGGCTATGGCCCTCCATATTTTCAAGGCGGATGCTTCCGTGTCAGTTTCAATCTGAATCCTTGTGTTCAATTTTATTACAGGTCTGAAAGGAAATATTTCACTCCATATGGAACGCCAGTGATCATTTATCACGTGCCCACCACCTCGTTCGCCTAATTCCCAACCCGGAAGTACGACACCCCGTAACTGTGGAATAGTTGCAATGTGTCTCAATGTATATGCACTGATACCTATAGTTGGTTTATTTCATACCTATGATGATCCAGGTCAGAACTGGTCATCAGTAGCCTATGCTTGTCAGGCGAGTCCGATTAATTATATTTCCCAAATTGACCAGTGAATGTAGTCATTCTGGTCAGCTATATCTTGATTTGCCTTCTCTCATTAATAAATGCATTTTCGTTTTTATGTTTGCACTTGCATTAGTTTGTTGATTTAAAGTACCAGAGTTAACGTAGATCGATGCCCGTGCTGTTGGTAACTGGATTATCTGGTCCAGACTCGATTATTTACAAACCCGCGCCATACAGCTGGAAGATAAGAAACTAACACTACTATATTTGCTATGTAGGTTATCTACATGTTGATTTTGCTGCACACGGAAGAGCAATGGTTATGTATCTGTTGATTAAACACGTACCCCTTTGTTACTATTGTATTACAAATATCTACCTGCCACAACAAGGAAGTTATCCTCGTTATCGGTTATCGGTTACAAACCACTTATATTATCTAATGACTTATTGTGCTACAAATATCTACCTGTCTACATGTCTGTCGCCGAAACAGGAAGTTAGAATTGATAACATAAGGTACGATTGGCGAAGCGCCGTTCTATAGGAAAGGAGAGCTCTATTTACTTTAAGTATTGTTGACATGGTGGTATTCGGAAGTCAGCTTGAAACATGATCACACAGGTACGGTTTTTCATTGTTTTGGAGATATCGCAGGTTGTCACCTCTGTTGTGAATATCCACATGAGAAAGATAGGGTGCGGGTGTTTTGGAATTGGGTTTAGGGATAGGTTTTATCCAACCCTGCCAGTTGTTCCATTGTCAAGCCCTGATTATATATCTGGGAATATACAGGAATATAGGAATTGTATTTACTGATTTTTATATTAGAACGAAAACTTCGGGGAAGAGACATATTTTATTAATTTATCCTTACACGTTACGTACGTTGTGTATTTACATAGATACAGGTCTACATTTTAAA